>NC_058524.1:110391351-110694381 GCF_904849725.1 Hordeum vulgare subsp. vulgare | reverse complement strand
GAGGAATATGCATCTGGCTCTTTTAATTGACCATCAAGGGGCCTGCTGCCTTCATCAATCACAGACTTTCCTTTTCCCTCAATGGGCTCGAAAGTCTTCTTGTTGACCCGGATAGGAGGCATATAACCAACATGGTTCTGGAAATCTGCATGAAAGTTGATGCCTGTCCTTGTCCTGAGGAATCTCATGATCCATGGTGCATAAAATTTGTGATCATATGGGCACATTGCATTGTCAGCCAAAGTCCTCAAGAAGAAATCATGGATATTCATGGGGATCCCGTGAATGATGTTGAAGAGGATATTCTTCATGAGGCCGACGACATCTTCGTCATCATCATGGCCTTTGATTGGCGCTAGCACACTGCAGAGAATGCGGTAGACATACCGGGGTGTGTACTTGAGCTCATGGACGAGGAATGTGGTTCTTGAGGATTTTCCTGCAGCCAAAGGCTTCATGAGGACTTCCATCATTCCATTTGGCAGCTCACGCTCACCATAAAGCTTCACTGCCCCTTCTGAAGGAATTGGTACGGGCAGTTCTCTGAGGAGTTCAGACGCTGGAGCCTTGTAGTGAGTATTTTGGGTCATCCAGTCGAACACCCAAGTGTTGATATCATCAGCATTGCCCGAGATGTGCAGAGTTGAATAGAACTGAAGAATTAGCTCACTATTCCAATCTGATATGTCTGAGCACATAGGGAGCAAACCTGCATCATGTAGTACACTGAGGACTGGTTCCATGCAGGGAATTTCTTCAAGTTCATCATGAGGAATGTGCATGTGCTGGAATATCTTGTTGCGTCCATAGAGCACAGAAGCATAGTAGTTCATCTGAGTCCTTGTCCAAAACTTCACATGCCTCATTTGAGGCTTGTCATAGGGATTTTCTCCGATGAAATACATGCGTTCCTCAAAGAAATTGTATTTCTGAAACTTTGGCCGCGTCGAGAATGGCAGGCGCTAAACTGGATTGAGATTGTGCTGAGGAATGGGAGGGGAAACAACCATGGCAGTCTCTGGGTTGAGCACAATGAATTCATTGTCAGGGGCGGGAACATTTTCTTCAGCAGTTTCCTCAGGATGAGGAATTTCATCAGCTGGTATTTCTTGCTCTGGCTGAGCTTCAGGCTGAGGAATTTCTTCTTCCTCCTCAGCTTGAGGAGTTGGATCAACCTGTTCAGTGGGAGTAGCCTGCTCAGACTGGGCATTTTCTTCAGCTTGGTTTTCATCAGCTGACTTTGTGGCAGAAGCAGATTCATCAGCTGCTGCAGCTGAAGCTTGAGTAGACTCTTTCTGAGGAATATGAGGTTGAGGACTGTCATCAATCTGTATTACCTCATCAGTATGCTCCTCAGAGGCAGCATCCTTCATTTCCTCATCTGCCCTTGTAGTGTGGTCACCAATGACGACCATTTCATATGAAGGTGCAACATTAAGAGGCATCGGGTCCAGAGGGGCAGATTCTTCAGTTTCCTTGAGGCGTTTTGCCTCAATCTTTTCTTCTGCTGGGGAAGCTTTTCTCTTCTTCGCTTCCTTCTCAGCAGCTCTTGTCTTTTTCGCGTCTGATGCAGACGGGATTAACTTCTTCACCTTTGAAGTTTTTGGTGAAGGTGTTTTCTCAACAGATTCTTCAGCTGGCAGTGAGGAACCAGCTGGAACAGAGTCATCAGCCTGCTTTTGTGAAGCAGCTGGATGAGTAGCAGTTTCATCAGGGTTCGCAGTTTCATCAGGAGCGGTCTCAGTGATGATTTCTTCAATGGCCGGCTCATCAGCACGGCGCTCTTGGTGTTGTTCTTCAGCTTGAGGAATTTCCTCCTCATCAGGAGATGCATCTTCTGGCTGTTCAACCAGGGGCTGAGGAGTTGGTGCTGGTTGTGGGTGACGTTTGTTGTAGTCATCAACAACACTAGTGGCTAGCTTGATGAAATTGCGTTTGATGCTTGTGCGGTCTGACAATTTCTCACACTTGTCAGTCAAGACTTGCAGCTCTGCCTGGGTGGACACCAATGCTTCACGCGTTAGCTTGAGAACATTTTGCCTGAGGAATTTCTCCTTTCGGGCCTTTGCAATCTTTGCCTGCTTGGCCTTCTGTTCCTTCCACTTGGCTTCGTTTATGAAGGTAGCCACCATGTGGCTGACACCAGGAGGAAGTTTCAAATCATCAATGGGTGTGTTTGGGTCTTCATACCACACATTGATGAAGTCGAGGAGGACCTTGGGGTCCATCGCCAGAGGAATAGCACTGCCTGATGCTTGTGCTACCCTTTCTTGCTTGTTCCTGATGATGGCTTCCATAGTTTCATCATCATATTCATCACTTCCCTCTAATGCAGACGGGACTGTGATGATTTTGCTGGGGCTAGGCAGAGGTGCAGGTTCAGTTGTTGTCAAAGTCTTCAAAAGGGGTGTTGAAGACTTTGTCTCCGAGCTAGTTGCAGCTGGGAGTGAGGAGCTAGAGCTGGCAGTCGTAGTCTTCACGACTTTCTTCTGTACTGGCTTTGGAGGTGGAGCTAAGGACTTTGGTGTAGATGAGATTGGTGCTGAGGGTTTTGGCGCTGATGGTTTTGGTGTTGACGGTTTTGGAACCGAGGGTTTTGGAGCTGAGGGTTTGGTGACAGAAGTCTGTGCAAACTTCTCTTGGGGCTTTGAAGCTTTTGGCTTTGTTGGCACAGACTTTGGTTGAGGAATCTCGGAGCCTGAGGTTTCTGCTGCTGAGGAATGAGCAGCACCGGAGGCAGCAACTGAGGATTCATGAAATTTCTTCACTGCTGTTTCTGCTTGCTTCTTGAGCTTGGTCAGATGCCTTTCTTTTTCATCTGGGTAGTCATCAAGTGTCATAAGACTTGAGGGATGAGCTACTTGATGATCCTCAAGTGGGGCCCTTTTGCCAGGAGGCTTCAAAGCGAATTTCTTCGCATATTTTGGAGTCACAAACCTCTACTCCTTCCACTCCTTTGCCCATCCGCGTTCAATTTTCTGCAGCCTAATCTTTCTTTTAGGCATAGTCTCAGGTTCATCATCAGGCATGCAATAGTCCAGGTATATGTCATCAGGAATATCAACAGCTATGTTCTGCTCCAGTTTCTTTCCTCCCTTCTGTTTCCTTTCTTCCTCCATTTTCTTCAGACGAGGAATTTTCTGAGGATTTTGAACTCTTGAGGATTCTGATGAGCCTTGAAGAGTTTCTTCCAGAAACGCTGCAAATGAGTTAATGTGATGAGAACCGAGAGAGTCATCAGCTGACATGTGTGTACATGTGAACAGAGTATAGTTGCGAGGAATTTGGAGAGGTCATATGCGTTCTCAGATTTGAAGAAAATGGAAAAGTTTGACAGTTTGAGGAATATAACCAGTGGTTGAGGAATTTGCTTAAGCATTCTGTTCTTGGGTTCCAGAGTTGTACAGATCCGAAAATTCGCACAATTGAGGAATCTCGTGAAAATCTTAGATGCTTAGCTAGTTCATCAATGATTGTGGTGATGGATAGTGTTTAAGGAATCATGTGCGCATCGCATCTTGAGGAAAAACAGATTTCACATGGGAGAGGTAAAATTTCAGATCTAATCTGTTGTAAAAATGGGATATATTTACCCTGGAAGGTGTGAACGAAGAACACAAAAAGGTGGCGTTGGAGAGGCTCTTCGGTCAAGTGTCCAATGCACCCTAACTTGGCAGCAGAGGACGTCTACGGCGGCGACGGATGTAGATGTTCCGACTCCGGCGTGATCCTGGCGGCGAGAAGGTTGAGGCAGTGAAGCTCTTCCTTGCCGGCGACAAGACTACCAGCGGTGGCGCTAGGGTTCGGTGTGCTGTGGCAGGAGAGCGATGAGGCGAAGAAGATGATACCGAGGGGGATAAGGACATATTTATAGCCCGAAAGTTACTGTTTGGCGCGAAAGTTTCGGACTGAATAGCCCTTGCCTCTACGTCTCCGCTGGACACGTGTAGCTCCCGTACGATGCGGTGAAGATAGTGGAGATCGTGGTTATCCGATCGTGGGAAGTGGGGGTTCAGTTACTGTTCCTTTTAAAGAAAACCAATTTTTGAAGATTTGAGGATTTTCGTTACAAAATCATCAGATGACAAGGATGCAGTGAGGATTTTGAACAAAGTTTCAAGTAGAACGCATATGAAGAATTGAATAGACTGGGTAAGTATAGCATAGAGGGAAAGTAGGGTCCGATCACATTCACTTAGCAGAAACATCAATCTTGAAGAATTAGCAATAAGTGAATGCTGTTGAGGACTAGAAATCACAGTCTACCTAGGCAAATGAAAGTCATCAAGTATTTTTGAAGATTTTGTAATAGATCAACACAATGAAGAACAGTTGTTTTGAAGAAAAATGCATTGTGAGGAAATTGATCATTTGAAGAAAATCAACTTGAGGAATTTCACATTGGGCGGTGGCGTTGCCCACCATATAAGAATGTTGATTACAGACGCCGCGTACAATTGTCGTAGGGCCATGAGAATCAATTTCTTCGTTAATTTCTTCACATTCAGAGTGTCTTTCTTCATCGGTTGAAGAAAATCGTTTCATCATGTGTTGCACATCTAAGTCATCAACTTTGCATAAGTGTTAGGATGTGTGCATGTTTTTACAAAACATTTGAAGACTCTAAGATATTTAGCTCACACCGCAACTTGCAAAACCTTTTCTCATCCAAGGGCTTATTGAAGATATCAGCCAGTTGATCATCAGTCTTCACATGGTCGATGAGGATATTGCCCTTGAGGACATGGTCCCGAAGAAAATGATGACGAATCTGGATGTGCTTGGTCTTCGAGTGCTGTACTGGGTTATAGGCAATCTTGATAGCACTCTCATTGTCACAGTAGAGAGGCACATTCTTCATGTTGATGCCGTAGTCCTTGAGGGTTTGCTTCATCCATAGTAATTGAGCACAGCAAGAACCAGCAGCAATGTACTCAACTTCGGCAGTGGAGAGTGATACGCAGTTCTGCTTCTTTGAGGACCAGCAAACCAGTGATCTTCCGAGGAAATGGCATGTGCCAGAAGTTGACTTGCGATCCACACGGTCACCAGCATAGTCTGAATCAGAATACCCTACCAGATGAAGATTGGAGCCCTTGGGATACCATAATCCTAGTGATGGTGTGTGAGCTAGGTATCGAAGAATATGTTTCACAGCCTTATGGTGTGATTCGTTCGGTTTTGCTTGAAAACGTGCACACATGCAAACACTAAGCATTATGTCTGGCCTAGATGCACATAGATACAATAAAGAGCCAATCATAGAACGGTATACCTGCTGATCGAAATCTTTACCATTTTCATGAGTGCCGAGGTGACCGTTGGTAGGCATTGGAGTCTTGGCACCTTTGCATTCATGCATGTCGAATTTTCTCAGAACATCCTTGAGGTATTTCTCCTGTGATATGAAGATTCCATTGCTTTGTTGACGAATTTGAAGACCTAAGAAGAATTTCAGCTCCCCCATCATAGACATCTGATATTCTTCACTCATCATATAGGCAAATTCATCACTGTATCTTTTGTCAGTACAGCCAAATATGATATCATCAACATATATTTGACATACAAACAGCTCATTATCATAAGATTTTGTGAAAAGAGTTGGATCGAGTGAACCAGGTTTGAAGCCTTTCTTCATGAGGAATTCCTTCAATGTATCATACCATGCCCGAGGGGCTTGCTTGAGGCCATACAGAGCCTTTTTGAGTCTGAAGACTTTGTCTGGATTCTTTGGATCCTCAAAACCTGGGGGCTGAGCAACATATACTTCTTCCTCAAGCTTACCATTGAGGAATGCACTTTTCACATCCATTTGATATAAGATGATGCTATGATGATTAGCGTAAGCAAGTAGAATTCAAATAGCTTCAAGTCTAGCAACCGGTGCAAAAGTTTCATCGAAATCTATTCCTTCAACCTGGGTGTAGCCTTGGGCTACAAGTTGTGCCTTGTTCCTCACCACTTGACCGTCCCCATCTTGCTTGTTTCGGAAAATCCACTTGGTGCCGATGATGTTATGCTTGCGAGGATCTGGTCGCTTGACGAGCTCCCATACGTCATTCAGCTTGAATTGAAGAAGTTCGTCTTGCATGTCTTGGATCCACTCCGGTTCCAGAAAAGCCTCAGCTACTTTTGAGGGTTCTGTGATGGATACAAAAGAAAAATGCCCACAAAAGTTAACTAAGTGTGAAGCTTTTGAGCGAGTGAGAGGACCTGGCGCGTTGATGTCGTTGAGGATTTTGTCAAGTTCTACTTCATTTGCAATCCTCGGATGAGCTGGTTGAGGATTTTGTCTGGGCTGAGGAAGTGGTGCTGTTGCAATTTCCTCAGGAGCATCTTCTTGACTTCCAACAGCGATGGGGATTGTTTCTTCACCAATTTCCTCAGTGGGGACAATGTCTTCAGAAGGCTTAAGCTTTATTGCTTCCTCAGGAGACAGCTTATCTGGATCAGAAGGCAATTGCTCTCTTTGCGAGCCATTAGTTTCATCGAACCGCACATCTACAGTCTCAACAACTTTGTTGTGATAGTTGTTGAAGACTCTGTAGGTGTGCGAGTCCTTTCCATAACCGAGCATAAAACCTTCATGTGCCTTAGGTGCAAATTTTGAGCTATGATGAGGATCTCTAATCCAGCATTTTGCACCGAAGACTTTGAAATAACTTACATTGGGTTTCTTGTCAGTGAGGAGTTCATATGAGGTTTTCTTGAGGAATTTGTGAAGATATACCCTGTTGATGATATGGCATGCAGTATTGATTGCTTCAGGCCAGAAGCGACGAGGAGTCTGATATTCTTCAAGCATAGTTCTTGCCATCTCAACCAGAGTCCTGTTCTTTCTTTCGACGACACCATTCTGCTGAGGAGTATAAGGAGCAGACAATTCGTGAGTAATACCAAGTTCATCAAGATAATCATCAAGACCAGTGTTTTTGAACTCGGTTCCATTATCACTCCTAATATGTTTGATCTTGATGCCGAAGTTCGTCGAGGCCCTTGAAGAAAATCGTTTGAAGATTTCCTGCACTTCAGTTTTATACACTATGATATGCACCCAAGTGTATCTGGAATAATCATCAATTATGACAAAGCCATATAGAGATGCTGCATTGGTTAGTGTTGCATAGTGAGTAGGTCCAAATAAATCCATATGAAGCAATTCAAATGGACGTGTAGTGGTCATGATGGTTTTGGAGGGATGCTTGGATCTGGTCATTTTCCCAGATTCACAAGCACCACAGAGATGATCTTTGAGGAATTTGACTGATTCTATGCCAATAACATGCTTCTTCTTTGCAAGTGTGTGCAAATTCCTTATGCCTGCATGACCTAGTCTTCGGTGCCACAACCATCCTTCTGAGGTTTTTGCTAGTAAGCAAGTGGCTGGTTGAGGACCTGTAGAGAAGTCAACAATGTACAAATCCCCTCTTCTTACACCTTCGAAGACTTTGGATCTGTCAGATTCCATGATGACTACACATCTATATCTACCAAAGATAACAATCATATCAAGATCACAAAGCATCAAGACTGACATGAGGTTAAAACCAAGGGATTCAACAAGCATCACTCTGTCCATATGCCTATCCTTGGAGATAGCTACTTTGCCAAGTCCCAATACCTTGCTTTTACCTTTATCAGCATATGTGATTTGCTTCACAGGTGATGGAGTTAGTGGCATATTCATCAGTAGGCTTTTATCACCAGTCATGTGATGTGTGCAGCCACTATCGAGAACCCACTCAGTATTTTTGGGTTTGTCATCCTGCAGATGAATTAGTACAACTTACCATCTCATAAGCTTCAGATTTGAAGAATATGATACTAATTTCATCAGTTCAGTGATTTCATCATAACAGAGATGTAAGGACGTGTGAAATATTTCTATTTCATCAATCATTAGCTTGCGTCCTATCAAGCATCTCCTCAGGTCTCCAGCAAATTCTTCAGATGATGATTTTCATCTGGAGACCTGACCTGCAGAAGTGATTAGTTTGATTTCTTCACCACCCACATCTGAAGGGGTGGCAAAGCGTTCATCATCCTGCGAGCACCATATGAGAAAGGTGGCATTGAAGCTAATGCACTTCTCTTAAAAGTAGGGGGGTTAAAGTACTCATATGAGTATGCAGAGAACTGGTTTGAGGATTTATGAACATAACGATTTGAGGAGTAGCGCTCGTAATCATATTCCTTGTAGTTTCCCTGCATGTTAGACGCATAAGCACGGGTACGAGCATAGTTTTGATCAGTTGAGGATTTTGATCCTCTTGAAGACTTTGGTCCTCCTGAGGAATTTGATCTGGGGTTCAGATTCTTCACAGGTGATGTCATGAGGACATTCACTTGAAGATTTTCAAGACAACTTTTGGGAACCCAGATTTTCCTCAGAGGAGGGCCATTCCTGCAGTTAGTTCCAACATATCGAGCAAATACTTCACCAGATTGATTTTTGAACAGTTTATAGTTGGAAACAAATGACTCATCCGAGGAATAGGATAATTCACATGAGAAGCCAGTTAGATTAGATGGATCAAAAGGAGGCCCAGTAGCAGCTACCCATGTGGTTTTGGGATACTGCTCAGGTTTCCAATAAGATCCATCAGCATCCAATTTCCTCTCAAAGGCAATTCCTTCTTTCCTCGGATTCCTGTTCAAGATCTGGTTTTTGAGCACATCACAAAGGATTTGATGTCCTTTGAGGCTTTTGTACAAGCCTGTCACGTACAATTCCTTCAGCCCTGCATTTTCATCAGTGACATTTGTGTTTTCCTCAAGTGAGGAAATAGACACAACAGGTGTAGTTGAAGAATTTGTAGCAGTGGTAGCATTTGAAGACTCTGGTGAAGAATTAGCAGTTTCACGATCAATGCATTTAAGACTTGGAGGAATAAATTCAACTTGACTAGCGCTGATCTGTTGAGCTAGTAATGAATCATTTTCCATACGAAGATCATCATAAGACATCCTCAGCTTCTCAAGATCAAGCTTCCTTTGAAGAAATTCGTAGGAAAGCTGCTCATGATCAGTGAGGAGTGTATCATGACGATCCTGAAGAATATCAAATCTAGACTGAAGATTTTTCATGTCATCAGCGAGGATTTGATTAAGATTCATTTCATCATTCAACAGATCATCACTTTTGTCTAGCAGTTTTTGAAGCTTTTCCAGAGCAGTTTGTTGTTTAGTGGCAATGATGGCAAGTTTACTGTAACTGGGTTTTTTGTAATCATCATGTTCACAGTCACTTGAATCAGAGGAGGAGGCATTATGTGATACCTTTGAACCTTTTGCCATGAAGCAATAGGTGGGAGCGAAGTCATCAGCATAGTCATCAGTATGGATGGTGCACTCATTTTCTTCAAGTTTGAAGATTGACTTGCTGACGAAATTGGTTGCTAGTGCAAGACTAGCCTGTCCGGATTCTGAATCTTCTCCAGAGCCTTCTTCATCATCACATTCTTCTGATTCTGCCTCGGAATCCATTTCCTTGCCAATAAGTGCCCGAGCCTTTCTGAAGCTAGTCTTCTTGTGTGAGGAGTACTTTGAAGATGAGGATTTTGAAGATTTCTTCTTCTTCTTTGAGTCATCAGAACTGTCATCCTTGTATTTCTTCTTCTTTGATTCCTTTCCCCAGCGAGGACAATCAGCAATGTAATGACCTGATTTCTTGCACTTGTGACAGGTCCGTTTCTTGTAGTCCTCAGATGCAGATTCTGATTTCCTCATGTCTCTTCTTGATGATTTACCGAACTGGCCTCGTCGTGTAAATCTCTGGAATTTCCTCACAAGCATTGCAAGTTCCTGACCAAATTCTTCAGGGTCACAACTGCTGTCATCTGTGTCTTCTTCTTCAGATGAGGAAATTGCTCTTGCCTTCAGTGCACGTGGTCTGGAATAGCTTTGTCCATATAGATCTCTCTTTTCTTCTAGCTGGAATTCATGATTATTTAGCCTTTCGAGAATATCAACAGGATCTAGCATCTTGTAGTCTGGTCTTTCTTGAATCATCAGAACTAAAGTGTCAAATGAAGAATCCAAAGATCTCAACAGTTTCTTCACAACTTCGTGATCAGTGATGTCTCGAGCTCCCAGTGCTTGCAGTTCATTTGATATGTCAGTGAGGCGATCAAAGGTGTCTTGGCAGCATTCATTGTCATGTCTCTTGAAGCGATTGAAGAGATTGCGAAGAATATCAACACGAGAGTCACATTGGGTTGATACTCCTTCATTTACCTTGCACAGTCTTTCCCAGATCAGTGTTGCAGAGCCTAAGGCACTTACTCTTCCAAACTGGCCAGGGCTCAGATGACCACAGATGATGTTCTTCGCTTGAGAATCGATTTGCTTGAATTTCTTCACATCAGCTGCAGTGACACTAGCAGAAATGACGGGAACACCATTTTCCACAATATACCAGAGATCATTGTCTATAGCTTGTAGATGCATTTGCATTTTGTTCTTCCAGAAGGGAAAGTTCTTTCCCTCGTAGGTAGGACATGCTGCATTCACCTTAAACATGCCTGCAGTCGACATAACTAAAACTCCAGGTGGTTATACCAAAATCACACAGAACAAGGGAGTACCTTGCTCTGATACCAACTGAAAGTGCGTTATATCGACTAGAGGGGGGGGGGGTGAATAGGAGATTTTTAGAATTTCGTCGCTGAGGAAATTCCTTTTGAGGAAATTCCTCACTGATGACTAACTTACAGCGGAAACGGTTACGGATCAGACGTGCAGACTTTCACAATAGCAGTATTACAAAGTGAAGAATGTGAAAACAGATTGCACAGTAAGCAGGCACGCACAATACATATCAGGATTAACTCAAGTGAAGAATTTGGGGTTGAGGAAATTCAGAGAAAGTCTTCAGCAAATTCTTCAAACAGTCACAGTGAAAGTCATCAACACATAATACAGAGAAAGTAAAGAGTTGAGGAATTAGAACCCGATTCTTGGTGAAGACTGTTGTTGATGACCCAGTTCCAACTGCTGTGACAGTTGTACATCTGGTTTGGAGCGGCTTGGTATTGAAACCAAAGGACACCCAGTCCCGGGACACACAGTCCCTATCGTATTCTCCTTGAGCTAAGGACACACAGTCCTCGCCCAACACTCGTGGTAAGTCTTCAGGGAAGACTTCCAAACCCTCACAAACTCGGTCACCCGGCAATCCACAATTGACTGCTAGATTGCTCTAGACCATGACGCCTAACCGTCTGGAGGATGCACAGTCCTCAAAGGTAAAAGGCTTCAGTCCCACACAAGAACAACTTCTTCAGTGATGCTCAATCACTAGGTTTGGTTTGTGGTTTCGGTGGGTGGTGTATTTCCTCTCTGATGATTTACTCTTGAAAGCTCTGAGGAATTTGGGTTGCTCTTATGACAAGTGTCAGTTTCTAACGGAGCAGCCAACCAGCTAGTGGTTGTGGGGGGCGGCTATTTATAGCCTGGGAGCATCCCGACATGATTTGACATTAATGCCCTTAAATAATATGACCGTTGGAGTGGATAAGACCAGTGACTTGGCGTGGCTTATCGAAACGGTCGGGACCCTCAAATGTGAGAGTCCTCATGTCACTCATATTCCTCACTTGAGGCTTTTGGTAGGATTTGGCTTGGGTTGAGCATCATGAGGAAATCCATTCCATAGTGTTACTTTGACCCCCTTTAACAGTACGTGTTCCTATTCATCAAATGCGAAGAAAGTAAAGCAGAAAACGTAAATTCTTCATGCTTCAATTTCTTCAGAACGATTTTCTTCAGGAACCACCGATCTTCTCAATATCAATATCTTCATGAGGAATATCAATTTCATCGCAAATTCTTCGCGATTCATTTCCTCAGCTTCAGACCAGTTTCTTCAACTGAAGACATATATTTTTAGGGGTCGATATTCTTCAAATATCTCAAACTCCTCAATGACTTATAGATCCTGTATACACTTATAAACACATTAGATACTTAACCTATAAGTCTTCAAACCACCAAAATCACTAAGGGGCACTAGATGCACTTACAATGTGCTCCAAAAGCAGATCTTGAACAGGAACCCGAGGAAAGAAGGAATTGCCTTTGAGAGGAAATTAAATGCTGATGGATCTTATTGGAAACCTGAGCAGTATTCCAAAACCTCACAGGTTGCTGCTACTGGGCCTCCTTTTGATCCATCTAATCTAATTGGCTTTTCATGTGAATCATCCTATTCCTCAGATGAGTCATTGGACTCCAACTATAAACTGTTCAAAAATCAATCTGGTGAAGTATTTGCTCGATATGTTGGAACTAACTGCAGGAATGGCCCTCCTCTGAGGAAAATCTGGGTTCCCAAAAGCTGTCTTGAAAATCTTCAGGTGAATGTCCTCATGACACCACCACTGAAGAATCTGAACCCCAGATCAAATTCCTCAGGAGGACCAAAGTCTTGAAGAGGATCAAAATCCTCAACTGGTCAAAACTATGCTCATACCCATGCTAATGCGTCTAACATGCAGGGAAACTACAAAGAATATGAATATGAGCGTTACTCCTCAAATCATTATGTTCATAAATCCTCAAACCAGTTCTCTGCATATTCATATGAGTACTTTAATCCCCCTACTGTTAAGAGAAGTGCATTGGCTTCAATGCCACCTTTCTCATATGGTGCTCGCAGGATGATGAATGGTTTGCCACCCCTTCAGATGTGGGTGGTGAGGAAATCAAACTAATCACTTCTGCAGGTCAGGTCTCCAGATGAAAATCATCATCTAAAGAATTTGCTGGAGACCTGAGGAAATGCTTGATAGGACGCAAGCTAATGATTGATGAAATAGAAATATTTCACACGTCCTTACATTTCTGTTATGATGAAGTTACTGATCTGATGAAATTAGTATCATATTCTTCAAATCTGAAGCATATGAGATGGTAAGCTGTACTAATTCATCTGCAGGATGACAAACCCAAGAATACTGAGTGGATTCTTGATAGTGGGTGCACACATCACATGACTGGTGATAAAATCTTACTGATGCATATGCACTAACTCCATCACCTCTGAAGCAAATCACATATGCTGACAAAGGTAAAAGCAAGGTATTGGGACTTGGCAAAGTGGCTATTTCCAAGGATAGGCATATGGACAAAGTGATGCTTGTTGAATCCCTTGGTTTTAACCTCATGTCAGTCTTGATGCTTTGTGATCTTGATATGATTGTTATCTTTGGTAGATACAGATGTGTAGTCATTATGGAATCTGACAGATCCAAAGTCTTCGAAGGTGTAAGAAGAGAGGATTTGTACATTGTTGATTTCTCTACAGGTCCTCAGCCAACCACTTTCTTACTAGCAAAAACCTCAGAAGGATGGTTGTGGCACCGAATACTAGGTCATGCAAGCATGAGGAATTTGCACACGCTCGGGAAGAAGAAGCATGTCATCGGCATCGAATCAGTCAAATTCCTCAAGGATCATCTCTGCGGTGCTTGTGAATCTGGGAAAATGACCAGATCCAAGTATCCCTCGAAGACTATCATGACCACTACACGTCCATTCGAATTGCTTCATATGGATCTATTTGGACCTACTCACTATGCCACACTAACCAATGCAGCATCTTTATATGGCTTCGTCATAGTTGATGATTATTCCAGATATACTTGGGTGCATATCATAGTGTATAAAACTGAAGTGCAGGAAATCTTCAAACAATTTTCTTCAAGGGCCTCGACAAACTTTGGCATCAAGATCAAACATATCAGGAGTGATAATGGAACCGAGTTCAAAAACAATGGTCTTGATGATTATCTTGATGAACTTGGTATTACTCACGAATTATCTGCTCCTTATACTCCTGAGCAGAATGGTGTCGTCGAAAGGAAGAACAGGACTCTGGTTGAGATGGCAAGAACTATGCTTGAAGAATATCAGACTCCTCATCGCTTTTGGCCTGAAGCAATCAACACTGCATGCCATATCATCAACAGGGTATATCTTCACAAATTCCTCAAGAAAACCTCATATGAACTCCTCACTGACAAGAAACCCAATCTAAGTTATTTCAAAGTCTTCGGTGCAAAATGCTGGATTAGAGATCCTCACCGTAGCTCAAAATTTGCACCTAAGGCACATGAAGGTTTTATGCTCGGTTATGGAAAGGACTCGCACACTTACAAAGTCTTCAACAACTATCACAACAAAGTTGTTGAGACTGTAGATGTGCGGTTCGATGAAACTAATGGCTCGCAAAGAGAACAATTGCCTTCTGATCCAGATAAGCTGTCTCCTGAGGAAGCAATAAAGCTCAAGCCTATTGAAGACATTGTCCCAACTAAGGAAATTGATGAAGAAATGATCCCCATCACTGATGAAAATCAAGAAGATGCTCCTGAGGAAATTGCACCAGCACCACTTCCTCAGCCCAGACAAAATCCTCAACCAGCTCATCCGAGGATTGCAAATGAAGTAGAACTTGACAAAATCCTCAACGACATCAACGCGCCAGGTCCTCTCACTCGCTCAAAAGCTTCACACTTAGTTAACTTTTGTGGGCATTTCTCCTTTGTATCCATCACAGAACCCTCAAAAGTTGCTGAGGCTTTTCTGGAACCGGAGTGGATCCAAGCTATGCAAGACGAACTTCTTCAATTCAAGCTGAATGGCGTATGGGAGCTCGTCAAACGACCAGATCCTCGCAAGCACAACATCATCGGCACCAAGTGGATTTTCCGAAACAAGCAAGATGAGGATGGTCAAGTGGTGAGGAACAAGGCACGACTTGTAGCTCAAGGCTACACCCAGGTTGAAGGGATAGATTTCGATGAAACTTTTGCACCTGTTGCTAGACTTGAAGCTATTCGAATACTACTTGCTTATGCTAATCATCATAACATCATCTTATATCAAATGGATGTGAAAAGTGCATTCCTCAATGGTAAGCTTGAGGAAGAAGTATATGTTGCTCAGCCCCCAGGTTTTGAGGATCCAAAGAATCCAGACAAAGTCTTCAGACTCAAAAAGGCTCTTTATGGTCTCAAGCAAGCCCCTCGGGCATGGTATGATACATTGAAGGAATTCCTCATGAAGAAAGGCTTCAAACCTGGTTCATTCGATCCAACTCTTTTCACTAAATCCTATGATAATGAGCTATTTGTGTGTCAAATATATGTCGATGATATCATATTTGGCTGTATTGACAAACGATACAGTGATGAATTTGCTTACATGATGAGTGAAGAATATCAGATGTCCATGATGGGGGAGCTGAAATTCTTCTTAGGTCTTCAAGTTCGTCAACAAAGCAATGGAATCTTCATATCACAGGAGAAATACCTCAAGGATGTTCTGAGGAAATTCGACATGCATGAATGCAAAGGTGCCAAGACTCCAATGCCTACCACCGGCCACCTCGGCACTGATGAAAATGGTAAAGATTTCGATCAACAGGTATATCGTTCTATGATTGGCTCTTTATTGTATCTATGTGCATCTAGGCCAGATATAATGCTTAGTGTTTGCATGTGTGCACATTTTCAAGCAAAACCGAAGGAATCACACCATAAGGCTGTGAAACATATTCTTCGATACTTAGCTCACACACCAACACTAGGATTATGGTATCCCAAGGGCCCCAATCTTCATCTGGTAGGGTATTCTGATTCAGACTATGCTGGTGACCGTGTGGATCGCAAGTCAACGTCTGGCACATGCCATTTCCTCGGAAGATCACTAGTTTGCTGGTCCTCAAAGAAGCAGAATTGCGTATCACTCTCCACTGCCGAAGCTGAGTACATTGCTGCTGGTTCTTGCTGTGCTCAATTGCTATGGATGAAGCAAACCCTCAAGGACTACGTCATTAACATGAAGAATGTGCCTCTCTACTGTGACAATGCGAGTGCTATCAAGATTTCATACAACCTAGTACAACACTCGAAGACCAAGCACATCCAGATTCGTCATCATTTTCTTCGGGACCATGTCCTCAAGGGCAATATCCTCATCGACCATGTGAAGACTGATGATCAACTGGCAGATATCTTCACTAAGCCCTTGGATGAGAAAAGGTTTTGCAAGTTGCGGTGTGAGCTAAATATCTTAGAGTCTTCAAATGTTTTGTAAAAACATGCACACATCCTAACACTTATGCAAATTTGATGACTTAGATGTGCAACACATGATGAATCGATTTTCTTCAACTGATGAAGAATGTCACTCTGAATGTGAAGAAATTAACGAAGAAATTGATTCTTAGGGCCCTACGACAATTGTACGCGGCGTTTGTAATCAACATTCTTATATGGTGGGTCACGCCACCGCCCAATGTGAAATTCCTCAAGTTGATTTTCTTCAAGTGTTCTATTTCCTCAAAATGTGTTTTTTTCAAAACAGCTGTTCTTTAGTATGATGATTTATCACAAAATCTTCAAAAACACTTGATGACTTTCATTTGACTGGATAGACTGTGATTTCAAGTCCACAACAGCATTCACTTATTGCTATTTCTTCAAGTTGACATTTTTGCTAAGTGAATGTGATCGGACCCTACATTCCCTCTATGCTATACTCATCCAGTCTATTCAATTCTTCATATGCATTCTACTTGAAACTTTGTTCAAAATCCTCACTGCGTCCGTGTCAGCTGATGATTTTGTGACGAAAATCCTCAAATCTTCAAAAATTGTTTCTTTAATACACAGTAACTGAACCCCACTTCCCACGATTGGATAACCACGATCTCCACTATCTCCACCACACTATTCGGGAGCTACACGTGTCCTGCGGAAACGTAGAGGCAGGGGCGGTTTGGTCCGAAATTTTCGCGCCAACAGTAACTTTTGGCTATAAATATGTCCTTATCCCCCTCGGCATACTCTTCTTCGCTCCATCGCTCTCCTGCCACAGCATACACCACCGAACCCTAGCGCCATCGCTGGTAGTCTCGTCGTCGGTGAGGAAGAGCTTCACTGACTCGACTTCTCCGTCGTCGGAACCATGCCAGAGTCGGACCATCTTCGTCCGCCGCCGCCGTAGACGTCCTCTGTCACCGGGTTAGGGTGCATTGGACACGCGACCGAAGAGCTTCTCCACACACACCTTTCTGTGTTCTTCGAGGGCACCTTCCAGGGTAAATAAATCCCATTTTTACAGCAAGTTAGATCTAAAATTTTACATCTTCTATGTGAAATCTGTTTTCCTCAAGAAACGATAAGCACTTGATTCCTCAAACACTGCCTATCACCACATCATTGATGAACTATGCTAAGCATCTAAGATTTTCACGAGATTCCTCAATTGTGTGAATTTTTGGATCTGTACAACTCTGGAACCCAAGAACAGTATGCTTAGGCAAATTCCTCAACCACTGGTTATATTCCTCAAACTGTCAAACTTTTTCATTTTCCTCAAATCTGAGAACGCATATGACCTCTCCAAATTCCTCACAACTATACTCTGTTCACAGGTACACACATGTCAGTTGATGAATCTCTCGGTTCTCATCACATTAACTCATTTCCAGCGTTTCTGGAAGAAAATCTTCAAGTCTCATAAGAATCCTCAAGAATTCAATCTCATCAGCAAAATCCTCAGCTAAAGAAAATGGAGGATGACAGAAAACAGAAGGGAGGAAAGAAACTTGAGCAAAACACAACTATGGATATCCCTGAGGATATTTACTTGGACTACTGCACGCCTGATGAAAATGAGACAATGGCCAAGAGAAAAATACGGCTGCAGAAGATAGAACGCCGATGGGCAAAGGAATGGAAGGAATACAGGTTTGTGACTGCCAAGTATGCGAAGAAATTCGCTCTGAAGCCCCCTGGCAGACAGGCCCCACTTGAGGATCATCAAGTAGCACATCCCTCAAGCCTCAAGACCATTGATGACTATCCAGATGAGAAGGAAAAGCATCTGGCTAAGCTCAAGAAGCAGGCAGAAGCTGCAGTGAGGAAATTCAATGAATCCTCAGCTGCTGCCTCAGCTGCTGCTACTTCCTCTGTCGCTGAGACCTCTGGTTCAGCAATTCCTCAACCACACTCTGTGCCGTCAAAGCCAAGGGCTCCAAAGCCTCAAGAGAAGTCTGCTCAGGCTTCAGTCACAAAACCCTCAGCACCAAAACCTTCAACACCAAAACAATCAGCGTCAAAGCCCTCAGTACCAATCTCCCGAGTACCAAGATCCTCAGCTCCACCTCCAAAGCCTCAAGAGAAGCCAGTACAGAAGCAGGTCATGAAGCCTACGACCGCCAGCTCCAGCTCCTCACTCCCAGCTGCAACTAGCTCGGAGACAAAGTCTTCAACACCTCCTGCGAAGACTTTGGTAACTGATGAACATGCAACTCTGCCAAGCCCCAGCAAAATCATCACCGTCCCGTCTGCATCAGAGGACAGTGATGAATATGATGATCAAACCCTGCAAGCCATCATCAGAAACAAGCAGGAAAGAGTAGCTCAAGCATCAGGCAGTGCCATTCCTCTGGCCATGGACCCCAAGGTCCTCCTTGACTACATCAACATCTGGTATGAGGACCCAAACACTCCGATTGATGATTTGAAACTTCCCCCTGGCATTAGCCACATGGTGGCCACTTTTATGAATGAAGCCAAGTGGAAAGAACATCAGGCCAGGCAGGCCAAAGTTGCAAAGATTAAAAAGGAGAAATTACTCAAGCAGAATCTCCTCAAATTAACTCCTGATGCACTGGTATCAACACAAGCAGAGCTGAAGAAATTGACTGACAAGTACGCCAAGCTGTGAGATCGTAAAAGCCTCAAGAGCAATTTCATCAAGCTGGCCACTAGTGCTGTTGATGACTACAACAAGAGAGCCGCACCCCCAGCACCAACTCCTCAGCCCTTGATTGAGGAGCCAGCTGATGAATCTCCTCATGATGAGGAAACTCCTCAAGCTGAGGAAGTACACCAAGAGCACCGTGTTGATGAACCGGCTATTGAAGAAATCATCATGGAAACTCCAGCTGATGAATTTGCTGCCACTGATGAGACTGCCCCTGTCCCAGCTGCTTCATCAAAGCAGGCTGATGACTCTGTTCCAGCTGATCCCTCAATACCAGCTGAAGAAACTGTAGAGAGAACACCTTCACCAAAAGCTTCAAAGGTGAAGAAGATGATTCCGTCTGCATCAGACGTGAAGAAAACCATGGCTGCTGAAAAGGAAGCCAAAAAGAGAAAGGCCTCCTCAGCAGAAGAAGAAACAGAGGCAACGCGCCTCAAAGCACTTGAAGAATCTGCTCCTCTGGACCCTGTGCCCCTGAATGTCGCTCCTTCCTATGAAATGGTCATCATTGATGATCCAGCAAAAAAGGCAGATGAGGAAATGAAAGATGTCGCCTCTGAGGAACACACTGATGAGGAAATTCAGATAGACGACAGTCCTCAACCTTTCAATCCTCAAACATACAATGTTCAAGCATCAGCTGCACCAGCTGATGAAACTGCCTCTGCCACCAAGCCAGCTGAGGAAGAACAAACTGAAAATCCTCAAGCTGATGAAATTCAACACTCTGAGCAGAATCCTCAAGATGAGGGACAGGCTGATCCAACTCCTCCAACTGAGCAAGAAGCAGAAATTCCTCAACCTGACGCCTAGCAAGAACCATCTCCTCAGCCTGAAGTACCAGCTGCTGAAATTCGTCACCCTGAGGAAAATGCTGAAGAGAATGCACCTGCCCAAGACAATGCATTCATCGTGCTCAACCCAGAGACTGCTATTGTTGTCTCCCCTCCTATTCCTCAGCAAAATCTTTAGCCAGTTCAGCGTCAGCCATTCTCCAAGCGTCCAAAGTTTCATAAGGAAAATTTCTTTGAAGAACGCATGTACTTCATCATAGAGAACCCCTATGACAAGCCTCAAATGAGGCATCTGAAGTTTTGGACTAGGACTCAGAGGAACTACTATGCCTCTGTGCTCTGTGGACGAAACAAGATATTCCAGCACAGGCATATTGCTCATGTTGAGCTTGAAGCAATACCGTGCCTGGAGCCAGTCCTCAGTGTACTCCATGATGCAGGTTTACTCCCAATGTGCTCAGACATATCTGACTGGAACAACGAGTTAATTCTTCAGTTCTATGACACTCTTCACATATCTGGCAACCCTGAAGACATCAACACATGGGTGTTTGATTGGATGTCCCAAAACACTCACTACAAGGCTCCTGCTACTGAACTCCTCAGAGAACTGCCAGTACCAATTCCCTCAGATGAGGCTGTGAAGCTTTATGGCGAGCGTGAGCTGCCAAATGGAATGATGGAAGTCCTCATGAAGCCTTTGGCTGAAGGAAAATCTCTGAGAACAACCTTCCTCGTCCACGAGCTCAAGTACACACCCAGGTCTGTCTATAGAATCCTCTGCAGTGTACTCGCGCCGATCAAAGGCTATGACGATGAAGAAGATGTTGTAGGCCTCATGAAGAATATCCTCTTCAACATCATTCATGGTATTCCTATCAACATCCATGATTTCTTCTTGAGGACTTTGGACGACAATGCTATGTGTCCTTATGATCATAAGATGTATGCCCCATGGATCATGAGATTCATCAGGACAAGGACTGGCATCAACTTTCTCGCTGAGTGCCAAAACCATGTTGGTTATATGCCTCCTATTCGGGTCAACAAGAAGACTTTCGAGTCCATTGAAGGCAAAGGAAAATCTGTGATTGAAGAAGGCAGTAGGCCCCTTGATGGCCAGTTTAGAGAGCCAGAAGCTTATTCTTCATGGGATGATACTGAGACTCGTCCAGCAAGCCCCGTTCCTCCTCGCGTGATGAATACCAGAGAGCTCCTCCTCAGTCTTCACCAGAAGGTGGATCGCAAACACAAATGGGTCAAACATCAGTTTGGTGCCATTGTGAAAACCCTCACTGAAACACAGAACTCTGTGAAGCTCAACCATCACTATCTGCATGAGGTTTTTGATCGCACCTGGGCTACACTTGCACATCTGAAGACTCAGACTGAGCTTGAAGAAATGGACTTTGAGCGAGACTTTGAATGGTCGTGGCCTCCCAAGAAGAAGTTCAGGCTTATTCCAGTGCCAGACCTTGAAGACAGCTCCTTTTCTTCATTCCACGCTGCTGAATCTGATGAAGAACAGCTCGACACTGCTACCGGTCCAAGGAAGAAGACTACCCCCAAGAAGCATCACGACTCTTCCTCAACCGCCAAGGAGTGAAGTATTTACGGGCGTTAGTCCTCAGTTTGTCCCTTTTTGTCACTTGATGACAAAGGGGGAGAAACTTGAGAGTTAGTCTTCAAGCGGGATATTTTTGGGGCTTATGAACTATATTTAAGTTACAAACTCTTGGCTCTTCTGAAGTTTTTATGTAATGAGTTGTAATGAGTTACTCTGACGCTTTTGAACGTTTTTCTTCGCATGCTTATTCCTCAAGTTTTAATGCACGCATGCTGGAATTCGTCAGATACCATTTGTCATCATGCATCTCCATTTTCTTCATATGATACGCTACATGTAAGCATGATTTACAAGACTCAGGGGGAGATCTCCATGATATAAATCATCAATGTGCATTTGCTGTAAAAAAGCAAAATCCTCAAGATATGCACATCTTCAGGGGGGTCTCTCTGAATCTTGATTTCAAATTCCTCAAATGAGTATTTACACTTCATATTTTTGATCTCTGTTGAAGACTTAACCTAATTGTCATCAACAACCAAAAAGGGGGAGATTGTAAGTGCATCTAGTGCCCCTTAGTGATTTTGGTGGTTTGAAGACTTATAGGTTAAGTATCTAATGTGTTTGAGAGTGTACACAGGATCTATAAGTCATTGAGGAGTTTTGAGATATTTGAAGAATATCGACCCCTAAAAATATATGTCTTCAGTTGAAGAAATTGGTCTGAAGCTGAAGAAATGAATCGCGAGGAATCTATGGTGAAATTGATATTCCTCATGAAGATACTGACATTGAGAAGTTCGATGGTTCCTGAAGAAAATCACTCTGAAGAATTGAAGCATGAAGATTTACACTTTCTGTTTTTACTTTCTTCGCATTCGAGTAATAGGAACACCGTACTGTTAAAGGGGGTCAAAGTTAAACTATGGAATGAATTTCCTCATGATGCTCAACCCAAGCCTAATCCTACCAAAAGCCTCAAGTGAGGAATACGAGTGACATGAGGACTCTCACAGTTGAGGGTTCCGACCGTTTCGATAGCCACGCCAAGTCATTGGTCTTATCCACTCCAACGGTCATATTATTTAAGGGCATTAGTGTCAAATCATGTCGGGATGCTCCCAGGCTATAAATAGCCACCCCCCACAACCATTAGCTGGTTGGCTGCTCCGTTAGAAACTGACACTTGTCATAAGAGCAACCCAATTCCTCAGAGCCTTCGAGAGTAATTCATCAGTGAGGAAATACACCATACACCGAAACCATAAACCAAACCTAGTGATTGAGCATCACTGAAGAAGTTGTTCTTGTGTGGAACTGAAGCCTTTTACCTTTGAGGACTGTGCATCCTCCAGACGGTTAGGCGTCAAGGTCTAGAGCTTTCCAGCAGTCAATTTTGGATCGTCGGGTGACCAAGTTTGTGAGGGTTTGGAAGTCTGCCCTGAAGACTTACCACGAGTGTTGGGCGAGGACTGTGTGTCCTTAGCTCAAAGAGAATACGGTAGGGACTGTGTGTCCCGAGACTGGGTGTCCTTTGGTTTCAATACCAAGCCGCTCCAAACCAGATGTACGACTGTCACAGCATTTGGAACTGGGTCATCAACGACTGTATTCACTGAGCAACGGGTTCTAATTCCTCAACTCCTTACTTTCCTTGTATTATGTGTTGATGACTTTCACTGCAACTGTTCGAAGAATTTGCTGAAGACTTTCTCTGAATTTCCTCAACCCCAAATTCTTCACGTTAGTTAATCATGATCTGTATTCTGCGTGCCTGCTCACAGTGCAATCTGTTTTCACATTCTTCACTCTGAAAAACTGCTGTTGTGAAACTTTGCACATCTGATCCTTTACTGTTTCCGCTGTAAGTTAGTCATCAGTGAGGAATTTCCTCAAAAGGAATTTCCTCAGTGATGAAATTCTAAAAATCTCCTATTCACCCCCCTCTAGTTGATATAACGCACTTTCAGGTATAGAGACTCAGATCTCATTGTCAATCAAGTAATGAAGGAATGGGACATTCGAAGCCCAGCAATGACAGTCTACTGCAACGCAGTCTGGAAACTACATAAAAACTTTGAAGGGTTGGAACTGCACCACGTGCCCCGAGCCCAGAATCAAGTGGCCGATGACTTGGCAAAGATCGGGTCCACTTGGAAAGTCGTTCTGAAGGGCGTGTACCTCGAACATTTACGCGCCCCTTGGTAATGGAAGATCCCTTCATAGAAGAGCCGCCACAATAAATCGGTCCGTCTAATCCGACTGAGATCGACGTCCCGACCATGGTCGACCTCGTCCACATGATGTTGGTCATCACGCCCGAATGGACACAACCTTATCTGGCTTACTTGCTTCGGCAAGATCTCCCCAAAGACGAAGAGGAAGCCTGTCAAATCGTTCGGCGTCTAAAGCTTTCGAAGTCCTTGGAGACAAACTATACAAGAAGAGTGTCACAGGAGTCAGACAAAAGTGCATTTCCCCAGAGGAAGGACTACAAATCTTGCACGAGATCCACTCAGGGACCTGTGGACATCACACGTCCTCTTGGACCCTTGTGGCCAAGGCCTTCCGAGCAGGTTTTTATTGGCCCCGAGCCAATGAGGCAGCAAAAGACTTGGTCGATCTATGCGTTGGATGCCAGTTCTATAAGAATCAGTCACACAAGCTTGCATCCGCGCTAAGAACGATTCCACTTACTTCACCATTCGTCGTGTGGGGCCTCGACATGGTCGGCCCTTTGCGCACCGGGACGAATGGATTCACCCACCTGCTAGTCGCGGTGGATAAGTTCACCAAGTGGGTTAAAGCTAAAGCCATTAAAAGCCTCGACGCGGCGACTGCCGTCACCTTCATTCGACAGATTATCTTCAGATTTGGAGTCCCTCATGACATCATCACAGACAATGGAACTAACTTCGAGTCGGAGCAATTCTGCGAGTTCTGTCACTCCCAAGGCACTCGGGTTAGTTATGCCTCCATGGCTCACCCGCGGTCAAATGGTCAGGCAAAACGGGCGAATGGTATGATACTATTGGTTTTGAAACCCCGACTGATGAGAGATCTCAAATATGTTGTAGGCGCATGGGTAGAAGAATCACCATCCGTCTTGTGGGGTATGCGAACGACTCCGAGTCGCTCAACCAGGCGTACTCCATTCTTCATGGTGTATGGATCAGAAGCTGTTCCGTCGAGTGAATTACGTCACAACCCCCCCCCCCCCCGAGTGGAGCAGTACAACGAAGCTGAAGCCGAAGCAGCACACCAAGACAGTTTGGATCTCCTTGAGTAAGAGAGAGAGAGAGAGCTAGCCCTCATTTGGTCCATAGTGTACCAACAATACCTACAACGCTACCATGACAAGCAAGTCAGGGGCTGAGCGTTTCAAGAGGGGGACTTGGTCCTTCGATTGGACCAACAAAACCCCCCACAAGCTGGCACCTCCGTGGAAAGGGCCATACACCATCTCCAAACTCCTGCACAACGGGGCTTATTGGTTGTACAACCTCGATGACAAGGTGGAAGAGCCCAGGACCTAGAACAAGGACCTGCTCCGCAAGTTCTACACGTAGAACTTACATTTTTCATTCCTGTAATGAATCCAAATGGTTAGAAGAATAACGTGCTTTCTTTCTTCAACTATTCACAAATACTTCACTCCGGTGAAACAGGCCCAGTGGGTGTAGCAGTGAATCCGCTTTTGCTTAAGGTAAAACATGCCCCGAGTGCGGACAACCTCCACGCTCGGGGGCTTAGCTGTGAACCAACTTTCGCCTAAGTTAAAATGGTTCCAAATGGAGACATGATCGTCATTCGGATACCAAGATGGACAGGACCATCGACAAGTTCGCAAGAACCATCGTTTCATCTTGGTAGCGAACATGTTTTCGCGTAAGGTAAACCCTTCCCCGAGTGGGGACAGCCTCCACGCTTGGGGGCTTAGCTGTGAATCAGCTTTCACCTAAGTTAAAGCGGTTCCCAATGAAGGCAAGATCTTCATTCGGACGCCAAGATGAATAGAACAATCATCCCTTACCAGCGAATCCGCTTTTCGCCTAGGGTAAAACTTGCCTCGAGTGAGGACAACCTCCACACTCAGGGACTTAGCTGCGAACCAGCTTTCACCTAAGTAAAAAAACGATCTCGAGTGAGGACAACCCCCACACTAGGGGACTTAGCTGCGAACCGGCTTTCGCCTTTGTAAAAACGATCCCGAGTGAGGAAAACTCCCACACTCGGGGGCTTAGCTGTGAACCAGCTTTCACCTAAGTCAAAACGATCCTGAGTGAGGACAACTTCCACACTTGGGGGCTTAGCTGCAAACCAGCTTTCGCCTAAGTCAAATACGATCCCGAGTGAGGAGAAACTTCCACACTCGGGGGCTTAGTTGCGAACCAGCTTTCGCCTAAGTTAAAAACAATCCCAAGTGAGGACAACTTCCACACTCGAGGGCTTAGCTGTGAACCAGCTTTTGCTTAAGTCATAAACGATCCCGACCGAGGACAACCTCCACACTCGGGGGCTTAGCTGCGAACCAGATTTCGCCTAAGTCAAAAAAGATCTCGAGTGAGGGCAACTTCCACACTCGGGGGCTTAGCTGTGACCCAGCTTCCGCCTAAGTCAAAAATGATCCCGAGTGAGGAAAACTTCCACACTCGGGGGCTTAGCTGCGAACTAGCTTTCGCCTAAGTCAAAAGAAATCCCGAGTGTGTATAATCTCCACATGCGAAGACTCGTAGGCGAAACAACTTTCGACTGAGTAAAAGTGACCCTGAATAAAGAAGACCAAGCAAGTAAGATCCAAACTCGAATATGGATAAACAGAATCAAGTTCAGCAAAATACGCGCATAAGAGAGAGCTCAAGGTCCGCTCAAAGTTTCGGGTTACATAAAACCTTTCGGCATCCCGAGGAGAATTGAAACTTAGATCTTTTTCCTCCGAGCATCACTCGGAGGCCGAAGATTCCACTTCTTCCACGAAGGTGTCGAGGTTGATTCCTTCCGCAATCCTAGTGGCAACCGCCATAAACATCTCCATGAAGTCTTTGAACTTGGCGCTTTTCCCGTTGACGTCCCGCAGACTCTTTAGCTTGTCTTCATCCACTCCTTTACAATGGATGCGGACGAGCGAAAGGGCGATTTTGGCTCCGACCCTCGCCGATGACTTCTTCCAGGATTTGAATTCATTGGTGGTGGCCTTCACATGGTTCACGATGGTCTGGGCGTTCTCCGGGAGTGCATTGTCATGGGCTTTATCTCGGTCTATCTCCCCAATGGCCGACTGGAGCCATTTGCAACAACCTAATATGTAGTCGACGCGAGCCTCCGGCCCGAGGAGAGCCAAGGTTGCGCTGTCTTCCAGGAGCCCTCTCTTAGGGTCAAGCTCTTTCTCTATTTGCGTCGTCTCTTCTTCACATCAATGGAGAAGGCTGAATTCAATGGGAAAAAAAGATGAGAAAACATCACTCAGAAATTGAAAAGTGGCAATGGGGGAGCATTCGGACGCTTAACATACCTTTAAGCTTCTCACAATGTTCCATGCTGAAGTCCTCAATGAACTTCTCCAACTCAACTTTCTTAGCGGCGACCTTCTCAAATTTGGCCTCCCACTTGGCATAGTGGCTCTTCAGCTCGACAAGCTCTGTAGAAGATTTCTCCGCACCATCCTTTAGAAGATGATTGTCTACTTCAAGTGTCCCAACCGTCTTAAGCTTGGTTTCGGTCGCCTGGGTCTTCTGCTTGGCCTCCTTCCAAGATGACACGAGCTCTTCACCCCTCTTATCGAGGGCGGCCTTCATGGTAACTAGAGAAATGGAATTTTTCAGCCTCTCAGAAAGGCCATCTGACAAGACAGTCTCAATCGGATAGGAAAGACAACCGAAGCAGGAACCAGTTAGACAACGAAAGCTTACCTTCAGTTGTGCGTTTCTCCTGCTCCAGTCTCTTATTCTTGGCCCTTTCTGCATCAAGGCTCAGTCGGAGTTCCTGCAGCTCTTTCTCCATAGCATCATCACGGCCCCCGGGCCCACAAGTAGTCTTCCATCAACACACACCAGTAAAGGAGAATACAATATTGTAACTCTAAGACTACCACTAACTGATCCAGTCAACGGTAGTATTGTGGACTACACCCAGTGGCTGCGCTCAGCGCAGCCCCACTGGAGGAATAAGAGGAGAGAAAATGGCTTTGCACCCTACCAACCTCTATTGAACGGACATGGAAACTAAGACTACTGCCGACTGCTTCAGTCGACGGTAAACTCGAGGACTACACCCAGTGGGTGCGCTCAGCGTGCCCCCACTGAAAGAAAACACCAAGTGGGTGTGCCTCTGAGCATACCAACTCGGGATACCCACTCGTGACCAGATTTATAAACAAGTATGAAACAAGTGCGTACATGAAGGACGCACTCGAATGTTCTTTGCCACGGCTTCACTCGCGTCAGACGCCTCCTTCAGCTTCCCAACCATCACGTCCAGCTGGGCCAGGGCCTCCTTGCGCGCCCCTCCCGATTCTCCAGGGTATGGTGGAGCTAGAAGATGTTGCGGCCTTCGGGGGGAGGCGACGCAGCGGTCAACGTGCCTAGTTCGAGTGACGCTCCAACCGAGGTGGTCTCCTGCACCATGGGAGTCTTGGCATTGAAAATCACTCGATTGGAAGTCATAGACTGCCGTTACACTTCTCCAACTGCAGAAGGGATGTTGGGATCGAGTTCAATCACGTTTTGCGCCTCTGCACATGTTCACAATGCATTCGAAAGGCTACTCATGTGGCTAAACCCCGAGTCCTGAATGAATCACTCTAAAGGTTCAAGGGTTACCTTTGGATGAAGTGACATCAACATTGACCTTCCCTTTGTCAGAGGTCTTGGGTTCCAACGAAGCAGTCGAGGTATCGGCCCTGCAGCAGAAACAACAAAAAATCCAATCATCACTCGGTAGACCTTGCCCAAGCTGAGATGGATCACTTGGCAGGAATACTTATGTTGGAGCCACGTGCACGTTAATCTTGATGCATAGTAGAACGGCCTTCCGAGGTTTGGAACACGTGATCTTAGGCTTCTTGGCGACCTGCTCCGACGATGTCTCACGCTCGCTCTGACCCCGTTTGGAACTCCGAGTGGACATCGCCGACGCACTTGGCTTCATCACCGTTGGAGTCCTCAAGGTGCCAACACGGACTCAAGGGTCCTGGCGCGCCTTGGAATGGGTCTCGGGAGAAACCTCGTCGGACGGAGAAGACTCCGCCCCGTCCCCGTGTTCGTCATCACTCTGCTCCGTCTCCTCGTCATCGTCTTTGTCATCGTTGTCATCCTCCGAGCCTTCCTGGTGATCAGTGTACTGGCGCTCAGTGTCGCTCTCCACTTCGATGGGTGTGCGGTCAACCACCGGAAGAGAACTGACCGACCCTCTAAAAGGCTACCGAACGAAGAATGTTTTTTACAAATAGGGACTGAAGCAACGGAGAAGTTCACTCGGCCTAGATGCTCGATGGCTTACATCATTCGGCGGCAGCTCCACCGAGATAGGGGCACCAACCTGGTGCCCCTGGGATTGTCCCTCACCAGCGTGATGGCCTTGAGTTTATTTTCCAACGGCTCCAACCCGATTTCCTTGGGGTGAACAAGGGTTGGGTCACTCTGCCCCTCATACATCCACATTGGGATGGGCTCTGGCCTGGAGAGGTTGGATCCGACGCTGAAAGAAGACTTCTAGGAGGTCCATTCCGTTCACGCCCGTCTACAATAGAGCAACCAACACTATCACCAGGATATCTACATCAGTCTTTTCCTCCCTGGACACGGTCAAGGAAGGAGCCGACTAGATTCTATCAACCGTATGCAGAAGGCCCAAATGACCCTCACCGCCTGGGACGTCCTGGCAGTAGAACCAAGAATCCTACTAGTTTTTCACCGAATCGGGAAAGTTCATCCACGGAAAGCTACTTTTGCCCCTAAGCTGCATGCCTAAACCTCCACAGAGCTGCACTACATTGGTCTCCCCCCGATGGAGAGGATTTCTTCATGGTCATCAACCGACATGTGAAAAAGCGCTTGAACAACCCCCAGTGCGGATAACACCCAAGGAAGTTCTCGCACAGAGATACAAATGCAACTAAGTATGAGACAACATTGGGGGGAAGGTGGTGAAGTTGTGCACCGGAGAAGTCAAGAAACGCTCGGAAAAAGGGGTGTAGAGGCAAAGAAAAACCTCCCTCTATGTGGGTAACGAGAAGCACTCGCTCATTGTCCCGGGCGCGGGCTCCTGCTCGCCGTCGTCGGGCAGCCGCTAGCTCCTCGGAGCAATCAAGCCTTTGCTCTCCAACTCCTGCAAATGCCCCTCGGAGACCCGGGACGACATCCAGTCGCCTTGTATCCAACCCCGCGGGAGCACTCCGACGCTCGAAGAGGACCCACGCGAGCCCTTCTTGGCCCTTTCGTCCTTTGCCGTCACTCCCTTCACCATATCATGCGTCGGATGAGTTGAGGCAGGGAGTCGTCAAAGATGACAGGCGGCTCTCAATTTTGGTAGCGAGAAGTGGAGGTGGGGATGGAAATGGCCCGGATCTGAAACATGATTTCTTCTCCTATCCACCTCTCCCTTTAAATACCCAACGGGAAGATATCCCATCAAGTACTTCGCGAGTATGAGGAAGATCCACAAAATCCCAAGGATGGCACGCACTATAGCATGACAACAACGTCACAAGCGCAAAAATTGGGGCACCACTCTACTACCTCCACTACCCACATCGTTGTCGTGTCCGCCACCCCGCTCTCTCTCTCAATTCAAAAAGCGACAAAAAAATCGCTCCCCATCATATCCTGAATGGATTCCGTATCCATGGCGTGTGACAACTTGAGACGAATGTTCTCCTTGCTTGTCCCTCCGCGGGACCTCGATCACTCGGGTAACGTAACAAAGCGACCAGATCGCCCTTGACTTGGTGCGCTTGGGATCCATCCCATCTCACTGATTGGACGTTCGAAGCTCCGGGCTCACGACCGTCCGATTCGTCGAATCTATCTTCCCGAAAGATAGTCAATCACTACCGATTGCAAACATACAAGTATGTTCGAACATTCAGAATTCGTCGCTCTTCAATCTATAGTGGTTTGCTGAGAGTCTGAATGGCATAGCCTCGAGCTACAACCTTAGCGTCCCTGAGATGCCAAGGACACCTAAGGGGGTCATTCACTCGGTTTGCAATACCCCAATCGATCCAGGGTTACTGACGGGGTTGTACACTAGGGGTAGGCCTACATACCTGTTTCCCAAGGCCCACCTAAGGCCCCGCACGGACATCAATGTCCTACGAGTCACCATTGTAGTCGTGACCTCACTCAGGACAACGTGTCATCACTCGGCTTACATAAGGTCACTCGGATTTCCTTGTGTCAATTGGATGCCTCGTGACACTCGGACTACAACAGGGCGGTGGCATCGAAGAGGTTGCAACAGCTAAGGACTTAAACTATAACTTGAAGTGTAGTGAAGACCTGCGTTAACAGTAACGCGGTAGTTATAGCCCCCGTAGTTATCAGCATTAACTCACCTTGGAATGAAGCTTGGTCGGCCGTGGTGCACTCTATATAAACCACTCCCAGGCTCATGCTCAAGGGTTCAACATCCTATAATATCACATACCCCCTAAGAAAACATCAGCCTCACGCTCGAGACGTAGGGCTGTTACCACTCCCGAGTGGGGCCTAAACTCATACATCCGAGTGTATCCAATGTGTTTAGTTAGGATTTGCCCCTCTGTTCGTACCCCTGGTACTATTGTGAGGGTCATTCCCACGAAAGTGGGGTTTGCATCCTATCTCATTTTTATCTTCTATGCAAACCCCGTTTTGTCATAAATCCACCAAAAAGGGGGAGATTGTAAGTGCATGTTTCTATCCCTAGTGCTTTTGGTGATTGATGACAATGCTTTTGCGGACTAATCGTGTGCACTAAGCCTTTCGGGTATTTGCTCATTTGGCACAAAGACGATTCTTGCTCCTCGAGTATTAATATGAAGCTGGCTTTCTCTCTTACGTTTCATTGTCGGTGGACTTGAGTCGTAGGAAAAGCCGTACTATTAAGAGGGGGTCTGCTTCAGAAAGGTCTGGATGTACTCATCACATACACTTCCCCTTGCACCCTCTTTTCCGCCTCAATGGAGCTTCTTTCCTTGCCCAACCCTACCCAGAAGGACCCTAGCAATAGTACCGCTGTGGTGAGCAGTACAACCTCTTGTCATCTGTAGTACCGCCTAGGCCGGCGGTAGTACCGCTCCAGGGCGGAAGTAGCCTAGCTTGTACCGCTGGCTAGTTTCGCTGCCCGTGGGTCTTGATACGTATCAAACATATATATAATTTTTGATGGTTTCATTCTGTTATCTTGTCATCTTTGGATGTTTTATGTGTTGGGAACATCTCATGGGAAACAAAAAAATTCCTACGCACACGCAATACCTATCATGGTGATGTTCATCTACGAGAGGAGATTTCCGATCTACGTACCCTTGTAGATCACACAACGGTAAGCTTTAAGAAACGCGAACGATGTAGTGGAACAGCTTGCGTGATTCAAATCACCGTAGTTGTACACTCCATACCACGATCTCATCACGATCCGTCCCGCGAACTTCATCACGATCCGTCCCGCGATCTCATCATGATCCATCCCGATCTAGTGCCGAACGGACGGCACCTCCGCGTTCAACACACGTACAACTCGATGACGATCTCCGCCTTCTTGATCCAGCGAGAGGCGACAGAGAGGTAGAAGAGTTCTCCGGCAGTGTGACGGCGCTCCGGTGGTGGTGATGATCTACTCTGGCAGGGCTTCGCCTAAGCTCCACAGAAATACGATCTAGAGGAAAAACTGCGTGGTATAGGGTCGAGCAGCACGTGGCAAAGTTGTGTCTCAAAAACCGTCAATACCTCTAGTATATATAGGAGGGAGGGAGGGGAGGAGGCAACCTCAAACCCTCAAGGTTTGGCCGAAATTGGAGGTGGAGGAGTCCTACTCCAATCCTACTTGGAGTAGGATTCCACCTTCCCACTTGGAAACTCTTTCCACCTTGTGTTTTTTCCTTCTCAAACCTTATGGGCCTTAGTGGGAACTTATTCCAGCCCACTAGGGGCTGGTTTATCTCTTCCAATAGCCCATGAAACCCCTTGGGGCGTGATACCCCTCCCGATGGTCCCCGGCACCCCTCCCGGCACTCCCGGTACACTACCGATGAGCCCAAAACTTTTCTGATGACCAAAACAGGACTTCCTATATATCAATCTTTACCTCCGGACCATTCCGGAGCTCCTTGTGACGTCCTGGATCTCATCTGGGACTCCGAACAACTTTCGGTTACCAACATCTATAACTCAACTATACCGAAACGTCACCGAACCTTAAATGTGCAGACCCTGCGGGTTCGAGAACTATGTAGACATGACCCGAGACACTCCTCGGTCAATATTCAATAGCGGGACCTGGATGCCATATTGGATCCAACATATTCTCCGAAGATCTTATCGGTTGAACCTCAGTGTCAAGGATTCATATAATCCTGTATGTCATTCCCTTTGTCCTTTGGTATGTTACTTGCCCAAGATTTGATCATCGGTATCCGCATACCTATTTCAATCTCGTTACCGGCAAGTCTGTTTACTCGTTCCGTAATACAAGATCTCGTGACTTACACTTAGTCACATTGCTTGCAAGGCTTGTGTGTGATGTTGTATTACCGAGTGGGCCCCGAGATACCTCTGCGTCACACGAAGTGACAAATCCCAGTCTTGATCCATACTAACTCAACGGACACCTTCGGAGATACCTGTAGAGCACCATTATAGTCACCCAATTACTTTGTGACGTTTGATGCACACAAGGTATTCCTCCGGTGCCAGTGAGTTATATGATCTCATGGTCATAGGAACAAATACTTGACACGCAGAAAACAATAGCAATAAAACGACACAATCAATATGCTACGTTCATAGTTTGGGTCTTGTCCTTCACATTATTCTCCTAATGATGTGATCCCGTTATCAAGTGACAACACTTGCCTATGGCCAGGAAACCTTGACCATCTTTGATCAACGAACTAGTCAACTAGAGGCTCACTAGGGACAGTGTGTTGCCTATGTATCCACACATGTATTTGAGTTTCCAATCAATACAATTCTAGGATGGATAATAAACTATTATTATGAACAAGGAAATATAATAATAACTAATTTATTATTGCCTCTAGGGCATATTTCCAACAGTCTCCCACTTGCACTAGAGTCAATAATCTAGTTCACATCACCATGTGATTTTAACGAATCCAACACCCATATAGTTCTGGGGTCTTATCACGTCTTGCTCGTGAGAGAGGTTTTAGTCAACGGTTGTGAATCCTTCAGATCCGTGCGTGCTTTACAAATCTTTATGTCATCCTATAGATGTTGCTACTACGTGCTATTTGGAAATACTCCAAATATCTACTCTACTATACGAATCCGTTTCACTACTCATAGTTATTCGGATTAGTGTCAAAGCTTGCATCAACATAACTCTTTATGATGAACTCTTTAACCACCTCCATAATCGAGAAAAATTCCTTAGTCCATTAGTTACTAAGGATAACTTTGACCGCTGTTTAGTGATTCAATCTTGGATCACTCTCTGTACCTCTTAACAGACTTGTAGCAAGGCACACATCAGGTGCGGTACACAACATGGCATACTGTAGAGTCTATGGCTAAGGCATAGGGGACGACCTTCATCCTTTCTCTTTCTTCTGCCGTGGTCGGGCTTTTGAGTCTTACTCATATTCACACCTTACAACACAGCCAATAACTCTTTCTTTGCTGATCTTTTTCGAACTCCTTCAAAAAACTTGTCAAGGCATGCATTTCATTTGAAAGTTATGTTTAGCATTTTGATCTATCTCCATAGATCTTGATGCTCAATGTCCAAGTAGCTCTATCCAGGCCTTCCTTTGAAAAACTCCTTTCAAACAACCTTTTATGCTTCCCAGAAATTCTACATTACTTCTGATCAACAATATGTCAACCACATATACTTTATCAGAAATACTATAGTGCTCCCACTCACTTCTTTGGAAATACAAGTTTCTCATAAACCTTGTACAAACCCAAAAGCTTTGATCATCTCATCAAAGCATATATTCCAACTCCGAGATGCTTGCACCAGTCCATAAAAGGATCGCTGGAGCTTGCATACTTGTTAGCACCCTTTAGGATCGACAAAACCTTCTGATTGTATTACATACAATCTTTCCTCAAGGAAACCGTCGAGGAAACAATGTTTTGTCTTCCTATGTGCAATATTTCACAAATAATGCAGCAACTACTAACATAATTCCAACAGACCTTTAGCATCGCTATGAGTGAGAAAGTCTCATCATACTCAACTCTTTGAACTTGTCGGAAAACATCCTTGCGACAAGTCGAGCTTTTCTTAATGGTGACGTTTCACCATCATTGTCTGTCTTCCTTATAAAGATCCATCTTTACTCAATAGTCCTATGACCATCAAGTAGTTCTTCCAAAGTATACACTTCGTTCTCACACATGGATTCTCTCTCGGATTTCATGGTCTCCAGCCATTTGTCGGAATCCGGGCCCACTATTGCTTCTCCATAACTCGTAGGTTCATTGTTTGTTCAACAACAGGACCTCCAAGACAGGGTTACCGTACCACTCTGTAGTAGTATGCGACCTTTGTCGACCTACGAGGTTTGTAGTAACTTGATCCAATGCTTAATGATCACCATCATCAGCTTCCACTTCAATTGGTGTAGGCGCCACAGGAACAACTTCCTGCGCCCTGCTACACACTGGTTGAAGTGATGGTTCAATAATCTTATCAAGTTCTACCACCCTCCCACTCAATTCTTTCAAGAGAAACCTTTCCTCGAGAAATGACCCGTTTCTAGAAACAAACACTTTGCTTCCGGATCTGAGATAGGAGATGCACCCAACTGTTTTGGATATCCTATGAAGATGCATTTATCCGCTTTGGGTTCGAGCTTATCAGACTGAAACCTTTTCACATAAGTGTCGCAGCCCCAAACTTTCAAGAAACGACAGCTTAGATTTCTCTAAACCTCAGTCTATACTGTGTCATCTCAACGGAATTACACGGTGCCCTATTTAAAGTGAATGCCGTTGTCTCTGATGCATAACCCATAAACGGTAGTGGTAATTCGATAAGAGACATCATATTATGCGCTATATCCAATAGGGCGCGGCTATGATGTTTGGACACATCATCACACTATGGTGTTCCAGGTGGTATGAACTGCGAAACAATTTCCACATTGTCTTAACTGCGTACCAAAAACTCGTAACTCAGATATTCATCTCTATGATCATATCGTGGACAGTTTATCCTCTTGTCACGACGATCTTCACTCTGAAATTGCTTTGAACTTTTGAATATTTCAGACTTGTGATTCATCAAGTAAATACTCCTGTATCTACTCAAATCGTTAGTGAAGTAAGAACATAACGATATTCACTGCGTGCCTAAGCACTCATTGGACTACACACATCAAAAATGCATTACTCCCAACAAGGTACTCTCTTGTTTCATGTGGCATGTTTTGCATGTCTCAAGTGATTCAAAATCTAGTGAGTACAAACAATCCATCTCTATGGAGTTTCTTCATGCATTTATACCAACAGGTATGGTTTGCATGTCTCAAACGTTTCAAAAATGAGTGACTACAAAGATCCATCAGCATGGAGCTTCTTCATGCATTTTATACCAACATGACTCAAGTGGCAGTGTCACAACTAAGTGGTATTATCATTATTACTTTGTATCTTTTGGCACCAATATTATGAACATGTGTAACACTACGATCGAGATTCAATAAACCATTGAGGGTAATTATTCAAGCAAATAGAGTAACTATTATTCTATTTAAATGAATAATCGTATTGCAATAAACACGATCCAATCATGTTCATGCTCAACGTAAACACCAAATAACAATTATTTAGGTTTTACCACCAATCCCGATGATAGAGGGAGCGTGCGATGTTTGATCACATCAACCTTGGAAATACTTCCAACACGTATCGTCACCTCGCCTTTAGCTAGTCTCCGTTTATACCGTAGCTTTCATTTCGAGTTACTAATCACTTAGCAACCGAACCGGTATCCAATACCCTCGTGCTACTAGGAGTACTAGTAAAGTACACATCAATATCATGTATATCAAATATACTTCTGTCGACTTTGCCAGCCTTCTTATCTACCAAGCATCTAGGGTAGCTCCGCTTCAGTGACCGTTCCCCTCATAACAGAAGCACTTAGTCTCGGGTTTGGGTTCAACTTTGGGTTTATTCATTAGAGCAGCAACTGGTTTTCCGTTTCATGAAGTATCCCTTCTAGCCCTTGCCCTTCTTGAAACTAGTGGTTTTACTAACCATCAACAATCGATGCCCCTTCTTGATTTCTACTTTCGCAGTGTCAAACATTGTGAATCACTCAAGGATCATCATATCTATCCTTGATTTGTTTATAGTTCATCACTAAGCTCTAGCATCTTAGTGGCAGTGACTTTGGAGAACCATCACTATCCCATCTGGAAGATTAACTCCCACTTGATTCAAGCGATTGCTGTACTCAGACAATCTGAGAACATGCTCAATGATTTGAGCTTTTCTCCTTTACTTTGTAGGCAAAGAATCTTGTCGGAGGTCTTATACCTCTCAACAAGGGCATGAGCATGAAACCTCAATTTCATCTCTTAGAACATCTCTTATGTTCCGCGACGTTTTCAAAACGTCTTCGGCGCCTTGCTTCTAAGCCATTAAGTATTGCGCACTGAACTATCACGTAGTCATCAAAAACGTGTATGTCAGATGTTCGCAACATCCACAGAGGACGCTCGAGGTGGAGCACACCGAGTGGTGCATTAAGGACATAAGCCTTCTGCGTAGCAATGAGGACAATCCTCAGTTTTACAGACTAAGTCCGCAAAGTTGCTACTATGAACTTTCAACTAAATTTTCTCTAGGAACATATAAAAACAGTAGAGCTATAGCGCAAGCTACATCTTAATTCGCAAAGACCATTAGACTATGTTCATGATAATTAGTTCAATTAATCATATTACTTAAGAACTCCCACTCAAAAAGTACATCTCTCTAGTCATTTGAGTGGTACATGATCTAAATCCACTATCTCAAGTCCGATCATCACGTGAGTCGAGAATAGTTTCAGTGGTAAGCATCTCTATGCTAATCATATCAACTTTATGATTCATGCTCGACCTTTCGGTCTCTTGTGTTCTGAGGCCATGTCTGCACATGCTAGGCTCGTCAAGTTTAACCCGAGTGTTCCGCGTGTGCAACTGTTTTGCACCCGTTGTATGTGAACGTTGAGTCTATCACACCCGATCATCACGTGGTGTCTCGAAACGATGAACTGTAGCAATGGTGCACAGTCGGGGAGAACACAATTTCGTCTTGAAATTTTAGTGAGAGATCACCTCATAATGCTACCGTCGTTCTAAGCAAAATAAGGTGCATAAAGGATTAACATCACATGCAATTCATAAGTGACATGATATGGCCATCATCATGTGCTTCTTGATCTCCCTCACCAAAGCACCGGCACGATCTTCTTGTCACCGGCGCCACACCATGATCTCCATCATAATGATCTCCATCAACGTGTAGCCATCGGGGTTGTCGTTCTACTTATGCTATTACTACTAAAGCTACTTCCTAGCAATATAGTAAACACATCTGCAAACACAAACGTTAGTTTAAAGACAACCCTATTGCTCCTGCCGGTTGCCGTAGCATCGACGTGCAAGTCGATATTAACTATTACAACATGATCATCTCATACATCCAATATATCACATCACGTCGTTGGCCATATCACATCACAAGCATACCCTGCAAAAACAAGTTAGACGTCCTCTAATTGTTGTTGCATGTTTTACGTGGTTGCCATGGGTATCTAGTAGGATCGCATCTTACTTACACAAACACCACAACGGAGATGTATGAATTGCTATTTAACCTCTCTCCAAGGACCTCCTCGATCAAATCCGATTCAACTAAAGTTGGAGAAACCGACACTCGCCAGTCATCTTTGAGCAACGGGGTTGCTCGTAGCAATGAAACCAGTCTCTCGTAAGCGTACGAGTAATGTCGGTCCGAGCCGCTTCGATCCAAAAATACCGCTGAATCAAGAAAAGACTAAGGAGGGCATAAAATCGCACATCACCGACCACAAAAAAATTTGTGTTCTACTCGAGATAACATCTACGCATGAACCTAGCTCATGATGCCACTGTTGGGAATGTCGCATGGGAAACAAAAAATTTCCTATGCACACGCAATACCTATCATCGTGATGTTCATCTACGAGAGGAGATTTCCGATCTACGTACCCTTGTAGATCGCACAGCGGTAAGCGTTAAGAAACGTGGACGATGTAGTGGAACAGCTTGCGTGATTCAAATCACCGTAGTCGTCCACTCCATCCCACGATCTCATCACGATCCGTCCCGTGAACTTCATCACGATCCGTCCCGCGATCTCATCATGATCCTTCCCGATCTAGTGCCGAACGGACGACACCTCCGCGTTCAGCACATGTACAGCTCGATGACGATCTCCGCCTTCTCGATCCACCGAGAGGGGACGGAGTGGTAGAAGAGTTCTCCGGCAGCGTGACGGCGCGCCGGTGGTGGTGATGATCTACTCCGGCAGGGCTTCCCCTAAGCTCCACAGAAATACGATCTAGAGGAAAAACTGTGTGGTATAGGTTCGAGCAGCACGTGGCAAAGTTGTGTCTAAAAGACTCTCAATACCTCTAGTTTATATAGGAGGGAGGGAGGGGAGGAGGCAGCCTCAAACCCTCAAGGTTTGGCCGAAATTGGAGGTGGAGGAGTCCTACTCCAGTCCTACTTGGAGTAGGATTCCACCTTCCCACTTGGAAACTCTTTCCACCTTGTGTTTTTTCCTTCTCAAACCTTATGGGCCTTAGTGGGAACTTATTCCAGCCCACTAGGATCTGGTTCATCTCTTCCCATAGCCCATGAAACCCCTTGGGAAGTGACACCCCTCCCGATGGTCCCCGGCACCCCTCCCAGCACTCCCGGTACACTACCGATGAGCCAAAAACTTTTCCGGTGACGAAAACAGAACTTCCTATATATCAATCTTTACCTCCGGACCATTCCGGAGCTCCTCGTGACATCCTGGATCTCATCTGGGATGCCGAACAACTTTTGGTTACCAACATCTATAACTCAACTATACCGAAACGTCACCGAACCTTAAGTGTGCAGACCCTGCGGGTTCGAGAACTATGTAGACATGACCCGAGACACTCCTCGGTCAATATCCATTAGCGGGACCTGGATGCCCATATTGGATCCAACATATTCTCCTAAGATCTTATCGGTTGAACCTTAGTGTCAAGGATTCATATAATCCCTTATGTCATTCCCTTAATCCTTCGGTATGTTACTTGCCCGAGATTTGATCGTCGGTATCCGCATACCTATTTCAATCTCGTTACCGACAAGTCTCTTTACTCGTTCCGTAATACAAGATCTTGTGACTTACACTTAGTCACATTGCTTGCAAGGCTTGTGTGTGATGTTGTATTACCGAGTGGGCCCTGAGATACCTCTCCGTCACACGGAGTGACAAATCCCAGTCTTGATCCATACTAACTCAACGAACACCTTAGGAGATAGCTGTAGAGCACCTTTATAGTCACCTAGTTATGTTGCGACGTTTGATGCACACAAGGTATTCCTCCGGTGCCAGTGAGTTATATGATCTCATGGTCATAGGAACAAATACTTGACACGCAGAAAACAATAGCAATAAAACGGCACGATCAATATGCTACATTCATAGTTTGGGTCTTGTCCATCACATGATTCTCCTAATGATGTGATCCCGTTATCAAGTGACAACGCTTGCCTATGGCCAGGAAACCTTGACCATCTTTCATCAACGAACTAGTCAACTAGAGGCTCACTAGGGACAGTGTGTTGTCTATGTATCCACACATGTATTTGAGTTTCCAATCAATACAATTCTAGCATGGATAATAAACGATTACTATGAACAAGGAAATATAATAATAACTAATTTATTATTTCCTCTAGGGCATATTTCCAACATTATGTACCTTTTATATCTTTTTTGGGACTAACTTATTAATTCAGTGCCAAGTGCCAGTTCCTGTTTTTTTTATTTTGGCTCTTTTCAGATCTGATTTGGGAACGGAGTCCAAACGGAATAAAATCCCCAAAATAATTTTTTCCCGAACGGAAGAACATCACGGGGCTTGAGGGCCAAGCCAGGAGAGCTACACGGGGCCCACAAGCCGTGTAGCCGGCACCAGGGGGCGACGACTAGCAGGCTTGTGGCCTCCCTGGCGCCCCCTGGCCTAGCTCCTTCGCCTATATATTCCCTAAAATACAGAAAAAAAATCAGGGAATCCATGAAAACACTTTTCCGCCGCCGCAAGCTTCCGTTTCCGCGAGATCTCATCTGGAGACCCTTCCCGGTGCCCTGCCGGAGGAGACTTTGGAGTTGGAGGGCTTCTAAATCAACATCATCGCCCCTCCAATGACTCGTGAGTAGTTCACTTCAGACCTACGGGTCCGTAGTTAGTAGCTAGATGGCTTCTTCTCTCTCTTGGATCTTCAATACAAAGTTCTCCATGATCTTCATGGAGGCCTAAGTAATTTTGGTGATTGATGACAGTACCGCAAAGGACTAATCGTGTGTGTTAAGATTTCAGATAACACATGTCAACGACACAAGATGACTCGCCCCCTCTTTCCGTGGAACAGAACATGGTGTACTCCACGATTCTCCTTCTTTGAGTCATAGGAACGCCGTACTATTAAGAGGGGACCCGTAGTATAAAGGTTTGGGTGGAATCAATTTTGCACGCACACACTTTATCTCCTTTCCCTTTACGTGCAACTCTGGAGTGGCTCCCGCCTCTGTTTTTATCTCATCTAAGCAAAAGGTCTCTCAGAGGTAGTACCGCTGTGCCTAGCGGTAGTACCGCTGGAACTGGCGGTAGTACCGCTAGCCCTAGCGGTAGTACCGCTGTGCTGGCGGTAGTACCGCCCCTGGTCAGCGGTAGTACCTCTCCAGGAGCTTAGTACCGCCTTCCTAGCGGCTGTACTTCGTCGAACCTTTTTGTGAAGACTTTCTTGGCGGTGGTTGGCCCGGTAGTGCTTCTGCACTACCATGGGCCCAGCGGTAGTACCGCTGGAGTGCCAATGGTAGTACCGCTGCAGCCAGCGGTAGTACCGCTGGAGTGCTAGCGGTAGTACCGCTGCAGCCAACGGTAGTACCGCTAGGCTCGGGCTGTGAGTGGGAAAACGGTTGGATTCCCCCCCCCCACTATATAAGGGGTTCTTCTTAGTGTAGAACCCTACCTTTGACCATCCCAAGCTCCATTGTTGCTCCCTAAGCTCAAAAGTGCCTGATGATTGGGTTATAGTCCTAGGGTAGGGTCATAGGCCTGCCCTATAAGTCCTACCTAGGGACTACCCATCATAAGGGATAAGGCCCTTAGTCAGTTCCGACTGAATTAAGGACTTCCCATCATCGAGTCGGTGACGAATCCTCCATCGTCGAGTCGGAGATGAGCATTCAAAGTGTATCAAACTAACCGACTGGATTCCACTCTGCGCATCGTAACCCCCCTGGAGGGAAACGGTCGTACGTTTCCATGTGCCTTTATTAGCATTTAAGACACACATTACCTGTAACATAGGCATTTATTCGCCACTACTCCACCCCTGTGCACCAAACCGTTGTGAAGGGCAGCGCACTCTATATAAGCCGCCCTTCCCCACTGGTGTAGGGGTTAGCAATTCACTGTAATCCATATTCCACTCGACAACAAGCTCCCAGAGCACTGAGACGTAGGGCTATTACCTCCACCATAGAGGGGCCTGAACTCATACAACCTGGTCGTAGCTAAGGCTCTGCCCATCCTTTCGTACCCTACACATCTACTGTTAGACTTATACCCACAACAGTTGGCACCCACCTTGGGGCAGGCGTCTAAGCGACTTCCGGCGAGTTTGCGACTACATCTTTCCGTCATGTCCTCCGGTGGAGATTTGAGCATGGGTCACGAGATCCTCTTCGGCGCTCTCTCCTTCATCGTCGACGATTCGGCATGGCTTCAGGACGCCCCTCTCGACGTCGAGGCGCTCCCCCGTCGCGGGGCTACGCACTTCCGTGCTGGCGCCCGCGGTATTCTTTTTCTCCAGCAGTCGACCTACGCCGCCGTCATGCGCCGCAACAAGCGGTCTCGCCGTCCGCGGCTCCAACGTTGGGTGCAACACGCCCAGGCGCGCCAGAACGCGTCTTCGCAAGTGGCGGTCTTAGAGTCGGTTGTGGTTGCCCCGCCGTCCCAGCGCTCGGACTCGGTTCAGACTGAGTTTCCTTCCGAGTACTTGGGTCACGGGCCTGCAGCAGAAGTGCACATGGCCAACTCCCATGAAATTCCCCGCTAAACTGGCCGGAACGAGCACGAGATCGGCGAAACATCCGGTGCTCGCCGTCCGCCCTGCCGTTCAGCCAGTCGGCACACTCGGCGGAGCAACATGGAGTTGTTCCGCACACCCATCCTCAACCTGGCTGCTGCTGCCAAGATAGCCGATTCCCTTCAGCTGACTTATTCAGAGGCTGACAGGGGGATCGAGAAAATCCGCGCCCTGCTGCACACGGCGCAACAGCAAAATTCGGCGGTCTCCCAGTCGCACAACAGGATCCACAATAGTTCTGTTCATGCGAACACGCATCGGTCAGTTCACAGCCCCGGTTCTCATCAGCGACACAGGGGAGGCAGCCGTTCCATAAATCCCAAAGATCGTCGCCGTTCACGCACCCCTCCGCGGGGTGGGCTCTACGGGCCCCGACATCATGATGATCGGCGTTTAGTCGGTGACACTTACGATCCAAGGCATATCGCCCAGCGGAGGGTCGACAGGGGTCGAGCCCACCGCGATGGTCTCGATTTGGACCGTCCGAGTGGAAGCAGGACCATCGTCTCCGGTCCCGAGTGTTTCAGTCGAGCCATCCGTTCGGCTGACATCCCTCCCAACTTCCGATTGGCGACGGGGATCAGCAAGTTTACAGGAGAGTCCAAGCCAGAAACGTGGCTGGATGACTACCGAGTGGCAGTCCAGATCGGAGGAGGGGACGACCACGTCGCCATGAAGCACCTCCCTCTGATGCTCGACGGCTCGGCGCGAGCGTGGCTGAATCAATTGGCCCCCTCAAGCATCTACAGCTGGGCAGATCTGGCCCGAGTGTTCATCAGGACCTTCGAAGGGACGTGCAAGCGCCCAGCTGGCCTCGTGGAGCTCCAGCACTGTGTCCAGAAGCAGAGTGAGCCCCTGCGCGATTTCATTCAGTGTTGGACGACCCTCTACCACACGGTGGAGAACGTCACAGAGCACCAAGCAGTCTGCGCCTTCAAGGCAGGCGTGCAGTACAGAGATCTGTACCTGAAGTTCGGTCGAACAGGCGACATCTCCATGAGCAAGATGATGAAGATAGCGGCACACTATGCAAATGGCGAAGAAGAGGACCGCATCCGTAGCGGCAAGCACAAAACAGTCGCCGATGGATATGGGAATAACACTCGGAAGCAGAAGCAGAAAGCTCCGTCCACTCCGCAGGCAGAAGCCACAACTGTTACCAATGCCAAGTTCAAGGGCAAGGGGAAGGCTCAGTTCACCCCCAAGAAGAAGCAGTTCAACAACCCCATCCTGGACCAGCCATGTCCGATTCACACGAAGATGGATGATGAGGGCAACGCCATATATCCGAAGCATACCACTCGGCAATGTCGCCTCCTGATCCAGGGGTTCGGCAAAGGCAACCGAGTGAAAAGGGCAATGAGCAGGATGAGGAGGACAAGGAGGATCCGTTCCCCCAAGTCCATGCAACACTGATGATTTTTGCTGACGTTGAGAGCAAGAGTCGACTGAAGCTGGTGAACAGGGAGGTGAACATGGCCACGCCGACCAACCCCACGTTCCTCAAATGGTCTCAGATTGCGATCACCTTTGACCAGTCGGATCATCCAGCACACGTACCCACCCCAGGGAGGCAAGCTCTGGTCGTCGACCCGGTGGTGGAAGGAGTCCGACTGCGCAAAGTCCTCATGGACGGCGGCAGTGGTTTGAACATCATGTACGCTGACACTCTCAAGGGGATGGGCATTCCGATGTCCAAACTTAGCGAGAGCAGCATGCAGTTCCATGGAGTCGTCCCTGGACGAAAGGCCAAGTCACTCGGCCAGATCGCGTTGGACGTCTTCTTCGGCTCTGACAAGAACTTCCGCAAGGAAAAACTGACGTTCGAGGTGGTGGACTTCCAGAGTGCGTACCACACGATTCTGGGCCTCCCGGCGTATGCGCGTTTCATGGCCCGTCCATGTTACGTGTACCTGAAGCTGAAGATGCCAGGCCCGAAAGGTGTGATCACTATCACAGGCAATCGGTAGCGGGCCGAGGAGTGTCTGCAGCAGGGATCGAGGATCGCCGATCAGCACATGGCTGTCCTCGAGCTCGACGAGTACAAGAAGACAGTCGACCCCGCTGACTTGATGCATTCGAAGAAGCCAGCCTCGGAGTCCGCATTCCAGTCGGCGGGAGAGACGGAGAAGGTCAGCATCCACCCGACGGACGACACTGCCGCCCCGACGAACATCTCCACCACCCTCGATCCTAAATAGGAAGCCGAGCTCATCGAATTCCTCCATGAGAACTGGGACATCTTCGCATGGAAACCTTTTGACATGCCAGGTGTACCCAGGGAGTTGGCTGAGCACCGACTGCATGTGGATCCCGCCGCTCGGCCTGTTCGAGAACGTCTGCGTTGATCCGCCGCGCACAAGAGGAAGGCAATCGGAGAAGAGGTGGCCAAGCTTTTGGCAGCCAACTTCATTCGTGAGGTACACCACTCCGAGTGGCCCGCCAATGTTGTCATGGTGCCGAAGAAGGACAAGTCGCTCCGAATGTGCATCGACTTCAAGCATCTCAATAAGGTCTTCCCGAAAGACCATTTTCCGCTCCCCCGTATCGATCAGATTGTCGATTCGACTGCGGGCTGCGAGCGTTTGTCATTTCTTGATGCCTACTTGGGCTATCACCAGATCCGTCTGTATGGCCCCGATGAATTAAAAACAGCCTTCATCACCCCATTCGGGTGCTTCTGCTACATCACTATGCCATTTGGTTTGAAGAATGCAGGAGCAACCTTTATGCGCATGATCCAAAAATGCCTCCTCGACCAGATCGGTCAAAATGTGGAGGCGTATATGGATGATATCGTAGTCAAGTCACGCAAAGGTTCCGATCTGCTGACTGACTTGGCATAAACATTCGCCAACCTTCATAGGTACGATATCAAACTCAACCCGGCCAAGTGTTCATTCGGTGTTCCCAGCGGCAAGTTACTCGGTTTCTTCGTTTCCGAACGAGGGATCGATGTCAACCCCGAAAAGATCGGGACCATCGTCCGAATGGAGCGGCCGGTCAGAATACACAATGTTCAAAGGCTCACAGGTTGCCTAGCGGCTTTGAGCAGGTTTATCAATCGACTCGGCGAGAAAGCACTTCCTCTGTACCGACTCATGAAGAAATCAGATACTTTCGAGTGGACAAATGAAGCCCAAGTTGCATTCGACGACCTCAAAGTCCTACTTTCCACCCAGCCGGTTCTTACTGCTCCGCTCAGTAAAGAGACCCTTCTTCTGTACATCGCAGCTACAAATCAAGTCGTCAACACTGTTCTCACAGTCGAACGAGAAGAAGAAGGCAAAGCATACGAAGTTCAGCGGCCAGTGTATTACGTCTTCGAAGTCCTGACTCCTTCTAAGCAGAGGTATCCCCACTATCAAAAACTTATCTACGGGATTTACATGACTGCGAAGAAGGTGGCTCATTATTTCCAAGACCACTCAGTGTCTGTAGTTTCTGATGCTCCGTTGTCGGAAATCCTCCACAATCGGGACGCATCGGGCCGAGTGGCGAAGTGGGCAATGGAGATGTTGTACTGCGACATCAAGTTTGAGGCCAAGAAAGCTATAAAGTCTCAAGCTCTGGCTGACTTCATAGAAGAATGGGTAGAACAACAGCAACCGACCCACATCTACTCGGGTCATTGGACAATGTTCTTCGATGGGTCCAAGATGTTGAATGGCTCCGGCGCTGGCGTTGTGATCGTATCGCCAAAGGGCGACAAACTCAAGTATGTGCTGCAGATACACTTTGATTCCTCCAACAATGAGGCAGAGTATGAAGCTCTCCTTTATGGACTGCGCATGGCCATCGCACTCGGCGTCCGTCGCCTGATGGTCTATGGCGATTCGGATTTGGTGATTAATCAAGTGATGAAGGAGTGGGACGTCAGGAACCCCACCATGACCACATACTGCAATGCAGTGAGGAAGCTCGAGAAAAAGTTTGAAGGTCTAGAACTCCACCATGTTCCGAAACTGAAGAACCAAGCAGCTGATGAGTTGGCAAAACTCGGATCCACTCAGAGACCAGTCCCGAGTGACATCTGCCTCGAACACCTCCACCTTCCCTCAGTTAAAGAAGATCCTTTCACACAGGAACCAGTACAACCAAAGAGCTCGACAGATCCGACTGAAGTCGACGTACCTGCGGTGGTTGATTTGATCATGGAGATTCTTACTGTCATCCCCGATTGGACTGTGCCGATCATTGCATACATCCCGAGGCAAGAATTACCAGAAGACGAAGTCCGAGCCAGACAGATCGTCCGCAGGTCAAAGTCGTTCACTGTCATTGATGGCCAGTTGTACAAGGAAAGCGTTTCAGGCGTTCTTCAACGATGCATCTCCCCTGAGGAGGGACAGTTAATCCTGGAAGAAATTCACTCGGGAACCTACGGTCATCACGCCTCTTCAAGAGCAATCGTCGCCAAAGCATCCAGAGCTGGCTTCTTTTGGCTGCAGGCGAATGAAATGGCGAAAGATATGGTCGACCGATGTGAAGGCTGTCAGATCTACTCTAACAAGTCCCACAAGCCAACATCTGCGTTGAAGGCAATCCCTCTTGTTTGGCCGTTTGCAGTATGGGGATTAGATACAGTCGGTCCATTCAGGACAGGCCAAGGGGGATTCACACATCTGTTGGTGGCAGTCGACAAGTTCACAAAATGGATTGAAGCCAAGCCCATCAAGAAGCTCGACGCCCTAACAGCCATCAAGTTTGTCAGGGACATCATCTCCAGATTCGGGGTACCTCACACCATAATCACGGACAACGGAACAAACTTTGACTCGGACAGTTTCAAAGGTTTCTGTGCAGGCCAAGGTATCCGAAGTGGATTTTGCATCTGTGGCGCATCCCCAAACAAACGGACAAGCAGAGCGGGCGAATGGACTTATTCTGCCAGGTTTGAAGCCTCGACTCCTGCGAGAGGTGGGACATGCCGCTGGCGCATGGGTCACCGAGCTACCTTCGGTGCTTTGGGGTCTCAGCACAACCCCGAATAGATCTACAGGGCGATCCCCGTTCTTCCTCGTTTACGGAGCAGAAGCGGTCCTTCCGAGTGACTTGCTTCACAACGCTCCACGAGTTGAACTCTTCTCCGAAGCTGAAGCAGAACAAGCAAGGCAAGACGGAGTGGATCTTCTAGAGGAGGAGCGCGAGATGGCACTGACTCTCTCAACCATTTATCAACAAGATCTGCGGCGCTTTCACGCGCGACACGTCAGGAGTCCTACATTCCAAGCAGGCGACCTGGTGCTCCGAGTGGATCAGCAGAGACCTCACAAGTTGGCTCCCGCGTGGGAAGGACCCTTCATCATCTCCAAGGTGTTGAACAACGGAGCATACAAACTCTACAACATCGAGAGGGAAACGGACGAGCCGCGAGCATGGAACGGAGATCTCCTTAAGCGCTTCTACACGTGACCGTTGACTGAAGCAATGTAAAGAACAAATATTGGTGAAATAATACAAAGCAGATTGAGTTTTTGCAGATTCAAAATTCTTCCACAGTCGCAGACTCCGGTCTAAAAAAAAACTTAGCTGCGATCCAGAATCGCCTATGTACTAACTATCTCCGAGTGTGCACTAAACGTCGCACTCGGGGACTTAGCTGCGATCCAGAATTGCCTAAGTACTAACTATCTCCGAGTGTGCACTAAACGTCGCACTCGGGGACTTAGCTGCGATCTAGAATCGCCGAAGTACTAACTATCTCCGAGTGTGCACTTAACGTCGCACTCGGGGACTTAGCTGCGATCAAGAATCGCCTAAGTACAAACTTTCTCCGAGTGTACACTAAACGTCGCACTCGGGGACTTAGCTGCGATCAAGAATCGCCTAAGTACAAACTTTCTCCGAGTGTGCACTTAACGTCGCACTCGGGGACTTAGCTGCGATCAAGAATCGCCTAAGTACAAACTTTCTCCGAGTGTGCACTTAACGTTGCACTCGGGGACTTAGCTGCGATCAAGAATCGCCTAAGTACAAACTTTCTCTGAGTGTGCACTAAACGTCGCACTCGGGGACTTAGCTGCGATCAAGAATCGCATAAGTACAAACTTTCTCCGAGTGTGCACTAAACGTCGCACTCGGGGACTTAGCTGCGATCACGAATCGCCTAAGTACAAACTTTCTCCGAGTGTGCACTTAACGTCGCACTCGGGGACTTAGTTGCGATCAAGAATCGCCTAAGTACAAACTTTCTCCAAGTGTGCACTAAACGTCGCACTCGGGGACTTAGCTGCGATCATGAATCGCCTAACTACACACCTTCTCCGAGTGTGCACTTAACGTCGCACTCGGGGACTTGTCTTTGATCAAGAATCGCTTCAATAGATAGCTTCCTTCGAGTGTATCTCACAGATCCACTCGGAGGCTTAGCAGACCCTCATTGAGGCTCATGTAGATGTCAAGATCACTCACAATTACATGAGTAGCAGAACCTCATGGAGGCTCATGTAGATGTCAAGACTACTAACAATTGCATGAGTAGCAGAACCTCATTGAGGCTCAGGTAGATGTCAAGACCACTGACAATTACATGAGTAGCAGAACCTCATTGAGGCTCATGTAGATGTCAAGACCACTGACAATTACATTAGTAACAACTAGCTCCGAGTAGGACCTGTCAGTCGCACTCGAAGATTTAGCCGCGATCCCGAATTGCCTAAGTACTCTATTGCCTTCGAGTGTATCCTACAGATCCACTCGGAGACTCAGCAGACCCTCAGTGAGGCTCATGCAGATGTCAAGACCACTGACAATTACATGAGTAAAAGAACCTCATTGAGGCTCATGTAGATGTCAAGACCACTGACAATTACATGAGTAACAACTCGCTCCGAGTACGACCTGACAGTCGCACTCGAAGACTTAGCTGCGATCCCGAATCGCCTAAGTACTCTATTGCCTTTGAGTGTATCCTACAGATCCACTCGGAGACTCAGCAGACCCTCAGTGAGGCTCATGCTGATGTCAAGACAACTGACAATTACATGCTACGCATGTTTGCCATTGCCTTCACCAAGAAACGTCAAGCAAAAACTACGAGCCAAAATCGTATCAACAACTCTTTGGCAAAAGAAGAGCAAAAGATTCGATTCAAATTCAAAGTTCACCTAAGGATAGTTGGCTCAGTGTAGATCAAGCTTATCCACACCGAACCACGAATGTGACGGCCAACAGTAGTGGCCAAAGTTTCTTACAACCAACACTCGGCATACCGAGGTAAAAGTTTTCTTAAACGTCGTCAGGACTGGCGCTGGGACTGGCAGGCTCTACGAATGTATCGAGGTCGATCCCGTCGGCGATGCGGGTGGCGCTCTCAAGGAAGGTCTCCATGAAATCTTCGAATCGAAGCTTTTTTGTGTTAGCAACTTGCAACGCCTTCAGCTTCTCTTCGCGAGCCTCCTTGTAGTGCACTCAGACCAGCGACAGAGCGACGTCCGCACCACAGTGAGCTGCAGACTTCTTCCACGCCTGCACTCGGTTCGGGACCTCCTCCAGCCGAGTCATCAAGCCTTCCATCTCGTGCCGAGACTCGTCTTCAGGCCAAAGCTCCTTGTCGATTCGGCCGACGACCTCTCTCAGTCGACCGATGAAAGGTCCAACCTTACCCAGGCGAATGTGCGCTCAGAGCAGATCTCGATTGGCGTCCTCGCCGAGTGGAACGTTGTCAAGAATCGACCGCTCAACGTCAGATGCTTCAACCTCAGCGTCCATGCAAAAATCTGCAAAGACAGGACGTGCAAACAGTAAGCGCAGAATGAAATGCACAGTCCACAAGCACTCGGAAAAACAGAACTTACCACCGAGAAGCGCTATCATCTTCCGGGCCCAGTCACTGACGTAATTTTTCTGTGCTATGCACCGCCTGTTCAACACTTTCATCTGTCCCATCAGCTCGGTCCTTTGTTTCCCCATTTTGTCCACTTCAGCAGTCAATGCCTTGTTTGCCTCACGGGCCTCCTCCAAGGACTTTTCTCGTTCAGCCAGAACATCCTTCATACCAGCCAACGCAACCATTGCTGCATCCAGTTCCCCAGCAAACTGCACCTTTTCAGCCCTCAGAGTCTCGTACGCTGCTCCCATCTTGCAAGTTTTCTGCAAGTCAGCGCCAAGAGACGATCAGACAAATTCAACAAGGACAACAATAAAAATTCTAAGTTCTTCAGACCCCTGCCGACGCAAGCAGTCGACAGCGGTCTCGGGGACTACACCCAGTGGGTTCACTAAGAGTGACCCCACTGGCATGAAGCTCAAACAGGTCCGCCCTATTGAGATACATGACAACAAACAAGCCTATGAGGTTATTACTACCCGACCTGAGTAAAATTACTCTCGGAGACTCATCCAGTAGGTGCACTCGGAGTGCCCCCACTGCTGACATTCGAACAGATTAGTTTTTGATCTGATCAAGTTAAATAAAAAGTGTATAAAGACAACTGCCGGTGCAAGCACTCGACAGAAGTCTCGGGGACTACACCCACTAGGTTCACTAAGAGTGAACCCACTGCAAAATAATCATACAATATCCGAGTGCATTGCTCAAACACCCAGTGGGTTACAAGAGGAAAGCAAATACTTACTAGCCCACTTACTCGGATATCGTCCCACAGTTCGAAGCTTCGCTTGTACACAGACGCGATGGAGTCGTACGCTTTCTTGGCCTCTCCCGCCATCAGCTCCGCCTGCACCATGGCCCCATTGGCAGCTCCCACCTGATCTTCCGGGAGGCGCTGGACGTTGTACTCGACAGTCGACGGGCCTGGCATCGCGGGAGGCTCCTTGGGCATCCCAAGGCCTGCTCCAGTTGGTTCAGCAGCGATCAGCGCCATTTCAGTCGACGGCATCGCCTCAGTCGGCGGCGCGTCCATGGCGAGAGTAGTAACCGGTGGAACAGCCTCAAGGACAGGCACCGCAGCTTGCTCAGACCTCCCCTGGTCGTCCTCCTCCACATAAATCACCCCTGAGGGAAACCCGACCGAACGGCGTGAGACCACAGGAAAAAGGCAAGACCAAAGACAGAATTCGCGACGCAATAACGTAGACTCTAAGAATCGCTACGACGCACCTGGCTGAGATGTGGCAACGTTGTCCATGTCCATGGGATCGTCCCCCTGGCGTGTCGGAGAGGTAGCAGAGGTGGCAACTCTGTCGAGTAAAATTCAGTCGACCAATAAGCAGGAGTTCAATCAAATACTGAAAGAAGATAGAAGAACAATGCACTTACGTGGAGGTGACGGGAACTGTGACCCTCAACCGCGGTAAAGCCTTCCGAGGCTTAGATCCACTCGGTTTGGCCACCTTAGAGGGCTGACCCGTAGGCTCAGCAGCAGAGTCCCTGGTCCTCTTTGTGCTCCGAGCACTCGGAGCCACGGGAACGGCTGGCGAGGCACTCGGTACCACAGGAGCAGCTGGTGGCGCACTCGAGGATGTTGGAGGGGCCGAAGGAACCGCAGGTTCGTGACGGCGCTTAGTCCGAAGCTCTGGCGGTGGAGGTGGCGAGTTCTGCTCCTCGTCTGCATCTTCTTCTTCTGCGGACTCCTCCTCATCCGTCTCCCCACTATCGGATACGTACTCGACACTCTCCACACTGCCCTCCTAGCTGCCTTCCTCCTCCTCGGCCGGATTCCCGTTCGAGACAGGAGAAAACCAGTTAGTCCACGCCTGCACAAGATACAGTCGACAACATCAGACGTCAGACAGTGATTCAAGAAAGCGATAAATCTAAGACAGTCATGTGCACTCGACAAGTTGTACTCACCTCATTCGGAGGAGGGTTGTCCGCGCGGAAGGCCTTCACTCGACGGGCCCCTCTGGGGTTTTCGCAGGCGCCTGTGATGTTGAGGACCCACGACGCCACCGTCTCCCTGGTCACTCACTCGACGTTGGTCCGAGTGGAGTCCTCAGGCCCCGTGTAGTGCCACATGGCGTGGTGTCGAGCTTGCAGAGGCTGGATGCGCCGGCCCAGGAAAACCTCCAGCAAATCTATGCCGGTGACAACCCTTCGGACGACATCTACAAGTGCATCGACCAGAGGCTGGATATGGATTTTCTCCACCTTCGTGAGCGCGAGCTGCTTAGGCGGAGTCGGTCGGTCTAAGCTAAAAGGAGGCAATCCTGTTGTGGCATTCGGGCAGGCAAAGTCCTGGCAGTAGAACCATGTCGACTGCCAGTTCCTAACAGATTCACTCAACTGAAGAGCGGGATAGCTACTTTTACTCTTCTTTTGGAAGCCTAAGCCTCCGCAGAGCTGGAGAAGGTGAGTTTTATCATCCGATTGGTTAAGTCGTTTGATGGTTTCGGATCTAGCAGAGAAGATGTGTTTGAAAAGCCCCCAATGGGGAGGACAGCCGATGAAACACTCGCACAACACGACGAAGGCAGAGAGATGAGCTATGGCATTTGGGGGAAAATGGTGGAGCTGCGCCCCGAAGTGGTTCATTATACCTTTGAAGAAGGGATGTGGGGGCAAAGAGAAACCTCGATGCACGTGGCTGAGCAGCAAGACGCGCTCCCCCTCCCGGGGCGCCGGCTCGGTCTCACCCTCCGCCAGCAACCTCCACGACTTGTGCACAATCATTCCGTGATCCACCAACTCCAGCAAGTTCTCCTCCATCACCGTGGAGGGGAGGAAATCCCCCTGGATCCACCCCGCCGGTAGCGCTCGCTGCCGCCGCTGAGCAGGAGCTGCCGCCTTCCCCTTCTTCTTCCGCGCCTCTAGCTTGCTAGTCTGCCCCTTTGTCATGCGGAGGCTGCGGATTCGCGAGGGAGAAGGAGAGGGAAGGAGCTTGGGATGCGTAGGGGATGGCGAGAGAAGCGGAGCAAATGCAAGTTATCCGGCGAGTGTAACAAAAAAACCGTCGCCGCAGAGGTTTAAATAAGGTTCCGACTAGGTCACTAGCAAGTGGCCCCAAAATCTTATCCCCCGACCGGTCGTGGCGTTATCAGTGGAGAAGATGAAGGCGCGGGAATCGACGCGTCAGGTACTACTCGATTGCGATGACGTCATCCCCGCTGAGCGCGCGGCAACCGAAATTTGAGGATCCTGGAAAATCCGCCGCTGTCAGTTGACTGGTCACGTCAGAAGATACCATGAAAGCACTCGGTCCCTCACGGTTCGTTTCGCAAATACATCCACTCAGATCATTGGTCAAAGAAGATAAAATGGATCGAGGCAAAAAATGCCAAAGTCGAATCCGTCCCAGTCGGATCCGTACTCCAGGCATCGCTTTGTCGTTCCAACCCCAATCCATTCAGGGACTAATGATGGGGTTATAGTCCTAGGGTAGGGTCATAGGCCTGCCCTATAAGTCCTACCCAGGGACTACCCTTCATAAGGGATAAGGCCCTTAGTCAGTTCCGACTGAATTAAGGACTTCCCATCATCCAGTCGGTGACGAATCCTCCATCGTCCAGTCGGAGATGATCATTCGGAGTGTATCAAACTAATCAACTGGATTCCACTCTGCGCATCGTAACCCCCTGGAGGGAAACGGTCGTATGTTTCCATGTGCCTTTATTAGCATTTAAGACACACGTTACCTGTAACGTAGGCATTTATTCGCCACTACTCCACCCCTGTGCACCGAACCGTTGTGAAGGGCAGCGCACTCTATATAAGCCGCCCTTCCCCACTGGTGCAGGGGTTAGCAATTCACTGTAATCCATATTCCACTCGACAACAAGCTCCCAGAGCACTGAGACGTAGGGCTATTACCTCCACCGTAGAGGGGCCTGAACTCATACAACCTCGTCGTAGCTAAGGCTCTGCCCATCCTTTCGTACCCTATACATCTACTGTCAGACTTATACCCACGACACCTGTTGGGGATATTACCTGTGAATGACCCGCCCTAGTTGGGCCGGGTTACCAATTAGGCGATTCACCCAAACAATTATTTGGGCCTTGTCCTGGCCGGATCAAGGTCGGGTGACGGTTTATGATTCCTGGGAGGTCTCCAAGCTTCGGAAGATGGCGACTTAGAGACCACAGGGGTCACGACTTACAGGAAGGAAAGTATCCTTGTAAATCCTAGGGGTTCGACCTGTATATAAAGGCGAGTCCCAGGGGAGGAAAGGGCAGGTTAGAATTATCGAGTGCTAGGTCTGGCGAGTTACGCCCTCCTTGTAATCGAAACCACATCAATATAAACCAAAGCAGGACGTAGGCCTTTACCTCCTCACGAGGGGCCGAACCTGGGTAAATCGCCGTGTCTCTACCGCTTAACCCCTTTGAGTCGCCACCAAGGTGCGATGGCTCCAGTACTAAGTCCTTTCACGAGGACATCTGCCGTGACAAAACCACGACAGTTGGCGCCCACCATGGGGCCTACGCACGGTGGAGTTGAGTTCTCAAAGGGAGCCCTACCAGGGTTTGGGAGTTACGTGACGGGGCTCATGACTCGGAGCCGCCGCGGGATAACCTACATCGACAACCAGCAATGGGGACCTGAAGCGGATTCGATTGAATCTGGTTACAGGGTACCCTTCGGCAAGATCAACTTCTTCATCGGCATGATCGGATCATCCGCGCCTGAGCCGGACATCTCCACCGACATCGTCGAGCCGGCCAGGTACGTCCGCCAAGTCATAACGCCAAATCTGACTCGCCCGGTCTTTGTGGGGTTCACGCACGGATCGGAGGAGCCAGAACGATCGGCGACTCAGGAAACTACACCGGTCAACTCCGATGACGAATCATCCATGGGTGACTCAGATTCAATCCGCTCTCTGCATGGGGATTGTCTTGGGAGCTTGTCGCTGGCCATGGACCCAGAAATCCTTGACCGAACCCGCCGCCAGATCGCCATCTACATGGCTAGGGAGACTCAGCCCACACAAAACCCTACTGGAGGCGATGGAACCGGCGAGGCGTCCAGGAGCTCGGCCGCAGTCCTAGTGGATTTAGCGGCGGAGGTCACAAGGCTAATGGCGACTCCCCTCACACCAGAGAACCAAGAGGAGATAAACACGGAGCTGGCGAAACTCAGAGAGGCGTTGGCAAAGGCTCATCGGGACGCCGAGATGGAGTCCGCCAGGATCGAGACTTGGCAAGCTCAAATTACATCCGAAAGGATGCGTTTAAACACTGACAACTGGCCGCTCGAGAGACAGCAGCGCACGTCCGACGCCGTCCATCAGCGGAGACACCAGGGTCGCCTGCCCCATGATCTCAACCCGACCCGCCTGTTCGACACTCCACGAACCCCTGGGGCGGGAGCCGCCCCGGGGGGAGGACCGGGCCGCCCGCCTAACCCGCCGGCTCAGCCGGTTGAGGATCACATTCCCCGATTCCGGACGCCTCAAGGCCACTTTTCCAACCCGGTGGATAACGTGCTTGCCGCAACTCGCCATCTGGAGTCTCTTCTGATTCACGGCAACACCCCTACCGAGATAGAAGCAAGGAACGCCATCGAGATGTTGAAGACGGCGGTGGTTCAAAACGCCCAGTTCTCACACAGCCTCGAGAGATTGCATTCCACCCCCAGGCAAGTTACACCAGGAGCTGGCCAGAGGACCAGCCCGCCGTAAACAGCGGGCCGCGACATGTCCCACAGGACAACCCGCCTGAACGGAACCCGCCGGGCTGGGATCTCCCGAACACCCAAGACGCCCCTCGTCGGGGACGGAGGGCGAGTTGGGGTACCATGCTTGTCCCCCTCCCTTCGTAACAAAAAGATGCCCAAAGACTTCAAAGGGCCAAGGAAAGTGCCTAATTATACCCCGGACCTCGAGCCGGCATCATGGATCGAAAGTTATGAAATCGCCATGGACATGCTCGACGTGAACGAGGCGGTTTGCGCCAGATACTTCACGATGATGCTCGAGGGGTCGGCACACACTTGGTTAAAAAACTTACCTCCCAATTCCATCCAGTCCTGGGCCGAGTTGAAAGAACGTTTCATCAAAAACTTCCGAGGAACTTGCAAACGTCCGATGACGATCGTCGATCTACAACACTGTGTTCAGCGCCCGGATGAGTCGGCCCACCATTGGTGACGGTGGGTTGCAGAAATTATCCATTCATCAGATGGTATTACGGCGGCTCAAGCTGTGCTCATCCTCGAGCATAATTGCCATTACGAACCCTTGGTGCAAAAATTGGGGCGACTCAAGCGAAAGGTCTAAGACATGGGAGAACTGATGGACACCCTCACTAGATACGCTGAGGCCGATGATACCAAAGATCCTGGCGAGGATGGTAAGGCTAACTCGCCTAAGAAGGGCGAGTCATCCAAAAATCATAACCGTTTCCAGGGGCGTAACCGTCACAATCAAGGGACCAATGGCAAGCGGAGACCGCAGGAGGAGCCCTCGGACTTAGTCGCCAACACCAACGCCAACAACGGCAAGAAGAAGAATCGGGGGTTCAGCAGGAAGAGGCCGCGTAACTACGAAGAGCTACTCAAAGGCCCTTGCCCGCACCACGCCACGGCGGACGGTCCGGCGACTCACTCTTGGGAAAAGTGCTTCGTGATGCGAGAGTTTCGGGCGGAGGCGATCAAGAAGAGCCAAAATGATGACCCGGACCAGCGTCAGGAGCAATTCACCGCACCCAACCAAAGACAGAACCCTTTTGGCGGCTTTCCCTAACAGGGGGCTTAGGGAGGCCCGCAACCAGGCGGCGGCCAATACCCGGTGCACCACCAGCGGCGGTATAACCCGCCAGGAGTTTTCCAGCAGCCACCCCCACAGGGGGCTCCGCAGGGTCAGGACGATAATGGGGGCTTCCGTAGCAACCCCAAACAGTTAAGTAATGGACAGTATCATGTTTTCACCACTAATGCTTGCAGGCGTGATAAGAAGGTGAGTCACCGGGCGTACAGTGTATCTGAACCAGCGCTTCCCAGATACCTCCATTGGTGTGAGCAAACCATAACGTGGAGCAGGGAGGATCACCCGCCAAAAGTTGATAACCCGGGCGATCTGGCGTTGGTCGTGGCTCCCCAAGTCAGGGGTTACACCCTATCAAAAGTGCTAATGGATGGTGGCAGCAGCATCAATATCCTATACTTTGACACTTTCCAAAGGATGAACCTATTGGAAAAAGATCTGATGCCTTCAACCACAGTTTTTCACGGAATTGTCCCAGGCAAGTCGGCTTATCCCATAGGCCGGGTCAGGCTCATAGTGGCGTTTGGTACTGCGCAGAATTATAGGTCGGAGTCACTGATCTTCGAGGTGGTCAAATTGAAAAGCCACTACCATGCGCTGTTTGGGCGGCCGGCTTACGCCCGCTTCATGGCTCGCCCGTGCTATGTCTATCTCAAGCTTAAAATGCCTGGTCCCAAAGGACCCATCACGGTTGATGGAGATAGAAGGATTGCAAAGGAATGTGAAGAAGGGGACGCGGCTTATGCGGAAGTCGCCTGTGCTGCGGAAGAGCTCGAACACCATTGGGCCAACGTTGACCCGGCGGATATGTCACCCCTGAAGAAACCGACCACAGATTCTGAGTCGCCCCTCAAGTTCAAACCAACGGATGACACTAAGACAATTGATTTCGTGCCTGGCGATTCATCCAAGCAGTTCACCATTGGGACGGGTCTGGATCCCAAATAGGAAAGCGCGCTCATCGAATTCATCCGTGAGAATCGGGATATCTTTGCATGGAAACCTTCTGACATGGCTGGTGTGCCGAGAGAATTCGCTGAGCACCATCTTAATGTTGACCCAAAGTGCAAACCCATCCAGTAGTACCTTCGCACATTTAACGAGGAGCGACGCAAGGCGATTGGGGAAGAAGTCGCCCGCCTTTTTGCCGCCGGGTTCATCATGGAAGTTTTTCACCCCAAATGGCTGGCTAACCCGGTTTTGGTACTCAAGAAGAATGGTACTTTTCGTATGTGTATCGACTACACATACCTCAACAAAGCTTGTCCAAAAGATCCCTTCGCTCTTCCCCGCATCGACCAAATCATTGACTCGGTTGCGGGATGCAAACGATTGTGCTTTCTGGACGCCTATTCAGGATATCATCAAATCAAGATGGCCGTGGAGGATCAAGAGAAGACAGCCTTTATACCCCCTTCAGGGCCTTTTGTTATGTGTCCATGCCCTTTGGACTCAAGAGTGCGGGGGCGACTTATTAGTGCTGCATCCAAAATTGCCTCCGTAACCAAATTGGACGCAACGTCCATGCCTATGTCGACGATATTGTGATCAAGACCCGCCAGGGGGAGACACTACTGGAGGATCTCAAAGAAACGTTCGGTAATCTACAGGTATATCAGATGAAGCTAAATCCCACCAAGTGTGTTTTTGGTGTACCTGCAGGGAAGTTACTGGGTTTCCTGGTATCGGAGCGCGGCATTGAAGCTAACCCGGACAAGATCGAAGCGGTTACATCCCTTGGAAAGCCGGAGAACGTTAATCAAGTCCAACGACTGGCGGGTCGCATTGCAGCCCTAAGTCGTTTTGTGAGTCGCCTCGGGGAGAAGGCGATCCCTCTTTATCAGTTATTGAGGAAATCCGATCGGTTTGTTTGGACAAATGAGGCAGACGAGGCGCTCGAAGCCTTGAAACGCCAATTGGTTAACCCGCCGGTCCTGGCTGCCCCAACTGAAAAGGAGCCCATGCTTCTGTATATCGTGGCAAATTTCAAAGCAGTAAGTGTGGCGGTTGTCGTTGAGAGAAAGGAGGAAGGGAAGGAATACCCAGTGCAACGTCCGGTATATTTTATCAGTGAGGTGCTAACTCTTTACAAGCAGCGGTACCCACATTGGCAGAAATTGGTATATGGGGTGTTTATGGCAAGTCAAAAACTTAAGCATTATTTCCAAGAACACCCTATCACAGTGGTTAGCTCTGCCCCCCTTGGGGACATCATCCAGAATCGGGAGGCAACAGGACGAATCGCCAAGTGGGCAATAGAACTTGGGCCCCATCACATACAGTATACTCCCCGCACAGCCATTAAGTCCCAGGCCTTAGTTGATTTTGTCAACGACTGGACGGAGTTACAGGCTCCGGAAGAGCGGCCTGATCTCACTTACTGGACCATTTATTTTGATGGGTCTAGGCAGCTGGAGGGCTCGGGGGCTAGAGTGGTGTTGGTATCCCCTCAAGGATATAAGTTCTGTTACGTTCTCCGACTCATGTTTCCGTGCACTAACAATGCGGCGGAATATGAAGCTCTGCTTCACGGTTTGCGACTCGCTAAGGAGATGAATCTAACACGAGTCAGATGCTTTGGCGACTCTGATTTCGTGGCACGACAGGTTTCGGGTACCTGGGATTCTCGGGACCCCATGATGGCGGCTTACAGGCGAGCTGTGTCTGATGTGGCGGGTCATTTTCATGGTTATCAGGTGGATCATATTGATCGGCGCCTCAATGAGGCAGCTGACGCCCTCTCACGACTTGGCTCCCAGAGAAAACCGGTTCCTCCTAATGTTTTTCTGGGTATCTTACATAAACCATCCGTGACTCTACCATCGGAGGAGGAATTAGCAATACCAGATCCTGAGTCTCAGCTTGTGGCGGCTCTCCATGTCACGTCGGATTGGGTTCTTCCTTATCTGGCTTATCTCGCTCGGGGCGAGTTACCGGCAGATGAAGTTTTGGCTCGTCAAATCGTTTGGCGCAGCAAATCCATGGTAATCATCAATGGCGAGTTATATAAGAGGAGCGCCTCTGGAGTTTTTCAGCGATGTGTTTCCTCCGAAGAAGGATGCATAATCTTAAATGACATTCATTTCGGAGACTGTGGGCATCACGCCGGGTCACGTTCTTTGGTATCGAAGGCTTTCCGTCATGGTTTCTTTTGGCTGACGGCTCATGCAGATGCAGAAGATATAGTTCGTCGGTGCGAAGGGTGCCAGCGTTATGGGCAGCAGGCTCATGTGCCGGCTCAAGAATTAAGAATGATCCCCATCACTTGGCCTTTTGCGGTCTGGGGGCTGGACATGGTCGGCCCCTTTAAAATGTCCTCTAACAAGAAGACCCATCTGCTGGTGGCGGTTGACAAGTTCACCAAGTGGGTTGAGGCGGAACCTGTTGGAGCTTGTGATGCGGAAACATCGGTCAAATTCTTGAAGAAGTTGATTTTCCGGTTTGGATATCCGCACAGTATCATTACTGATAATGGTACTAACTTGTCCCAAGGGGCGATGCAGGAGTTTTGTCGTCGAGAACATATCCGACTTGACGTTTCTGCAGTCGCTCACCCACAATCTAATGGGCAGGCAGAGCAGGCGAATCAGGAGGTGTTGCGAGGGATTAAACCCCGACTCATGGTTCCCCTGGAAAAAACCCCAGGGTGTTGGGTTGAAGAACTACCTTCAGTGTTGTGGAGTATTCAGACCACCCAGAACCGATCCACGGGTTTCACCCATTTCTTTCTGGTCTACGGAGCAGAGGCTGTTCTCCCTACTGACATAAGACATGACTCATTGAGAGTCGCCGCGTATGTGGAACAAGACAATGAACTGGCGCGTCAAAACTCTTTGGACGCTTTGGAGGAGGCGCGTGACCTGGCCGCGGCCCGTTCAGCCATCTACCAGCAGGATCTGCGGCGTTATCACAACCGCCGGGTTAAAACTCGGACCTTTCAGGAAGGTGACTTAGTTCTTCGGTTGATACAAGATCGTGCAGGCATGCACAAGTTTTCACCACCTTGGGAAGGGCCGTTCATCGTCAGCAAGAACCTCCACAATGGCCCTTATTATTTGGTGGATCTCTGGCCCAACCGACCAACCACGGAGGCTGAGTCAACTCGCCCCTGGAATATTGCCCACCTGCGGCCTTATTACACTTGAGCTCTTAAGCTCTACATTTTGTAAGTTTTTCAGTTTCATTATGAAGTAATGAAGTTACAAATACTCCCTGTCTTGGGGGCTTCTTCATTAAAGAGCAATTGTGTCATCCTGTTGCGACCTTATGAGCCGACAGAGTCATCATTTAGGGTGTGTGCTCGAGCTTTCTGACTCGCCTCATCCTGTCGCGACATTTTGAGCCGACGAAACCTGCATTTAGGGTGTGTGCTCGAGCTTTCTGACTCGCCCATCTTGTCGCTACCTTATGAGCCGACGAAAGCTACATTTAGGGTGTGTGCTCGACCTTTCTGACTCGCCCCATCCTGTCGCGACCTTATGAGCCGACGAAACCTGCATTTAGGGTGTGTGCACGAGCTTTCTGACTCGCCTCATCCTGTCGCGACCTTATGAGCCAACGAAACCTGCATTTAGGGTGTGTGCTCGAGCTTTCTCACTCGCCCCATCCTGTTGCGACCTTATGAGTCGACGGAACCTGCATTTAGGGTGTGTGCACGAGCTTTCTGACTCGCCTCATCCTGTCGCGACCTTATGAGCCGACGAATCCTGCATTTAGGGTGTGTGCTCGAGCGTCCTGACTCGCCCCATCCTGTCGCGATCTTATGAGCCGACGAAACCTGCATTTAGGGTGTGTGCTCGAGCTTTCTGACTCGCCCATCCTGTCGCGACCTTATGAGTCGACGAAACCTGCATTTAGGGTGTGTGCACGAGATTTCTGACTCGCCTCATCCTGTCGCGACCTCATGAGCCGACGAAACCTGCATTTAGGGTGTGTGCTCGAGCTTTCTGACTCGCCCCATCCTGTCGCGACCTTATGAGCCGACGAAACCTGCATTTAGGGTGTGTGCTTGAGCTTTCTGACTCGCCCCATCCTGTCGCGACCTTATGAGCCGACGAAACATGCATTTAGAGTGTGTGCACGAGCTTTCTGACTCGCCTCATCCTGTCGCGACCTTATGAGCCGACGAAACCTGCATTTAGGGTGTGTGCTCGAGCTTTCTGACTCGCCCCATCCTGTCGCGACCTTATGAGCCGACGAAACCTGCATTTAGGGTGTGTGCACGAGTTTTCTGACTCGCCTCATCCTGTCGCGACCTTATGAGCCGACGAAACCTGCATTTAGGGTGTGTGGTCGAGCTTTCTGACTCGCTCCATCCTGTCGCGACCTTATGAGCCGACGAAACCTGCATTTAGGGTGTGTGCATGAGCTTTCTGACTCACCTCATCCTGTCGCGACCTTATGAGCCCATGAAACCTGCATTTAGGGTGTGTGGTCGAGCTTTCTGACTCGCCTCATCCTGGCGCGACCTTATGAGCCGACGAAACCTGCATTTAGGGTGTGTGCTCGAGTTTTCTGACTCGCCTCATCCTGTCGCGACCTTATGAGCCGACGAAATTGTTGTTTGCTATTTTTTCTTCATGGCATAGCCTCGAGGGTTTTTAACTTTTCTTTCTGATGCATATTAAAAATATTTGTTATCATTTGTTTGGTTTCACATATGCTATTTTCACAAGCTTAAGTCACGATAATGATCAGAATTACTTCGTCCATGGCGAATTAAGCATCATAAAGGATTCTCAAAGGACAGGTAAAATATTTCAAATCGCTTTAAGGGCGATATAAAGGTTCCTTCAAAAGGGTATCACCAAAACAGTACCGACTTATCAAAAGGACCTATTACATGGCTCTCAGGCCAAATCAATGAGGTTTATTCTGCTGGCACCTTAGGATCATTCTGTTGTGAGCTTTGGCCGACTTCAATTTGCAAGTCGCCCAGTACCCAGTTGCACTTAGCGAGAGCTGCGAAGTCATCTTCATCAGTCAGGATTGATGCCAGGTCTGCTTCCAAGTCAAAAGGGTTCTTGGGTCGCCGAGGAGTTAAACTGGTCGACACAAAGGTTGGCGGGTTGACCTTCTTGTTTTTGCTATCATAAGCTGCCTGATACCTTGATAAATCAAGACTTGCTGCGAGTTGGGTTGCTGCCAGTCGGGAGTCCTTGACAACACGTTGGTAGTCCTCTTCAACGAATTCTGACCCATCGTCTTTAAGTTGAGGAAAGCCTGCTGCTACCTCTTCCGGGTTGATCTCTGGAGCATACGCCAAGCAGCGACTCAGGGCAGTCAGAACACCCTTTTGGGCGGCTGACCGAGTTAGGTCGCCAATCTGAGGGGGAAGTGTGGATAGGCAGCCAAACACCTTCTTTATGGAAGTTATAGGCTCTTTGGCACCCATCACAGCTTTAACAGTCAAGACACTGCCGGTGTACAGTTGCTCTGTCAGCGTGTAAATCGCCTTCAGCATCAACACACAGTCTTCTTGAAGGTTGGTGGCTCTCGGACCTGAGTAAGGGGTCATGATGATCAGCGACTTACGATAAGAATTATTTATAAAAAAGAAGAGGAGATCAAAAGTTTGAGTAAGCTTACCGAAGACGGCTTGCGTCATGTTGGAGATATGACGCTTCAAGTCGGACAATTCCTGTTGCACGGTGGCCAGCCTGGCTTCAGCTTTCTCTGCTCTTTTTATGGCGGCATCTTGGTCAGCCTGAGCTCTTTTCAACTCGGCTTTGAGTTTTTCCAGCTCAGCCAAGGCCAATTGATATTTCTCTTCTGACTTAGCTTGGGCGTCTTGCTGACCACATAAGTTTTTCTTTAAGTCGCCAAGCTCCGATTTGGTTTGAGCAAGAGTTTCGTGTTGAAAGTACAAAGCAAGGGCAAGTCTCACAACTATTGCAAGCAATATCCTTGACACTTGGGGGCTAATGTATAATTTTTTCTTTTCAGATGAAATTATACGATATCAAGACCCGGCTCATCTTTTTACTGATGACCCGGCCCTTGGGGGTTACTGGTCGCAAAGTTTCTTCTAATTTTTTTAAGACCCGACTCATCTTTTTACTGATGACCCGGCCCTTGGGGGTTACTGGTTGCAAAGTTTTTTCTAAATTTTTCAAGACCCGGCTCATCTTTTTACTGATGACCCGGCCCTTGGGGGTTACTGGTCGCAAAGTTTCTTCTAAATTTTTTAAGATCCAACTCATCTTTTTACTGATGACCCGGCCCTTGGGGGTTATGGTCGCAAAGTTTTTTCTAAATTTTTCAAGACCCGGTTCATCTTTTTACTGATGACCCGGCCCTTGGGGGTTAATGGGAGTAATACAATATAACAAACTTACCTCATGTTTGTTTTTCAACATCCGCAGCAGGCTTTTCTCCATCTCGTAGCTCGCCTCCAGGCGACTTGAAAAACCAGAGTAGAGTTCCTTGAACTCCAGATTTTCATATTCAGAAAGCTTCGTCTTGGAGAGTCCAGATTCGGGAATGGCTTGAGAAGAGGATGCCACATGCCTTGACAAAACCGTTGCCGCCGGCTTAGAGAAGACGGTACCAGTAATAACTACAGCATCCGGGTCTTCTGTTGTCATCAATGGGCTTGGCGACTTAGGGGCATCCATTGCTTCCTTGGGTGAGTCTGGAAGATCCATTTGATTTTCAGGCTCGCCTTGGTCCGGGTTGTCCTGAGTCTGCATTGATTCTTTGATGGGATCTGAAGTTGTGACAGGAGTTGATCCGCTGGTTTTCCTTTTCTTGGCCTGTGCCCTAAAAGAAGGGAGAAGCGCATGAACAAACTGGAAGTCTATTACCCTCAGAATTCAAAGTAAGATTATCAAAAGACTTACCCAGGAACTCGAATCATTGGCGGAAGTGTCGACATCACTGAGTCGCCAGATGTAGGAGGAGAGTTCTACAAGAATTATACGTCAAAAATATAAGCGGGTTACAGATGTGATCCAAAGAAACATGAAGAATTGTTATTCATAAGTACCTCATTTGGTTTCCTTTTGTTCGTTGCTGGTAAGCCGGGCACCAGATCACCGGAATGACTTCGGGTCTTCCGATTTGAAGTATGCTGTGCTTTCTTCAGTAGGAAATTTGGGTCCAAACAAGCATTTGGGTGTGAGAAGGGAACTTTCCCACAAACTCGCCTGGCCGGCTTAGGTGGAGAAGGAGATGAATCGGAGGAAACAGAAATTACCTCAACGGAGTCCTCCTGGCTTTCGTTGTCTTCATTCTATTTCAAGAGAGACAGAGATATAAATACAAAGATTAACAGTAGTGAATGGCAAGTAAAAAGAGGGTGATCTTTTACCTCCGAAAGTGCATCGCCGACTTGAGATTCATCGACTTCGGACGGCTCAGCCATAGCAGCTTTGCCCTTACCCTTGGTTTTCTTTGAAGGCGGCTTAACATTTTTCATGGCTAGCCTTTTGGGCTTCCTGGACCAGAACTTATTGCCTTTCTGAAATAGCATATGTTACAAAAACCACAATACAAATAAAGCATAAGGAGTAAAGACCAAAGGCGGGTTAGATTTGTTCACCTTGGGCGCCGGGTTAATTTTGCAGAAAGGCTTGAGGCCGATTTGGCCGCATTTTCCTGTAGGCTCGCCAGTCAGCTTGTTGATAATGGTAACAATGTCCTTTTCTGTTAAAGCCGTATGGAAATAACATTGAGGATGATCTAGGGTGCCATCAAATTCACACATCAGACCATCCCGGCGACTCAGAGGGAGGATACGCCATTCGACCCAGCAGCGGATTAGGTCAACCTCAGTAAGGCCGTTGTTCATCACGATCTTAATTCGGACAGTATGGGGATGAATTCCGATTCTTCTTCCTCGGTGAGCTTGTCTGGAAGCTTGAAGTTGGTTGGAAGGCGAGTTGGCCTGTAGCCCGGAAGCTTGTTTTCACCTGCAGGAGAAGTCTCTTGACAGTAGAACCAAGACTCGCCCCAACCTTTGGGATGGCTAGGCATGGCGAGTGAGGGAAACGGGCTATCCCTGCGGCGTTGGACATTGACGCTGCCGAGTTCCAGGTTGGGGCCGTTGTGGAATTCCGTTTGGCGATTCAGATGGAATAAGTGCTAGAATAAAGGAACAGAGGGCTCAATCCGCAGATAAGCCTCACAGAAAACTTGGAATTGGCATAAGTTACTTATGGAATTGGGTCCCAAATCCTGGAGGCGGACGTTCATGAAAGCCATGGCGTCTCTAAGAAACTTCGATCCGGGCGGCTTAAAACCTCGCTCCAGGTGTTCAACAAAAACGACTATTTCCCCTTCTTTGGGGTTAGGGAGATCTTCTCCGAACCCGGTGCGCCAGCCGATAACATTTTGAGGGTCCAAGTTGCCCGTTTTCACATAATCAGCTAGTATGGTGTCATCAACCTTGGTAGGAAGCCAGTCACTTTTGAAGACGGCGCCGATGCTACAAAGAAGTAAAGTATGAACTTACATGCCTCGAACATCTACTGTAAGGGGTGAAATAAGTTCATTTAACTCGCCAAGTACTTTGTCCATGGACTAAGGGAAGGGCTTGACCCGCCATATCAAAAGGCCGAGTTGAGTTGCTATGGTGACTTACGGAGTGTGGCTATTCACAAGAGCTGCGTTCTAAAGATGATGGAGACGTTCGTTCGAAATATCAAAGTGTGAAGGCTACAAACAACTTTCCGCAAACAGTAGGTAAATGATGGATCTACCAGGCAGATGAAAAAACCTGAGAAAAATGACTGGATGCAGCAATTTATTACCAGGGCAAGATGACGCCCTTCGCTTGATGAAACACTATTCTAAAGATTCACAAGTAAAGGTGGATAAATAAAGGTATTCAAAGCATTGACTATCTCATCGACATTCATGCTAATCGGTTCGGGGTAGGCGACGTCTGCTCGCAAGGAACATCAAGAACATGGCAATGGCTGGAGCTTCAAGCAGAGATTGGATCTATTCCTAAAATGGGCGGAGGCCTAACCTGATGCTTTCGGACGAAAGAGGCCGACGGTGACGAAGGTTGTTGGAGAAGCACGGAGGTTCCGTCGAGCGAAGAGGTCTTCAGCGGCAGTGGAGTTCGTGGTGAACGGCGAGATGGTCGACGACGATGCGGTGGTCAATGGCGGCGGACGGATCGGCCGCGGCACGAAGCTTGACGACGGTGAAGGCCTATGGGCGGCGCCGAAGCTTCTCGGGCGAAGACGGAGAGTACAGTCGACAGCGGAGTCCTCGGGAGGCGATGAGATTTCCTCGCTGCAATGATGGGGAGGAGGTTGACGAGACTGGTAGGTGGGAAGCACCAATCCTGTCCCCCCCCCCCCGTCTATTTATCAGGGCGGGCGCTAGAATCAAGGCGCCGTGAGCGGGAACCGCCGGGGAATAAAAGATTCGCTATAAATGCGTGCCAAAGATTTTGGGATAACGATGCACTAAGATCCGTTGGAGTTGTGTCAGTCTTCCCGAAGATCGAGGGATAAGAAGGGGCCAACAAGAAATGGTTTGGCGACTTAAAGAATTTTCGGTGCTAGATGGCGGGTTACGATTTCTGGCGTATGAAGAAAAAATGAGGAATGAATCGCCTTCAACTAAGCGGAAGTATTGGCATGAAAAAGAAGTTCAAGTCAATTTGGGGCCTAATGTTGGGGATATTACCTGTGAATGACCCGCCCTAGTTGGGCCGGGTTACCAATTAGGCGATTCACCCAAACAGTTATTTGGGCCTTGTCCTGGCCGGATCAAGGTAGGGTGACGGTTTATGATTCCTGGGAGGTCTCCAAGCTTCGGAAGATGGCGACTTAGAGACCACAGGGGTCACGACTTACAAGAAGGAAAGTATCCTTGTAAACCCTAGGGGTTCGACCTGTATATAAAGGCGAGTCCCAGGGGAGGAAAGGGCAGGTTAGAATCATCGAGTGCTAGGTCTGGCGAGTTACGCCCTCCTTGTAAACGAAACCACATCAATATAAACCAAAGCAGGACGTAGGCCTTTACCTCCTCACGAGGGGCCGAACCTGGGTAAATCGCCGTGTCTCTCCCGCTTAACCCCTTTGAGTCGCCACCAAGGTGCGATGGCTCCAGTACTAACTCCTTTCACGAGGACATCTGCCGTGACAAAACCACGACAACACCTGATCTCTCTCCCTAGCCAATCAAACTTGTTGATTCTTTAGGGATTGGTTGAGAAGGCCTAGATTCACACTTCCACCAAGAGAAAAGTTGATTCCCCCACCAATCCCTTGCGGATCTTGTTACTCTTGGGTGTTTGAGCACCCTAGATGGTTGAGGTCACCTCGGAGCCACATTCCATTGTGGTGAAGCTTCGTGGTCTTGTTGGGAGCCTCCAAGCTTTGTGTGGAGTTTGCCCCAACCTTGTTTGTAAAGGTTCGGTCGCCGCCTTCAAGGGCACCTATAGTCGAATCACGGTACCTTGCATCGTGTGAGGGTGTGAGGAGAATACGGTGGCCCTAGTGGCTTATTGGGGAGCATTGTTCCTCCACACAGCTCCAACGGAGACGTACTTCCTGTCAAAGGGAAGGAACTTCGGTAACACATCCTCGTCTTCATTGGTTCCACTTGTGGTTATCTCTAACCTTTACTTAGTGTATGCTTATGTTGTTTTCTATCTCTTACTTGTCTTAGTTGTTCTTGTTGTTAGCATCATATAGGTTCACCGCGTTGTTGCTATTTTAGTGAACCCATATGTTGCTTATCCAAACTTGTTAAGATTAATGAAAAAGTGGTCGTTGCCTATTCACCCCCCTCTAGTCAACCATATCGATCCTTTCAATTGGTATCAGAGCCACGTCTCTTTATTAAGGGTTTAACCACCCAAAGAGTATGGAAGATGATGAGGGAGTTCCCCATGCACAAACCGAGGGCATGGACTTGACTTCGATCACAAGGGACGACTTGAATACGGCTATGGCCGCACTCAAGACGTCCATGACGAACGAGGTCAAGACCATGCTTAAAGACTTAATTGAGGGAATTAAAAACTCTCCCGAACCGGCATTGGTGGTTAAACCCACCACCACGGATTCGGAGGCCAATTCTGTTAGGGAAACAACTAAAGGTATGCAACCTTCCTCTCCTCTCGAAAATGATGGGAATAGGATGAATGCATCTGTTCCACCACCCTTAGTCTATGGAGGACCGGTTACCACAACGCGTCTTAATCCTGTTAGTCCTCCTCCTAAGCTTGTAAAAGGTGACTTTGCTAACTGGGTATTTTCTATTAAGTCTCATTTGAATCACGGCTCAACAAATTTGTGGAGAATCATCGAGCAAGGCTATTATCCCCATGATCCAAGCAACCTCACTCCAAGAGAAGAAGCGGACAATCAATATAATCACTCTGCTTTGTTTATTCTCCAGTTCGCAGTGCCACCTGAAGATCTTCCTCACTTGCGTCCCTTCACTTTGGCCAAGGACTGTTCGGAGCACATTATGGTGTTGTACAAGGGAAGCTCAAGCATTCAACGGTCCAACTATGAAGTGGTACTTGATAAGGCCGATGATTTTGTGATGAAGGAAGACGAGGACCCTCGTGATCTCTATCGGAGAGTGACTGCTATTGCTGTGGCACTCAAGGACCATGGGAGCAAGGATGTGGATGATACATGGGTCAAGCGCAAGTTTCTCAAAGCCATCATGCCTTTCAATAAAGCCATGTCATCTGTCATTCGTCAGCGACCAGACTTCCACTCCTTGTCCTCCAGTGAGGTGTTGGATGAATTCATTGCAATGTCAATCATGAACAAGACAGCTGACAATGCACTTGCTCGTGTTCCCGCAAAGACAGCTTCACCCAACCTTGCGTTAAAGGCAAAAGCAACTTTTGAAGAAGAAGAAGAGGATGAGGAAGAGGAGAGCTGCCCTGAAGACACGAAGTATGCTTATCATGAGCACATGGCTCTTGCGTCAAGGCAATTCTGGGGCAAAAAGAGGAACTCAAGACCCACCTTCACCGAGAACAACTCAAGTGGGTTCAAACCCAAGCAACGAGTGAGGACATGCTATAACTGTGGTAACGTGAGTCACTTCGTGGCCGAATGTCCCTATGAGAAAAGGGAAGATAACGGGGGCAAGTTCATTCGCAAAGACAAAACCAAGTCATTCCCAATCAAGAACAACTTTGTGAAGAAACCCCAGCCAAAGGGCACGGTGGCCCTTGAAGAGTACCCTTCCGATGATGATGATGATGATGATATGGTGGCAACGGCAACTGTTGCTATTGCCACCCCCTCTCCCAAGAAGGTGTCTCTCTTCAATGCCCCCAACGAGAACCACATCGCCAAGTGCCTCATGGCAAAAGGTATCAATCAAGTAACTCCCATCATTAAGACCAACATCCCTACTGCTCCTTCATTGTTAAATTGTGTTGATGATAGTGATGTTGGGGAACTTAATGAGAATGATCTTGACAAATTTCTGTGCACTATTAAGGGAGAATCCAAGAAGCATTTGGTTTCTCTCTTGGAACAACTAGGTGAGGCCAATGACCTCGAGTCTCATGAGGAGACCATCTCCGAGCTTCAGGGACATAGTCGTGACTATGCCGATGAAATTGCTGAATTATCTATTGCACTAGAAAAAGAGCGCATTCTTTGTTTGGCTCTTGAGGAGTCATACAACAATGACTACACTAAAATGCGAAAGAAACTAGATCATGATACTGTTCTTAGTCGTATGCTTAAGTCTGAAAAGTATGCTCTTGGGGTTGGCCATGAAAGACTCAAAGTGGAGTTTGACACACTTGACATGGCTCACAAGGTCTTGAAAGGTGTTCATTTCTCTCTGAAAGAGTCTCATGAGCAACTCCAAGAAAAGCTTACCAAGGAGATCTCTACTTGTCCTCCCTTTGTGTTAATTGATAATTCTTGTACAACTAATCCTTGTTGTGAGCATGTACATCTTGTGGAGGAAAATGCCAAGTTAAAGGAGAAACTTGAGAAGGGCCTTGTGGCATGCATACAAGGTGAGAAGAGCCTGAACGACCTCTTGACAAATCAAAAGGGTGTTGTAGGAAAGGAGGGACTTGGACTTACCTCCAAGTCAAAAGGAAAAGGGAGGAACAGAAACAAACGATCCCCTACCCTCATGGACATCTTTGTCAAAGAGGGCGAAGGGACTGAGGAGGTGAACATGAACAAGGTGGACGATGGTAACGTCAAGAAGGGAAAAACCATTCCTACTAACACAGCCGACAAACTCAATCCTTCCTATGTCTTATGTCGTGCTGGTGATGGGCATGTTTATGCCAGATTTGTTGGTTCTTACTATGAGTCCGTTGAATGGGCTTTCTGGGTTCCTAAGACCCTTGTCTCTAACATTAAAGAACCCATTAAAAAATGGGTACCTAAAACCAAGCCTTGATCTATTGCAGGAGTTTGCTTCTGGTGGGGTGTCATGGTTGCTCGATAGTGGAGCAACAAATCATATGACCGGAAGCAAGGACTTAGTGGTGGATGTGCATCCTTCTCTATCTATGCCCGCCCATGTCCAATACGCCGATGCATCCTCGTCAAAGGTATTGGGATTTGGTAAGGTGGTCATCTCTCAAGAGTTATCTATTGAGAAGCTCATGCTTGTTGAGTCTCTTGCCTACAATTTACTCTCGGTTCGTCAACTTGCAATTTTGGGGTTTTCCACTTTCTTTAATCTTGATAATGTGGTCCTCCTGTGGAGCAAGACTCTTAAAGTAGCATATGTTGGATATGTCGAAAATGGTCCTTATGTGGTGAACTTCTCAAAGCGACCCACTAAGACTGCGATGTGTTTAATGGCTAAAGTTGATGTGGGCTGGCTTTGGCATCGCCGACTAGCTCATGTCAATATGAGGTCTTTGCAAAGTCTTCTCAAAGGGGACCATATTCGTGGACTAACAAATGTGAGTTTTGCTAGAGATCATGCTTGCAGTGCCTGCATTAAAGGAAAGATTCATGAAACTGCACATCGTCCAACGACTCTCATTTACACTAAGAGGCCATTGGAGCTCCTCCATATGGATCTTTTCGGTCCTCCATCATTTGATAGTCTTGGAGGCAGAAAGTACTGCTTGGTGATTGTTGATGACTACTCAAGATACACCTGGGTATATTTCTTCAAAAGGAAGAGTGAGACTCAACAAACTGTCATCAACTTTGCTAATGAAGCTCAACGTCAACATGAAGCAAAGATCTTGATGATTAGAAGTGACAATGGCACCGAGTTCAAGAACTACACCTTGGATGAGTTTCTAGGTGATGAGGGAATAAAGCATGAATATTCAGCACCATATACCCCTCAACAAAATGGCGTGGCAGAAAGGAAGAACCGGACTTTGATGGATGCTGCAACAACAATGATTGCAGAATTCAAATCTCCATATAACTTTTGGGCTGAGGCCATCAACATAGCATGTCATGCGTCCAATCGGCTCTATATCCGCAAAGGCTTGAACAAGAGTCCATATGAGATTCTCATTGGAAACATACCCAATCGCAAGTACTTCCGGGTATTCAGTTGTAAGTGTTTCATTCTCAAGAAAGGTGCACGTTTAGCTAAATTTGATTCTAGAGCACAAGAGGGCATCTTTGTTGGTTATGCTACAAGCTCTCATGCTTACTGTGTCCTCAACAAGTCCACCGGACTCATTGAGGAGACGTGTAACGTGGAGTTTGATGAAAATAATGGCTCCCAAGTGGAGCAAAGTGGTCTTTGTGATGTAGGTGATGAAATTCCTCCCCAAGCCATAAGAAGAATGGGGATTGGTCAAATAATCCCATTGAGGAACCCCTTGTGGCCGAAGGAGAAGGACAATGATCTACTCAAGTGGAGCCATCACCCCCACAAGCCCCACACGCTTCCGATGAACAAAGAGAAGACTCTCAACAAGTTGAACAAGCTCAAGGTCAAGATCAATTGCCCAACAATGGTGATGTGTCCCATGATATTCAAGCACTTACCCAAGGTTCCGAACCTGCTCAAGATCAAGATCAGGTGCAACCACAAGATCCAGACCAAATAGAAGCACAAGATCAGGATCAAGAGCAACCACAAGTACAAGGACAAACAAGTGAACCTGCTCAAGTCGAAAGTCAAGATGATCAGGATACTGTCTCGCAATTCCCTTCTGCAGCACCAACAGCCGGTGCCAAGGTAGGTTCAAGACGCAAGGGCAAGCAAAGTAAACAAGTCGATGCCCCCAGTTATCCAATGAAGAACTCTTGGAACGTTGAGCAGACAAGATTGCGGACAAGCTGAGAGTCAAGTCACATCTTATGAAGAATGTACTTGACAGTTTAAAAAAGGGAGTATCCACCCGTCAACAGATTTGGAATTATTGTGAGCATCACGCATTTGTTTCGTATTGTGAACCTCAACAGGTACATGAAGCGCTCGATGATGAGGATTGGCTTATAGCCATGCATGAAGAACTTAACAACTTCGAGCGTAATCAAGTCTGGGATTTAGTACCAAGACCAAAGGAGGAACATAATGTCATCGGGACCAAATGGATTTTCAAAAAAAAGCAAGATGCCAATGGGATTGTGATTCGAAACAAGGCAAGATTGGTGGCTCAAGGCTACTCCCAAGTCGAGGGTATCGACTACGGTGAAACCTTTGCCCCTGCTGCTCATCTAGAATCTATTCGCATGCTGCTTGCATTTGCTTCTCATCATAATTTCAAATTACATCAAATGGATGTGAAAAGTGCCTTTCTTAATGGTCCTTTCAATGAGTTGGTCTATGTCAAACAACCCCCCGGGATTCGAACATCCCAAGCTCCCCAATTATGTGTACAAACTTAATAAGGCACTCTATGGCCTTAAACAAGCCCCACATGCGTGGTATGAGTATCTTACTGAGTTGTTACACGATCGTGGGTTTGAAATTGGCAAGATAGATCCCACTCTTTTTACTAAGAGGGTTAAAGGGGATTTGTTCATATGCCAACTATATGTTGATGATATAATTTTTGGTTCTCCTAACATTTCCTTCAATGAAGAATTTGCTGCACTAATGACCGAGAAATTTGAGATGTCCATGATGGGAGAGTTGAAGTTCTTCCTCAGATTCGAGATTAAACAAGGTCTAGAAGGGACCTTCATCAAACAAGCCAAGTACACTCAAGACATGCTCAAACGGTTCGAGCTTGAAGATGTCAAGCCGGTCAAGTTCCCCATGCCAACAAGATGCAAACTTGACAGTGATCCCAATGGTAAAGGAGTGGATCAAAAGGTATATCGCTCCATGATTGGATCCCTCCTTTACCTTTGTGGATCTAGACCAGATATTATGTTGAGTGTAGGGATATGTGCACGGTTTCAATCTACACCAAAAGAAAGTCATTATATGGCTGTTAAGCGAATCTTTCGATGTTTGGCTCATACCCCAAACTTTGTTCTATGGTATCCCAAAGGAGCAAACTTCAACCTAGGGGGCTATTCTGACTCAGATTGGGCAGGAGATTGTGTGGAGAGGAAATCAACTTCTGGAGGATGCCAATTCCTTGGTCGCTCACTGGTAAGTTGGTCTTCAAAGAAGCAGAATTGTGTCTCACTATCATCCACCGAAGCTGAGTATGTGGCAGCTGCAAGTTGTCGTGCACAATTGCTATGGATGAGGCAAACTTTAAAGGATTACGGTGTCACTTGTGACAAAGTGCCGCTTCTATGTGACAATCAAAGTGCTATCAAGATTTCCCTCAACCCAGTGCAACATAGCAAGACCAAGCATATTGACATTCGCCATCACTTCATTCGTGAACATATCAAGCTTGGTGATATTGAGGTTCACTTCATCCACACTGAAGAGCAACTTGCATATATTTTCACTAAGCCCCTAGATGAAGCAAGGTTCCGGGAGTTAAGGCATGAGCTAAATATCATTGATTCAAGTAATGCGGATTGAAGCTAGGCACTTTGCACCTCACTATGCATTCGATCTTGTTCTAGATGTAGGCATGGACATAGGGGGAGTGTTGTTCTCTCAATGAACTTTTCCTCCCCCAGTATGCATAAATTGATCAAGTCTTTCACTTTAGCCAGTACCAAATGGCACTTGTGCTTCAAAGACGAGCGTTGGTCATGAACCCAAGGATAATTCTTTGCGGTGTCATACCTTTGTCTCAAACATACGTGGCCTCGGCCACCGCCCCCACCTTTCTCTCATATGGAAGAAAGGATACAAAATGACGAGTCAGTATATCTTGCTGGTGCTATCTTCTTATTACACTGACTTGTCATTTGCCCACGTATTTCTCATGCAATCCTATGTCCCGTTGTGCCATTTGGAGCGGTACTACCGCCAAGGGTAGCGGTACTACCGCCAGGACCCCAGCGGTACTACCGCCAGGGGTAGCGGTACTACCGCCAGGACCCCAGCGGTACTACCGCCAGGGGTAGCGGTACTACCGCCAGGACCCCAGCGGTACTACCGCTCAGGATAGCGGTACTACCGCCAGGACCCCAGCCTACCACGACCTGACTAGGGCTTTTAGGGCTGTCTCAACGGGGAGCGGTACTATCGCCAGGGGGAGCGGTACTACCGCCAGGACCCCAGCGGTACTACCGCTGGCCCGTACCCCTTGGACTATATAAAGGAGGGGGAGCCCGTTTTTCCTGCCCTCTTTCTTCTTCCTCGTGGCTCTCCCTTCCCCAACCCCGAACTCCCCCTATTTGGATCTCTTTCTGTGGAGCCCCTTCTCTCCGTTGAGTTGGAGGGTTTGCTCCACTTCTCCTTCCTCCACCAAGTGCCATGGACTCCGGTAAAGCTCCTCCCTTTATTCTCTTGATTGGTATTTTCTTGTTCTAGGGGTAGGAGCATTGGTGATTTGGATCCATGACTATGGTTTTGTGCCTCGTTATTGGATGGAACGAAGGAGATATTCTAGGGGAGTGTAGGTCCTATGATTCATTGCGTTTATATTGACATGCTCAAGGTTCTTCATGTTTTAGATCAAGCACTTTTTCTCTTATTTTGGATTAGATCTAAAACTTGGATCCTCTTGACTAGGCATGTCTTTTTCTAGATGATTCTTGAGATCCTCGTGTGTTTAGGACTATGGTGGTTTTTGTAGTGATTCTATGCAGTACCCATGGCCCTCGTAAATCCAATCTAGCCGTTCCTATGTGTCTTTTTCTATTCAGATATGAAAGTCAACCCCCTAGCGGTACTACCGCCCGACTGGCGGTACTACCGCTAGGACCCCAGCGGTACTACCGCCAGGGGTAGCGGTACTACCGCTAGGACCCCAGAGGTACTACCGCCAGGAGGATATTTTTTTCTTTTCCATTTTCTTGGCAATGTGAGTTTACTTTTATGCCTCTTTTTGTTCATTGCCTTGACTCCTCCTGTCTCTCTTTTTCGGTGTGTGTCTTGTGTGTCACAGGTGGTGCTTGCCGCTCGGATCCCCCACGGGACACCCAGCCGAAGCAGTATCGCACTCCAGATGCTCCAGAGGGCTCCGCCACTTCCGGTCTGAATCCCGAAAAGAAGTTTTTCAAGAAGACAGCTGACAAGACCAAGGGGATCAACGTACGCAATATGCCCCCTAAGGAGTTTCTGCGGTTCCGCACCCGCAATCACTATCTAGAAGAGAAGGCTCAGATCAAGAATGTCGAGCATGTTTGGTCACGGGATCACAGCATGATCTATCACGACATCATCAATCACTTCAAGAAGATGTTTGTTCCAGTTCAGTGGATTGACTTGGCTCACCTTCAGCGAAACCCGGCTTACTTTGGTGAGGCTCTCTCTTTGATGGACAAGCTTGGCATTAAGGAGATCATCACCTTCAAGCGCGACTTTGATCCAGATGTTGTCGCCCAATTCTATGTCACTGTTCACTTCTTGCCTCATGATGAGCGCACCATGACTTGGATGACTGGTACTCAGAAGATGACATGTTCCTGGTCAGAATTCATGAAGTTTCTCAAGGTCGACTTTCAGGGAGCTGACAATCCTCTTGGGTTGCGTCCTCATGCTCCATCTTCATCTACTGCCACCCCAAGGACAGGCTGCAACAACTTTATGTGAAGAAAGGTGTGCTCCCGAAGCATCTGGATATCATGCATCGGATCTTCCGCAACACTCTCTTTCCTCGCATTGGCAACTTTGACGAGGTGCATGGTTATCTAGCTGAGATGCTTCTGCTTTGTGAGGAGGCTAGGACTAAGGAATCTGCCCCTCTCGATATTTCTGACGTGATGTTCAATGAGCTCTGGAACTGCATCATGAACCACAAGGTTCCCATCTACGGGCACTACTTGTTTGCCTATATTCGCCAGAGGTGGCACGACGTCTATTTGATTGAGGAGTTCCACCTTCAGGCTGATTACTTTGTGCACGATCCTATCAGGCTCCGCATCAAAGACAAATGGGCCAACCCATCCACTTCGTCTCAGCACATGGACACTGACACAGAGACTGCTGCTGATAGAGGCCCTGCTTCTCAGTCCCACTCTTCTGCTATGCCATCTTGGGTAGTGAAACTGAAGGATAAAATGAAGACTCTCTTCTGTATGCAGGCCAAGGGACAATATCAGTCTCATGTGGCCCAGAAGGAGAACCGTCAGAGGCACAAGCGTGTCCTGAGGACACTTGATGTTGATATCATCAGTGGCTCAGAGGACGACATCACTCCAGAGTCTGATTGGATGCGGGCTCAAGGTTATCAGTGGTCTGATGCAGAGGAGGAGGCGTTCGAGGAGGACAATGAGGAGGAGCAGGACGATCCGGATGCCACAGACGAGTGTGGGGCTGATGAGGATGAGGAGTGACCATCTGTGTCATTAGGTGTGCCCCTTTTTGGTGTCTTGTGCCAAAGGGGGTTAGAGTCTAGGAGCTGGATTTGAGATTTGAGCTTTGCTTATCTTATCGTGTTTGCTTTGAACTTGGTTTGCTCTTATTTTCTATCTTTGCGTTGTGTGATGTGAGACTTGAACTAGTGTGAGATTTATTTCTATCATATGCTGTGAGTCATATGCTCCTTAACTTTCTATAACACTATCTTTATGTTCACATGCTATTCACTGTGCAAATCCGGTATTGTCATCAATCCACCAAAAAGGGGGAGATTGTTAAGTAATTTTGGTGATTGATGATAGTACCGCAAAGGACTAATCGTGTGTGTTAAGATTTCAGATAACACATGTCAATGGCACAAGACGACTCGCCCCCTCTTTCCGTGGAACAGAAGCACGGTGTACTCCACGATTCTCCTTCTTTGAGTCATAGGAACGCCGTACTATTAAGGGGGGACCCGTAGTGGAAAGGTTTGGGTGGAATCAATTTTGCACGCACACACTTTATCTCCTTTCCCTTTACCTACAACTTTGGAGTGGCTCCTGCCTCTGTTTTTATCTCATCTAAGCAAAATGTCTCTCAGCGGTAGTACCGCTGGGCCTAGCGGTGGTACCGCTGGAACTGGCGGTAGTACCGCTAGCCCTAGCGGTGGTACCGCTGGAACTGGCGGTAGTACCGCTAGCCCTAGCGGTCGTACCACTAGTGCTGGCGGTAGTACCGCTGTGCTGGCGGTAGTACCACCCCTGGTCAGCGGTAGTACCGCTCCAGGAGCTTAGTACCGCCTTCCTAGCGGTTGTACTTCGTAGGACCTTTTTGCAAAGACTTTCTTGGCGGTGGTTGGCCCGGTAGTGCTTCTGCATTACCATGGGCCTAGCTATAGTACCGCTGCAGCCAGCGGTAGTACCGCTAGGCTCGGGCTGTGAGTGGGAAAACGGTTGGATTTCCCCCCCACTATATAAGGGGTTCTTCTTACTGTAGAACCCTACCTTTGACCCTCCCAAGCTCCATTGTTGCTCCCTGAGCTCAAAAGTGCCCAATCTCTCTCCCTAGCCAATCAAACTTGTTGATTCTTTAGGGATTGGTTGAGAACGCCTAGATCTACACTTCCACCAAGAGAAAAGTTGATTCCCCCACCAATCCCTTGCGGATCTTGTTACTCTTGGGTGTTTGAGCACCCTAGATGGTTGAGCTCACCTCGGAGCCACATTCCATTGTGGTGAAGCTTCGTGGTCTTGTTGGGAGCCTCCAAGCTTTGTGTGGAGTTTGCCCCAACCTTGTTAGTAAAGGTTCAATCGCCGCCTTCAAGGGAACCTATAGTGGAATCACGGTACCTTGCATCGTGTGAGGGCGTGAGGAGAATACGGTGGCCCTAGTGGCTTATTGGGGAGCATTGTGCCTCCACACCGCTCCAAGGGAGACGTACTTCCTGTCAAAGGGAAGGAACTTCGGTAACACATCCTCGTCTTCATTGGTTCCACTTGTGGTTATCTCTAACCTTTACTTCGTGTATGCTTATGTTGTTGTCTATCTCTTACTTGTCTTAGTTGTTCTTGTTGTTAGCATCATATAGGTTCACCTCGTTGTTGCTATTTTAGTGAACCCATATGTTGCTTACCCAAAGTTGTTAAGATTAATTAAAAAGTGCTTGTTGCCTATTCACCCCCCTCTAGTCAGCCATATCGATCCTTTCAAAGTTCCTTAAGGCGTAGCCGTAGCAGAAAGATTCCTGGTGCCGTTGTTGAGGAGTATCAAGACAAGAATAGTCTCCCGTCAGCACGTATTTCTGGCGCCGTTGGAAGGTCTTTTGTTGCAGTAGCAGGTATCAAAACTTTTTGTGTCAGACTTAGCGATTTATGGAGCGGTAGTACAGGGCGGTAGTACCGCCCAGTGGGCGGTAGTGCCGCTTGTTACTACCGTGCCAGAAACCCTCGGTTCATCTAGACTAGGACCGCAGCTTATCATGAGCGCATATAGGAGGCATTACTACCTCTTATGAGCGATAGTACCGCTCCTGTCAGTGGTAGTACCGCTCTGGCCATATTACCGGCTCCTACCGTTAGCTCGGGTTGCTTCCCTATGTCTCAGCGGTAGTACCGCCGTCTCTGGAGCTGTACTACCTCTTACCATCGGTAATACCGCTGTGTGGAGCGATAGTACCTCTCTCGTGCAGGCAGAGCAAATGGGTAACGGTTGGATTTGTTCCCCCACTATATAAAGGAGTTCTTCCTCCTAGAGAACCTTACCTTTTCCCAACCCTAAGCTCCATTGTTTCTCCAAGCTCCATTTTTACGTGATCTCTCTCCCTGGCCAACAAAACTTGTTGATACTCTAGGGTTTGCTTGAGAGGGCCTTGATATACACTTCCACCTAGAGAAATTTGATTCCCCCACCAATCCCTCGCAAATCTTGTTACTCTTGGGTCTTTGAGGAGGTCATCGCAAAGCCATATTCCATTATGGCGAAGCTTCGTGGTCTTGTTGGGAGCCCCCTCCAATTTAGTTGTGGAGATTGCCCCAACCTTGTTTGTAAAGGTTCGGTCGCCGCCTTCAATGGCACCACTAGTGGAATCATAGCACCTTGCATTGTGTGAGGGCGTGAGGAGAATACGGTGCCCTTAGTGGCGTCTTGGGGAGCATTGTGCCTCCACACCGCTCTAACAGATACATACTTCCCCTTGTGGGAAGGAACTTTGGAAACACATCCTCGTCTTCATCAGTTCCAATTGTGGTTACTTCTTACCTTTACTTGTATTAGTTACTTACTTGTTATTCTTTTTTCCCAACATCATATAGGTTGCTCACTCAGTTGCATATCTATACAACCTATTTGTTGCTAAAACAAATTATGATTAAGAAAAGTTTTAAAAAGTGTTAGTTGCCTATTCACCCCCCCCCCCCTCTAGTCAACCATATCGATCCTTTCACTTAGGCCATGAGATCGTGCAGCTCCATGGCACCAGAGGAATATTTATTGTGTATCCAAACGTCATATTATAATTGGGGGATCATAATAAATTCTCTACAGGTATTACAAAAAGTGTTTGTTGGGTTACATGGATCGAGACTGGAATTTGTCACTACATATGACGGAGAGATATCTCTAGGCCCTCCCGATAACACGAATCCAAAGTAGCTTGCAAGTGTGTGACTAATGACTTTAGTCACGGGGATATTGTATTATAAAACGAGTAAAGAGACTTGCTGGTAACGAGGTTGAGCAAGGTATGACGATACCGACGATCGAATCTCGGGCAAGTAACATATCGCCGGACAAAGGGAATTGTATATGGGATTAACTAAATCCTTGACATAGTGGTTCAAACCAATGAAGATATTCATTGAATATGTGGAAGTTAATATGGACATCCAGGTCTAGTTGTTGATTATTGATCGGAGAGGTGTCTTGGTCATGTCTGCATGATTTTCGAACTCGTAGGGTCACACACTTAACGTTCGATCACGCTAGAGTAGAATTGAGGTATTTGCATTGGTGACCGAATGTTTTTTGGAGTCCCGGATGAGATCCCAAACATCACGAGGAACTCGGGAGTGGTCCGTGGGTAAATATTTATATATGGGAAGTCTGTTTTTATCTACCGGAAAAATTTCAAGGGTAAGTCTTATTGTATAGAAAGTGTTGAAAGGGTTCCAGGGATCCACATGGCACATGGGATGTAGGGGGGCTCCCTAGCCTAATTGGGCCAGGTGCACCAGCCCCCAACATGCTTATCGGCCTAGGGAAGGGGGAAACCCTAGGTGGAAGGGCGACTGTAATGCCCAAGATGCGATCCTATCCCTATTTGGCACGATGGCCTCAATAGGAATAGAAGCGCATCTTGTCGTTTCGCAAGGATGGATATCGTTACAAGTATATGTACATAAGAGATGAGTATATGGAATTGGCTTACACTCTCCACAAGCTACATCGTGACATGTCAATACAACAATACATTCAATCACCATGCAAAAGAGCAGGGTCCGATTACACACGGAATCAAACGTTAAAACGACGTCCATCCTTGCTATCCAAGACTGCCAGCCTAGAACTCATCCTAGATCGATGAACAACAAGAAGAACAACTCCAAATCAAAAAATCATCGCGTTCACGTCAAACTATCACTTATGTGTACCAGCAACATTTTTTATAGTAATCTGTGAGCCACACAGACTCAGCAATCTCATTTCCAAAGGTATCAAGACTAGCAAAGCTTAATGGGTGAGCTATGGTTAAGTGGTGAGGCTACATCAAGCACTAAGCATTTATTTGAGTGACTTAGTTACGAGTACAAGAATAGGACAGGTGTGATCTACGCATAAACGGTCGTGAACTAATAATGATCAATAAATGACACTAAAGACCTAATTAGGAGTCAAACATAACCCCACAACGCCCTCTCTCAGATAATAACTCACGAGAAGAGACAGTCACGGTTACGCACACAGTTGGTATATTTTAATTAAGTTTGCTATGACCGGGTGTTAAACAAAGTTTCCAAGTTGCCACATAACCGCAGGCACGACTCTCAAAATATTTAACCCTGCAAGAGTGCTCCAACTAGTCCATCACAAACTGCCACAACCTGCATGGAAAGACCTCAACCACGGAAGACCCATAGTTTCCTTGGAAATTCCAATGGAAAATCTTAACCTCGAGATATCCCAAAGTATCCTCGTAATCCCGCGCACCAGATATTCGAGAAAGGAAAAACAAATCCAGCAAGGCCACCCGAGGTGCCGACAGACCCGATAGGAGCCGCGTATGTCGTTCTCACGGAATAACCAGATGAGCTAGACGTTGGGTTGGCTCAGACCCTGCTACCTCTTGAGCTTGCATTGGTATTCTATTGAAGAGGAAAGGGTGATGCATCGAAGTAGATAAGTATTTCCCTCAGTTTGTTGAGAACCAAGGTATCAATCCAGTAGGAGGAACTAGAAAGGCTCCAATAGTAGTACCTACACAAATAATGAAACACTTGCACCCAATGCTATAAAGGGGTTGTCAATCCCTTCAGAGTTATTTGCAAGGACGAGATCTGATAGAGATAGGTATAAAATAATGATAGATCTGAAAGTTAAACAAAAGTAAATAAATTGTCGCAAAGTATTTTCAGTATTTTTCGTTTACAGATCTGAAAATATAATATGGAAAATAGACCTGGAGGCCATAGGTTTCACAAGAGGCTTCTCTCATAAAGGAAAATAATACGATGGATGAACAAGTTACTGTCGAGCAATTGATAGAAAAGCGAATAATTATGAAGATATGCAAGGCAATGATTATGCATATAGGCATCACGTCCGTATCAAGTAGACCGAAACGATTCTGCATCCACTATTATTACTCCACACATTGACGGACTCCTGCGTGCATCTAGAGTATTAAGTTCATGAAGAACAGAGTAACGCATTAAGTAAGATGACATGATGTAGAGGGATAAACTCAAGAAATATGATGAAAGCCCCATCTTTTTATCCTCGATGGCAACAATACAATACGTGCCTCGCTACCCCTACTATGTCACTAGGTGAGGAAACCACAAGATTGAACCAAAAACTAAGCACTTCCCCATTACAAGAATTACCAATCTAGTAGGCCGAACCAAACAAATAATTTGAAGAGACTTGCAAAGATATGAAATCATGCATATAATAATTCAAAAGAGACTCAAATAATATTCATGGATAATCTGAACATAAACTCACAATTCATCGGATTTCGACAAACACGCCGCAAAAAGAGTATTACATCAGATAGATCTCCATGAAGATCGTGAAGAACATGGTATTGAAGATCAAAGTGGGAGAAGAACCATCTAGCTACTAGCTCTGGGCACATAGGTCTGTGGTGAACTACTCACACATCATCGGAGGGGCAATGGAGTTGATGTAGATGCCCTCCATGATCAATTCCCTCTCCGTCAGATTACCGGAAAAGGCTCCGAGATTGGATCTCTCGAGAACACAGGCTTCCAGCAGCATAAAAGTATTTCATGGCTCCTTTTTGCGATACAGGAATATTTGAGAATTTATAGGCCAAGAATTAGGGTTATGAGACCTGCAGGGGGCCACAAGCCAAGGGTACGACCACCCCCCAGGGCGTGCCCTGCAGGCTTGTGGCCTCCCAGCAACTGCCTTGCCCCCTACTCCAAGCCTGTTGCGTGTCTTCTGGTCCAAGAAATATCTTTCTCGAGATTTTGTTCCGCTTGGAGTCTGTTTAATATTCCTTATCTACAATAGAAAAACGTGGAAAAAAAAACAGAAACTGGCACTAGGCTCTAGATTAGTAGGTTAGTCCCAAAAATAATATAAAACAACATATAAATGCATATGAAACATCCAAAACACATAATATAATAGCATGGAATAACCAAAAATTATAGATACGTTGGAGATGTATCAAGCATCCCCAAGCTTAATTCCTTCTCGTCCTCGAGTAGGTAAATGATAAAAATTGAATTTTTGATGTGGAATGCTACCTAACATATTTATCCATGTAATATTCTCTATTGTGGCATGACTATTCAGATCTATAAGACTCAAAACAAAAGTCTATATTGACATAAAAACAATAATACTTCAAGCATACTAATAAGGTAATTGCTTCCTTTCGGAATAGCATGGTCTTAGAAAGTTATCCCTACAAAATCATATGGTCTCGCTATGCTCCATCTTCACCACACGAAGTATCTAAATCATGCACAACCCCGATGAAAATCAAGCAATTGTTTCACACTTTTTATATTCTCAAACCTTTTCAACTCTCACGCAATACATGAGCATGAGCCATGGATATAGCACTATAGGTGAAATAGAATGTGGTGGAGGTTGCAAAAGAAAGAGGAGAAGACAGTCTCACATCAACTTGGCATATCAAGGGCTATGGAGATACCCATCAAGAGATATTAACGTGAGTGAGTAGGGATTTCTATGCAACAAATGCACTAGAGCTATAAGTGTATTAAAGCTCAAAAAGAAAGCTAAGTAGTCGTGCAAAAGATGTAATTCCGCTAGTTATATGAAAGTGACAAAATAGGAGACTATCTATGAAGAAGATGGTGCTACTTTGAAGCACAAGTGTGGAAAAAGATAGTAGCATTGTCCCTTCTCTCTTTCTCTCATTTTTTTCCTTTTTTTGGTGGTGGGCTTCTGTCTCTTTTATTTTTTTTATGGGCTTCGCTGGCCTCTTTTATTTTTTTTGTAAAGTCCGGATACTTATCCCAACGTGTGAGGGAATCATAGCTTCCATCATCCTTATCTCACATGGGACAATGCTCCAATAATGCAAATCATCACACTTTTATTTACTTACAACTCAAAGATTACAAGTCGATAGCTAGAACAAAGTATGACTCTGTAAGAAATATGGAAGTGATGGTGCGTGTCGTAAAAAACGGGGCGGTGGTGTTGCATGGCACTATATCTTGGAATGTCTAGGAAAATGCCATAATAGGTCAGGTATGGTGGCTGTTTTGAGGAAAATATATGGTGGATATTTTGAGGAAGGTGGGTTTAACGTACCGGTGAAAGTTGTGCGGTACTAGAGAGGCTAGCAAAGGTGGAAGGGTGAGAGTGCGTATAATCAATGAACTCAACATTAGTCATAAAGAACTCACATACTTATTGCAAAAGCCTATTAGTTATCGAAACAAAGTATTAGATGCATGCTCCTAGGGGAAGGGTTGATAGGAGTTAACCATCGCGCAATCCCGACCTCCACACAAAGGTTGACAATCATTAATCAAGTCATGCTCCGACGTCATCACATAATGGTTCACCATACGTGCATGCTACGGGAATCACAAGCATCAACACAAGTAATTTTTCTAGTTCACAATTACTTACTAGCATGACTCTCATATTGCCATCTTCACATCTCAAAACTATATGCAAGGAATCAAACTTCTCATCATATTCAATGCACTTAATATGAAAGTTTTTATTATATCCCTCTTGGATGCCTATTATATTAGGACTAGATTCGTAACCTAAACCAATTACCATGCTGTTTAAAGAACTCTCAAAATAATATAAGTGAGGTATGAGAGTTTAAAAATTCCACAACACCGTCGTGCTCTAAAAGATATAAGTGAAGTACTAGAGCAACATTGCCTAGCTCAAAAGATATAAGTGAAGCATAAAGAGTATTCTAATAAATTCATGATTCGGTGTGTCTCTCCCTCTCAAAAGATGTGTGTAGCAAGGATGACTATGGAAAACTAAAAACTAAAGACTCATATCATACAAGACGCTCCAAGCAAAACACATATCATGTGGTGAATAAAAATATAGCCTCAAGTAAATTTACCGATGGATTGAAGACGAAAGAGGGGATGCCTTTCGGGGCATCCCCAAGATTAGGCTCTTTGGTATCCTTGAATATGACTCGGGGTGCCTTGGGCATCCCCAAGCTTAGGCTCTTTCCACTCCTTATTCCATAGTCCATCAAATCTTTATCAAAAACTTGAAAACTTGACAACACAAAACTAAATAGAAAACTCATGAGATCTGTTAGTATAAGAAATATAAATCACCACTTTAGGTACTGTTGTGAACTGATTCTTTATTTTTATTGATGTAATATTTACTGTATTCCAACTTCTCCGTGGTTCATACCACCCGATACAACCCACAGATTCATCAAAATAAGCAAACAACACAAAGAAAACAGAATCTGTCAAAAACAGAACAATCTGTAGAAATTTGTTTACTTCGAATACTTCTCTAACTCCCAAAATTCTGGAAAATTAGTAAAATCTGTGAAATTTGTACACCAATCTTTTGTAAAACATTCACATCAAAAGCACATTCTAGTGAATTTATAAAATTCCTGGACTGAGAGCAAAAGTTTCTGTTTTTCAGCAAAATCAACTTGCAAACACCATAGACTATCCCAAAGATCTTACTTGGCTAAAACACTAATTGAAACAAGAAAACACAATTACTACATAGGTAATAATGTGTGCATCACTCAAAAACAGAAGCATAAAAATAAAATTGGGTTGCCTCCCAACAAGCGCTATTGTTTAACGCCCCTAGCTAGACATAATGATTTCAATGATGCTTGCATAAAGGTCAAAAACTGAAACATAAGGGGAGCATCATGAATCACATGGAAAGCATATTTAAGTCTAACCCACTTCCTATGCATAGGTATTTTGTGAGCAAACAAATTATGGGAACAAGAATCAATTAGCATAGGAAGGGAAAACAAGTATAAGTTCAAAATTTCCAACACATAGAGAAGAAACTTGATATTATTGCAATATGTAAAATCATATGTTCCTCTCTCATAGTTATTTTCAGTAGCATCATGAATAAATTAAATATTATAACTATCACATAAAGCATTATTTTCATGATCCACATGCATAAAAGTCTTACAATCTTCCAAGGTAGTGGGATTAACATTAAGTAAAGTCATGACCTCTCCAAACTCACTTTTATTAAAAAAATTCATAAGATTGAACACTCTCCAAATATGTGGGATTCTTTTTACCAAAAGTTGACAATCTTCCAAACCCACTTTCAATATCATATTCATCAAGAGTATTAAATAAATTATCAAGATCATAAGAAGCATTATCACCCCAATCATGACCATTGCAATAAGTAGTGGTCATGACAAACTCATCAAATATAGCATCCAAAGCTTGTGGCTTTGCATATCATTAGCACAATTGATATTAATAGAATTTACAACAATATCATTGAAATCATGCATTTCATTCAAGGAAACATCGTGAATAACTTCATCACAATTTTTAGATTCACGGATCTCAAGCAAAACTTCATGAAGATAATCAAGTACACTCAACTCGCTAGCAATTGGTTCATCATAATTGGATCTCTTGAAAAGATTAGCAAGTGGATGAGGATCCATATCAATAGATTTTTAGCAAGAAAAGATGCCAACAAATAGAAGGCACATGGTAACACAAGTAGACAAAAAGAGACCCGACGAGAAAAAGGCAAATAAAACGGCAAGTTGGTGAAGTGGGGGGAGGAAAACGAGAGGCAAATGGCAAATAAAGTAAATGCAAGAGATGAGTTTGTGATGGGTACTTGGTAAGCGTGATCTTGCTATGTATCGTCCCCGGCAACGGCGCCAGAAACCCTTCTTGCTACCTCTTGACCTTTCATTGGTTTTCCCTTGAAGAGGAATGGGTGATGCAGCGAAGTAGATAAGTATTTCCCTCGGTTTGTTGAGAACCAAGGTATCAATCCAGTAGGAGGAACAAGCAAGGCTCCAATAGTAGTACCTACACAAATAATCAAACACTTGCACCCAACGCTATAAAGGGGTTGCCAATCCCTTCAAAGTTATTTGCAAGGATGAGATCTGACAGAGATAGGTATAAAATAATGATAGATCTGAAAGCAAAAGAAAAGTAAATAAATCTGAAAATATAATATGGAAAATAGACCCGGGGGCATAAGTTTCACTAGAGGCTTCTCTCATAAAGGAAAATAATACGATGGATGAACAAATTACTGTCGAGCAATTGATAGAAAAGCGAATAATTATGAAGATATGCAAGGCAATGATTATGCATATAGGCATCACGTCCGTATCAAGTAGACCGAAACGCTTCTGCATCCACTATTATTACTCCACACATTGACGGACTCCTGCGTGCATCTAGAGTATTAAGTTCATGAAGAACAGAGTAACGCATTAAGTAAGATGACATGATGTAGAGGGATAAACTCAAGCAATATGATGAAAACCCCATCTTTTTATCCTCGATGGCAACAATACAGTATGTGCCTCGTTACCCCTACTATGTCACTGGGTGAGGACACCGCAAGATTGAACCCAAAACTAAGCACTTCTCCCATGCCAAGAATTACCAATCTAGTTGGACAAACCAAACAAATAATTCAAAGAGACTTGCAAAGATAAGAAATCATGCATATAATAATTCAGAAGAGACTCAAATAATATTCAGGGATAATCTGAACATAAACTCACAATTCATCAGATCTCGACAAACACACCGCAAAAGAGTATTACATCGGTTAGATCTCCATGAAGATCATGAAGAACATGGTATTGAAGATCAAAGAGAGAGAAGAAGCCTTCTAGCTACTAGCTATGGACCCACAGGTCTGTGGTGAACTACTGATGACCCACAAGTATATGGGGTCAATTGTAGACTTTTCGATAAGTAAGAGTGTCGAACCCAACGAGAAACAGAAGGAAATGATAGGTGGTTTTCAGCAAGGTAATGTCTGCAAGTTCTAAAATTGTAAGTAGTGAAGTAGTTTGATAGCAAGATAATTTGTAACGAGCAAGTAACGATAGTAGTAACAAAAGTGCAGCAAGTTAGCCCAACCCTTTTGAGGCAAAGGACATGACAAAATGGTCTCTTATGATAAGCAAAGTGTTCTTGAGGGTACACAGGAATTTCATCTAGTCACTTTCATCATGTTGACTTAATCGTGTTCGCTACTTTGATAATTTGGTTTGTGGGTGGACCGGTGCGTAGGTGTTGTTCTTTCTTGAACAAACCTCCTACTTATGATTAACCCTCTCCCAAGCATCCTCAACTACGAGAAAAGTAATATGAATAAATTCTAACCATAGCATTAAACTTTTGGATCCAATCAGTGCCTTACGAATAGCACATAAACTAGGGTTTAAGCTTATATCACTCTCGCAACCCATCATCTAATAAGTACTCCACAATGGATTCCCTTAGGCCCAAATATGGTGAAGTGTTATGTAGTCGACATTCACATGACACCACTAAGGGAATCACAACATACATATCATCAAAATATCAAACACATATCAAGTTCACATGATTACTTGCAACATGATTTCTCACGTGACCTCAAGAGCAAAAGTAACTACTCACAAATGATAATCAAGATCAAGATCTGAGGGGTATTAAATAGCATAATGGATCTAAACATATAATCTTCCACCAAATAAACCATATAGTAATCACCTACAAGATGTAATCAACACTACTAGTCACCCACAAGCACAAATCTATAGTTCTGGTACAAAGATTGAACACAAGAGATGAATTAGGGTTTGAGAGGAGTTGGTGATGTTGAAGATGTTGGTGAAGATAGCCCTACCCAAGATGGGAGAGTTGTTGGTGATGATGATGACGATGATTTCCCCTCCGAGAGGGAAGTTCCCCCGGTGGAATCGCTCTGCTCGAGGGCAAAAGTGCTACTACCCAAGTTCCACCTTGATACGGCGGCGCTTCGTCCCGAAAGTCGTCTCCTCATTTTTCTAGGTGAAAATGACTTATATACTAGAAGAGGGGCACCAGAGGTGGGCCTGGGTGAGCACAAGCCACTGGGCGCGCTAGGGCTCCCTGGCTCGCCCAGGTGGGTTGTGCCCACCTGGTGGGGCCCCCTCTGGTACTTATTTTCTCCAATATTCCTCAAATATTCCATAAAAAATCCTCGTAAAGTTTTAGCTCATTTGGAGTTGTGCAGAATAGGTATCCTGACGTAGCTTTTTTAGGTCCAGATTTCCAGCTGCCAGAATTCTCCCCTTTGTGTATACCTTGCATATTATGAGAGAAAAGGCATTATAACTACTCTAAAAAGAATTATTATACAATAAAACAACATAAATAACAGTAGGAAAACATGATGCAAAATGGACGTATCAACTACTCACACATCATCAGAGGGGCAATGGAGTTGATGTACATGCCCTCCGTGATCAATTCCCTCTCTGACAGATTACCGAAAAAGGCTCCCAGATTGGATATCTTGGGAACTGAGGCTCCCGACAACGTAAAAGTATTTCGTGACTCCTTTTTGCGATACATAAATATTTGGGAATTTATAGGCCAAGAATAAGGGTTAGGAGACCAGCAGGGTGCGCCCTGGGGGTGGCCACCCCCAGGGCGTGCCCTACAGGCTTGTGGCCTCCCGACAACTGCCTTGCCCCCTACTCCAAGCATGTTGCGTGTCTTCTGGTCCAAGAAAAATCGTTCCGGAGATTTTATTCCGTTTGGACTCCGTTTGATATTCCTTATCTGCAATACTCAAGAACGTGGAAAAAACAGAAATTGGCACTAGGCTCTAGATTAATAGGTTAGTCCCAGAAATAATATAAAACAAAATAAAAATGCATATAAAACATCCAAAATAAATAATATAATAGCATGGAACAACAAAAAATTATAGATACGTTGGAGACATATCAAACCTCGGGTGACCACGGGGCATCGGACATCGCTCGGTTTGGACCAACATTCATGAGGAGCACTGGCCCGGGGGTTGATTAGTTATCCACGGGGGGTCGACGTGTCCCTATGCAATTTTATTAGTTATTAAGAAAATGTAGTACCAAAGTTGGGCCTTACCAGAAGAGTTTTATCTCAAAACAAAAATCAAGGGGGTCCCCATAACAACCCCAAGCATGTTAGGAGCGTTGTATTATGAAACATAATACCAATACACAAGTAACTAGGGCGGCAAAGGTGGAACAAAACACCGAGCTAGAAGGCCAAGCCTTCCACCTCTTACCAAGTATATAGGTGCATTAAATTAAATAGAAATAATGTGGTGATATATCAAGGAACCAATGTTTTCACATGGAAGCATCTTACACCTGCAACTAGGAATGCTATAAGAAGGGTTGAGCAAGCGGTAACATAGCCAAACAAAGTTTTGCTAGGATGTGGAGGGGGTTAGAGGCTTTTCAAGGCAATGTTGGGAGGCAGCGAGACATAGCGATAGAAACTAGACAACTAGCATATCAATGATAATAGTGGTATCTAGGGAAATGTTCATCTTGCCTGAGATCCCACTTGGAAGAAGAAGGAATCCGTGAAATAGACAAACCAACGTAGTTGAAGGAATCCTCACACTCCGAAGCGGTTTTGGAACTCTATTGAGAAGAACAACGAAACTCCATATTTGAGTTATTTATTTCACCCCCGTTTAGGTATATGACAATGTTAAATGTTGTTAAATATGGCAAGAGGTGAAGCAAAAATAAACTATATATCTAGGCATTTTAAATAAGGTTGGAAACAACATATAACATTTCCGAAACGACCCCATATGTTAATTTCGAAATTGGTCCAGATCTGAACTAAACATATTTTTATATTTATTAAACAGGGAAACAAATTGCACCATGTGATTCTACACGTCATTCTGATCGATTTACATATATTGATCATCTAGGACGGAGTTAGGGTCTAAAAGATATGACCAACACAAGATGATATATCATGAATGCAAAATGTATGCAATTGACAACCACAAGCATCTTAAATCATGGATGTAACAAGATATTACAGAGCTACATGAAATTCTAGGCATGTTTAAATGATGTGAGAACAACAAATAGCAATTCCAGAAAGTCCCCATATGCAAATTAAAATTTCGGTGTTGTTCTGTCTATAACATAACTTTTGAGTTGTTAAACAGAAAATGAAATGACATCATGTTATTCTACACATCTTTCTAGTCAAGTTACATATGTGGATCATTTTAGTCGGAGCTACAATTAATTAGTTATGAAATAAACCGTTTTAATAGGCATTAATGCAATTAAATAGAAATAGCAAGTTAAACATTTTTAACATGTCTGAAATTTGCAAATTATTAATCCACAGGAAATTCTGAACATTTTTCGTGTTTAAATCATTCTAATCCGATGCATGGTTGTGAAGTTATTAAATGCATGAAGTTTGGGGTCTAAACTGAAAACTGTCAAATCTGTGGATAATTACGAAATTCGTAGGAGGAAAAAATAGCACTACGGGCCGAAAATGTGAGTGCTAGATACTACAATGGGCCTAGGGCGGGATATATCACACGCTCACCATGGGCTTCGGCCCAGGTCGGCGAGTAGGCCAACGAGGGTAGGTCGGCGCGGGGCTGGCTGAGGCACGCCTTGACGAGGCTGCGACTGGCTAAGCCAGACGATGGTGATGGGGCCCGCACGGGCTAGATGCGAAGCAGGCCTGGCCTGGTCTGGCTGTTGGGCCAGTCATGTGGCCCACGTGGCCGAATGTGTGGGGTTCTCCACAAGGCGTCGTCCTCCCGCGATGAGGACGAGGCGACGACGATGTTTCCAAGGGTGAGGCGACGAAGGCCCGCCGGAGGCTTGAGGACTACGAGATCTGGCCGGGATCCGCCGGATCTGGTCCTTGGCAAGGTCTTGTAGCACGGGGCAGCGAGCTGCGGCTGACCATGGCGGAACTTTGGGCGGCCATGGTGCCATGGAGTCGTGCACAAAGAATGGAGGGAGAGATGAGAGGGAGAGGGGGAGCGCGGGAGGAAGGAACATGGGCATATCGGGGATGACCTTGGAGGTCGCCGGCGATGGTCCGACCGGAGCTGGACGGCACGGGGGAAGGCCATCACGTGGCGGGGCTCACTCGGGTGCGTGCTCGGGCCCGGGGCAGGCAACCCGGGCCTGCTGGCGGCGGCGGACGGGCCTCGCGAGGGCTGGAACTCGGCCCTCCGGTCCGTGGAGTGGGGAGGAGGTGACTGGCGATGTGACACGCTGTGGTAGGCTGGGTGCGGCGCGACCACTCTTGTGGCACCAAGTGGTGTCCCTGTTGCATTCCGGCGCGGAATCTGAGTGAGGCGATGGCGGCTGGAGGTGGGAGGTGGCTGAGGCTGGTTTTTTAGCTAGGGTTGTCCAGAAATGGACTAGTGGGGTCTATATATAGCAATGGGGCTAGGGTTTGAGGGTTTTTAACCCGATTCGGATCGTAGGATCGCGATCGGACGGCTCCAGACATATGGGCTTAGGCTAGGTGGTAGTGGGTTATGTACATAGGTTTGGGTTGAGAAGTGAGGAAATATGGCAGCCCGTGACAAGTTTTATAACCAAAATTGTCCGTGAATTAAACCGATTATAGTGCCGCTATATGCTTAACGGTTCGGGTATCAAACAACCTGATAATGCGATGAAATTTGGCACGCGATCTACCTACACTATATTGAGACCATATGCCAACTTTCAACCCATTCCGAGAGTGTTTTATACACACCTTTAAAAACAATATTTAAAGCGATGTCGCAGGCACGTGCGTGTGTGGTGGGTCTCGAAATGGTCAACAACAAGAACAGAGAGAACCAACATCTAATAATGGATGCAAGTTTCAAAAAATGACGACAACAGATTGTCGATACAATGTGGATGATGCAAATGATGTGATCATGAATGTGATGACCAAATAAATCACATGGCCATAACGAAATAAAATGGGAATCTTCTGGAGCGTAGGTTACGGGCTCTTACAACGCCACACGTTTCTTTGTGGGCACTCCTTCCTGAAGAGGCATTGTCCCCTCCTTGGGGAGGCTCTAGGGACGACGACCCCTCCCCTCCTCCTATATATAATGGGCCGAAGGGGAAGAGGCAACACCCCTTTCCACGACCACACCTCCTCCCTGTCTCCCCCGTTTCCTCGTCCTAATATTGCTTGGTGAAGCCCTGTCGTTGCTCCACCATCACCATCACCATCACCACCACGTCGTCGTGTTGTCCGCTATTCCATCTACTTGTCGCCCTTAGCTTGTCGGATCAAGGAGGAGACGTCACCGAACTGTACATGTGCATAACTCGGAGGTGTCGTCCGTTCGACACTAGATTGGTTTGAATCATGATTGGATCACGAAGAATACGACTACATCAACCTCGTTATATACGCTTTTGCTTAACAGTCTACAAGGATACGTGTGTCTCTCATTGCTATGCATATCCTACATTAGATTTTGGGTGTTCGTAGATTTTTTAAATTTTCCGTGCAACGTTTCCAATACAAATACCACAAGCATCTCAGACCTGCAGACTGTCAAGGCGCTTGCCTCTAAGGAAGCATTTTCAGTGTCCAAAGATCTTGATATTCATAATCCCTATGATGCTCCGGATTGCGTGGCGGTATAAAACATCGAGAAGGGAGCAGGTTGCTATAGTGTGGTGCGGCCATTAAGGAAATCAGAAGCTAGAAGCTTTCTATTGCTTTTTTTGCGGGTGAAACTTTGTATTACTCAAATGGAAATACCACAGTCTACATTACAAAGTTCAATAATCTTTGATAAACCAGAGTTGAGCCAAACTACTGTTCTACTCTTCATTCTAGCAAACTTTGCAAAAAATCACTAACGTTATTTTGACTACGATGAACATAACTAAAAGTAGTGCTACGTAGGTTCTGTAGAAGCATGATTTCTTTCAGGAACATGCAGAGGATTGATTTGTCAATTGAGTCACTCATGAAGTCGTGATCATGTTCAAAGCCTCCCGTGAGTCCATCTCTACCTGAATAGGTAGGTCTGTTCTCTGAATAGCGAGCAAAAGACCCTCCATACATGCACTTAATTCAGCCTCCAATGCATTTCTCCAGGAAAAGAGCTCCTTGCCTGATGTGTATATGGAGCCGACCCTCGGTGTCACGAAGAACCATACCTGCACCTGCTCGCCCATCGGCTGTCCAAGCGCCATCAATGTTGAGGTTAGCCTGGCCCTCCATAGGCAAAACCCACTTAATTTTTGGAGTAGGAGGCGGGAACACTCGTGATCTAGGTAACTCATCATAAGCAATCACTTGATTCCCCTTGAGCAGTTCCTCCTCTGAGTATTTTAGTGATAGCAGTGACTCCAAGTATCCCATCAGGAAATGTTTAGATGCCTCCATCAGAGGAGGTTCTTTGTAGTGAGTAACCTCATTCCGATTGTGCCACACCCTCCATAAGGTCATCGGTAGCATGCCTCTCTCTATCACAGAAAGAGGGTGAAGTGCACCCAACAACCATTTAGTACCTCAATTCTTAAAGTCCTCACGCTTAGGCAGACGCCAAACTAAATCCATACAATCCCAGAGTTGTACTGCTAGAGGGCACTTGCAGAGAGCATGGAAAGTATCTTCCTCTTCCCTCTTGCAGATTGGGCACAATCCAGTCGTTTCTAGGGTGTGTTTGAATTTGTTCTGCCAAGTTGGAAGGGAATTCACGGCAACGCGCCATGCAAATTTTTTGATCGTAGGAGGCACAAAACTTCCCCAAATAAGTTTCCACCACGCGCGGCGACCATGTGGAGAAGCACTTGACGATTCCGTCGTTTTTCTATATGTTTCCTCGAAGGTAAACTCATAAGCTGATTTCACCAAGAAGAATCCGGATTTCACCGGTCCCCATGCCAGCACGTCCTCCTCTACCCTAGGAGAGGCTGGGATTTCAGAATCTCCTCAACATCACAAGGCAAAAATGCTTCTTGAAGCAGATTATAATTCCATGCACCATTATGTTGGAGCAGCTGAGACACATATTGAAATCTGCAGGTACCTTGATATGATATGGGCATGTAAGAGAAGGGTCTAGGGATCCAAGGATCCCTCTGAATCCTGATATTGTTCCCATTCCCTACTCCCCATATAAGCCATTTCTTAAGAAGATCTAGGCCATGGCTGATTGCAGTCCAGGTTGAGGAGGCATTTCCTAAGAAGACCATATCCTCCAGATTACCATTGGGATAGTATTTTCTCTTAAGAAATCTTGCGCACAGGCTATCAGGTCGATTCAACAATTTCCACGCTTGCCTAGCCAGCAGAGCCTGATTAAATAGGCGATAGTCCCTGAATCCGGCACCACCTTTGTTCTTTGAACATTGCAACTTATGCCAAGATTTTGAGTGAGTTTTGCGATGCCCCTTGGTCGATCCCCAATAAAACTTTTTGACCATCTCTGTGAGGTCATCGCAGACCGAAAAGGGCACCTTTAAAACACCCATGATGAAGACTGGTAGTGCATCTGCAACCGACTTAATGAGGACTTCCCTGTTTGGTTGGCTAGATACCCATCGCCCCATTGAACTAGTCTCTTCATGAGCTAAGCTTGAAGATTTTGAAACCGACATTTTGTCATTCTCCCGTTAGGGGTTGGCAGCCCTAAGTACTTCTCTTCAAACCTTGCGGCAGAAATATTCAGAACACCCCGAACGTCCTCCTGTGCAGTAACTAGGCAAGCTTCTCCAAACATAATCGAACATTTATCATAGTTAAGAAGTTGACCAATAGCATTTGCATAAAGATCAAGATAATCTTTAACTTGTTCAACTTGAGCTCTTGAAGCCTCAAATAAAAGGAGTGTATCATCCGCAAACAAAAGATGGGAGATACCCGGGGCGAGCCTACAAATCTTTGCAGGTAACAAAGATCCCATGTCCACACATTGTCGAAGGAGTGCAGAGAGTCCATCAGCAAAAAACAGAAACAAGAACGGGGAGAGTGGATCACCTTGCCGCAAACCACACGACGGTGCAAATAAATCCAAGAGGGTTCCACTAAATCTTTCTGAATATCTCACTGATGTGACACAAGCCATAATCCATCGATGATCAAAACCCACCTTTTGCATCACTTGCGTTAAGAAGTTCCAATCTACCCGATTATATGCTTTTGAAAGATCAAGTTTATAAGAACATAAGTTTTTTGTTGGATCTTTTTCTTGCTTAATATAATGAATGCACTCAAAGGCAATTAGTGCATTGTCACTTATCAACCTGCCAGAAACGAAGGCGCTTTGCTCAGGTGAAATAATGTCATCCAACAAAGGCCTTAGTCTGTTCACCAGACACTTAGACACCACCTTGTAAGTCACATTACATAAACCGATGGGTCTGAATTGAGAGAGTCTTGTGGGATTAGAAACTTTAGGGATTAAGACAATAGAAGTGTCATTCACCCCTTCCGGCATCACACCCGATCAGAAAAACTCCTTTACCGCCTTGATAATGTTTTCCTTCAATACATCCGAGTTATGTTGGAAAAATCTTGCTCGGAAGCCATCCAACCGAGGTTCCTTCAATGGTCCTATCTGAAAAAGTGCATCTGAGATCTCCTTCTTAGAAAATTCTGCACATAGTTTCTTGTTATCTGCATCAGTCATCACTGTGTGCAGCAAGTCCACAACTCTAGCCGCATTTAGGCTTGGGTCAGCTACGAAGATATTTTTAAAGTATGAAGTAGCCATGTTACCCATAATATCTTCACCTTTGAAGACAGTACCATTACTGTCATGTAGCTCTTTAAATTAATTTTTTCTTGCTCTCCAAACTGACTTGCTATGGGAAAACTTTGTGTTTCTATCTCCTTCCTTGAGCCACATTTTCCTTGAGTGTTGAAGCCAAAGCATTTCTTCTTTATAAAGCAGTTCATTCAGTTTGTCTGACACTGTCTGTATCTCCTGTCTGTCAGCATTCATCCTCGTCAATTCCTCTAGTTGGCTGCGTGACTTGCTTATCTCCCTGGTGACATTCCCAAACCTTCTGTTGCTCCATGTTTTGAGAGCAGTCATGGTGGACCGGAGAGCCTCATTTACCTTGCCCAAGGCATCCCATGTATTTTTAATGAAGTCCGGGAGCCCATCATCCCGTTCCCAGAAGATCTCATGCCTCCTTGATTTTGATCTTGGATTCTCTTGTTCGGCTAATAATTTTAGAAGAAGGGGCACATGATCCGAACAGGAGGAGGCAAGGTGATGCACCGAGGAGAAAGCAAATAGATTCCTCCAATCATTTGTAGCAACCACATGATCTAGACGTACACGAACATTAGCACCCGCAACTCGCGTGTTGTCATATGTGTAGGGGACTCCAGTGAAGCCCAAGTCCACCAATTCACATGCCATAAGCATGTCATGAAATGCCGCCATTTGTGCTTCAGGTCGGGAATTCAGAGACATATGTTCGAAGCTCCATAGCGCCTCATTAAAATCACCAACAACTAGCCATGGCAAGTCCGAAACTTGCTTTAAAGCTTGAATCTTAGACCGCATCAGGTGTCTGTTTCCAACGCGAGGCTCACCGTACACAACAGTTAATATCCACTAAACACCTCCAGGGAAGGTAATAGAGATATCAATGTAGCGATCATCAGTTCCCAATACTGAAACATGATACGATTCATGCCAGTACAGAGCTAGACCTCCACTGAGACCATTACTATCAACTCCTTCACAACCTTGAAGGCCCAGACGACCTCTAATTCTCTTCATTCTACTAGATTTCTGTCTTGTTCCACACAAAAACACGAACACGGGGGAATGCGACTGAACAAGTGCCACAATATCACGAACTATCCGGGAGTTCCCCCCGGCAGTTCCAACTTAGTAGATTCATTGGGAACGGCGGTCCTCCTCTTAGGAGGCCGCCAAATCATTTGGAGAAGAGCTATCCACTGCCACACCGTCTTCATTCCTCATTTTTTCCGATTGGCATTTTTTTGTGGTGTGCCAACCAGAGTTATCATTACCAGAGCCTGTGATGCTTCAAACTAGTCCACCATGACAACCGTGTTCCCTCTAGGAACTATGGCACCAATATTGCTGGATGATGCAGCCTTTGGCAAGGCCAGGGTAGTTGAGTCCATCGCCGGTCTTTTCCCAAGGGACAACATGTCCTCTTTGTTTCCTTCATGGACAGATATAGAACCATCTGCCTCCCCAGCGACATTACTGGTAGGATTCTTCGCGTTAAAACGCCAACTTTGCGTCATAAGCTGGTTGTTTTGCTCCCTAATATCAGGATCTTCTTCTTCACTGCGGTATAAGTCATTATCCCTCCAGTTATTGTGCTTTGAAGGAGTCCTTCCGGCACCTCGTCCCCTCCCAAAGGTATCTGCATGTTCATCTCCTGAGTTACGATATCTGTCTGAAGCACGACGAGGACCACGACCCTGGCCTCCGCCACGTCCTCCACACCCCTCCTGGGAGATAGAATAAACGACCCCCACTCCATATTGTTTGTATCATGTTCACCACTCCTGCATTCCTCATGACAATGCCTAGGTAAACCACAGTTGTAGCAAAAGAACGGGTAGCTTTTCGAACTTAACCTGATAGAAATCAGTCTGTCCTGCTTTAGTAAAGCTCACAAATCACGTCAGCTTCTTATTGACATCAAGCCGCACTCTAGCTCTAACAAACTCTCCCACAAATCTATTGGGTAAAACAATTTGAAGCTCTAGCACTTCCCCAATCCGTGCTGCCATTGCTTTCACAAAATTTTCGCGCTTTAACACCATATCACGCAGCGTATGGATTTGGCGCCAAGTTTCAATTCTATCCAGTTTCACCAACTCAGGTTTTGTAAAGCCGTCGTATTCAGCAATCACAAGTGCCATACCTTTGAAATCCCAAGGTCCTTGATGAATCGCCTTCTTCCAATCCGCTAAACATTGAAATTGCACCGAAAACAGGTTGGAGTTGATTCTCGCCACATAGCATCTCGTGTCGGATTCCAAGCAGCCTTCATGTCCGCAATGAGGGCTCCTTGACCATAGTTTTTCTCTGTCAAAACCCTAGCAAGCGCGAGGCACATAGGTTTTTCATCTGGTTCATTAGCCTCATCTTCTCAGACTAGGTTATCACGTTCGTCCTCTTCTAGATGCAGCCTCTCTAGGAGAACACTTGGATCCGCTGGTTCCTTCCCCCCACCAGCAGTTGCACCCGCAATTGAAGCCATTGGCAATCTTCTGCGGTTTCCCAAAACCCTAGATGAGTTCTGGTCGTCAGTAGTCAAAGAAGTTGGAACCTGGGTCAGCGTGCGTGCACGATATCCGGGGATGGATGAACATCACCGCGAGACCAAGTTCGACAGCAAAAAGATGGGAACCCACGGCAGCGACGCGCCGAGGGGACTAGAAAACCATAGGCCGAAGCCTTAGGGGAACTCTTACGCCTTCCAATTTTTTGAAGCTTTCTATTGCTAATTGCATCTTTGTTCGTGAAAGTAGGAGCTTAAATTATGATGGTCACAACCTTGTTAGGCATGTCTTTTTCTCTAGGTCAGGGACGTCATATCTTCCTGGATCAACCTCATCATTCGACCAGTATCCCTATAATTATTGTTATTGATCAATAAAGCATGGAAGGATATTTAAAAAAATTCCTTCTTGATTGTGCACCCACGTGTGAGTTCTTATGTTGGAGATATTATGAACCAACTTTCTTTTTTCTTAATACAGTATAATCATAGATGTTTACATACATATACATACACTTATTCTTATGAATGCACTACTACACATTATGTCCGGCCTTATTCGGTTTGGATGATATTCATAGAAAAAACTTAGGAATAAGGATTCCAAGGAAAATTTCCTATAGACGCGTACATGAATTTTATAGGAATACTATATTTCATGTGTTTTTGGAGGAAACTACACATCTACTTAAAATTAATCTTGCGTGTAGGAACACGGCAAGTCAATTCCTTAGGATGGCAAGTGTCAATAGCAAATTGCTACTCTACTCATAATTCCTATGTTTTGGTTTCCTCCAAACCGAACGAATCCTTCGTGTGAGCACTTCCGAGTTACCGAGCCGTCACGACATCTTGAGACGGACAACTCATTACAGACGCCTCGTCGTTGAGAAAAATGTTTCTTCCACTAAAACATCAACAAAACGTCTGAAATAAATTCAAAAAATACGAGCAACACTCCCATATTTAGGATTTAAACCCGTGAACTGGATTCAGCACAAAAAAAAATCTAACCATACGAGCTAGGCTCAGTTGATAACCAGCCTCCAGACTGCAGCAGGCCTTTAGGAAAATTTCAAAACCTGACGTGGACATGTTCTGGAAGATATCCCCCGGAATCCCGGATGACCTGGCTCCAGCAACCTCCATGGTCAAATACTGTTGGGCGGATGGAGCGGAACCAGCATGGCAAGTTGGCAACGAGCCAATAATGGTGGGAGGTGCACTCACTCCGGGTGCGCCGCATGGAAACTACTAGAGTCAAAATGTCCAACGCATGCATGCATAGGCTGTGGGGTCTCTTCGCAACGCTAGTCTGTCTTCTCGTGCTGCCTACCTTCGTTTTCTGAAATACATACAGTATATATATTTTCCGATCAAGTTTTACTCTGCCAGTTGATATTTCAACTATATTCTTGAAGTTATCTTTTTTTAGGGGTTCTGAAGGTATCTAGTATTAGAGCAACTTTACTAGAATCGCCATACTGGTGCGATCACCACCTTTGTGTCACTCTGTATAATCAGATGGAAAGAGTCATGTTTGCCGTGCACATAGTGCAAGCATCAATATCATATCGATTCTCCGAGCTTCTTCCAGAGACAAGAACCGCGGTCGAGGCCCGGTCCGGCGTGAAAACGACTTTGAGCTCAACTGCTCAATAGTCACACCACCCTTATCTGTATGAGCATGGGTACATCCCAAGATCCATGCGCGACAGTGACCAGGAAAGAGACCATCAACAACTTACGCGTGGAAAATTAACAAGCTGATAGGTACAGGATCCCTCGGCAGGTCCCTGCACCTAATCCCCATTGACCTTGTTTATTGCCCCGTGCGCTACCCGCGCTAGGCGTTGTGCGTGAGACCAGATGTACCTGAGACGTACTAGATGGGAGCCTTGGAAATGTTTTCTCTTTTGGATGGTGTTTGGTCGCCGGGAGCTCTCGGAGGCAGGCGAGGCAAGGATTTAAAATGTAGTAGAACCGGTACGAGGGGATTACACATGGGAAAAGAGCAAAAGCACCGACCAAATGGGGGCACATGTCAGGGAGACCTTTTGGGTTTCCTTCGAAGCCAAGGCAAGGCGTATGAAGAAGTATTGCAGAATAGGCAACGCCTTGATGCCGCCCAATTTGGGACGTCAATACTCTTGTGCGTCTTCTTTTGCTCACATTTTGAATGGTCACAGCGTGTTTGGATACTCTCTAGTCATGTGACTAGTAGTAGTCAGACTAAAAGTTTTTAGTCAGGCCTTGTTTGAAAGGTGACTACTAATAGTCAGCATTAAATGTCTCAGTATTAAATTTTTCTCTCTCCTTTCCATTTATCTCCCTATTAATAGGCCTTGTTTGGAAGGAAAGCAGCAACAACATGCAACAGCAGCTCTCATGTCCCGCGCAAGGAAGGAAAGCAGCAACAGGATGGGCCCGCCAATTAATTAGAGGAGAGACTTTAGTCACTTTTAGTTGGGGGTGGGATGACTAGGGACTAAACTAGTTTTAGTCACCCATTAGTCAGGGGTGTTCGGAGGTTTACTGACTAAAAGTGACTACTACTAGTCTCTAGTCTCTAGTGATCCAAACACCCTCTCAATGTCTTCTTTATACCGGCGAATTTGGGACGGCAATATTCTTGTTCGTCTTTTTTTTCTTACCTCGTGAAGGGCCAGTGTTTTTTTATGTCGGTGAATTTGAAATGTCAATACTCTTGTGGGTCTTCTTTTGCTTACCTCTTGGAGGGCCAATGCTATAGAATTTTTGTCAAAAAAGACCACTAGCCGAATATTATTATTAAAAAAGACCACATGCGATACGAAATGTGAGAAAAGACCCCTATTTTCCGTGGCGGCAGACGCGCCATATGACGCGTGGCACGTGCCGCCACGGGCCGAGGTGGCTGGGCCCCGCCGCCACCCGGCGAGGCGGCCGGCCGGGCAGGTGGCACCTGCCGCCACCACTCCACGCGGCAGGCTGCCATGCTCTCGTACATGCATGCATCAACAGCCGGCTGCCTGCCTCAAGCGTACATGCATGCATCAACAACCGGCTGCCATGCCTCAAGCGCTGGCTGGCCATGCATGCTGCCATGCACAGCATCCCCGCCTGTCGCCTGAAGTGGTGGCGGCAGGTGCCACCTGCCCGGCCGGCCGCCTTGTCGGGTGGCGGCGGGGCCCAGCCGCCTCGGCCCGTGGCGGCAGGTGCCACGCGTCATCTGGCGCGCCTGCTGCCACGGAAAATAGGGGTCTTTTCTCGCATTTCATACGCATGTGGTCTTTTTTGACAATAATATCCGGCTAGTGGTCTTTTTGACAAAAAATCAATGCTACAATCACGACGACATGGAGTTTCTTAGCTCGGGGCTCAAACGTCATTCGTGGATTTCGGCTTTTGCAAGGAGACCGGATTTGGGAGGGGAAAGAAACGTGTGCATATTTGGGATATTTACACCATCGATTGGGGATTTATGACAAAGCAGGTTTGGATCTCACGTGTCATCGTTTTCTCACGACAGATGCCATGGGGTGGCTAATCGTACGTGGTTGGGACCGAAAGGACGCAGTCGGGCTACGGAAACGGGATTGGAAACGAGCGGTGCGAGACACACGAAGTACCCAGGTTCGGGGCCCTCCGTGGGAGGTAACACCCTAGTCCTGCTTGAGTTGGTTGATGATCCGGCTAGGGATACCATATGCTCCTAGTGTTGTATGCTGGAGGAAGAAGAAGGAGCTAGGAGCTCTATTTTCCCCTCGTATGTGTGTTTGGGTGTGTATTTGGCCGACCCCTGCATGGCGAGGGTTGCCCGGGGGTTTTATACGCCAACCCCGTGGGTTACAATAGGAATAGAAGGTACTGTATGGGACCCGGATGGCAGCCTTTGGAGCCGGCCAGGGGTTCCACCGGCTCGAGAAGTCTTGTCTCAAAGTGGGGCCTCTCCGGCTGCTGGGTCCCACCGGACGGGCATCGCCATTGGTGCGTGCTCGCTACGCAGTGGCATGCGTCGCGTTGTGCGTGTCGCCTTGCGTAGCCGGCTTCGGTCATCATACGGCCGTCTGCACTGTTGCCCACGCCGGGACAGGTAATGGAGTGGACGGGGCAATGCTCGTTACTGTGCCGTCTCGGCTGGTCACAGTCGGCGATGATCAGTGGCACATCCCCTCCACCGTAGACTCGCTTTGGTCTGGTCAGCGGTACCTGCAGCACTGTAGCAGTACCTTTGGTGATGATGGCCCTGGCGTGGTTCTTCACGGCGATGTGAGTGGGGCTGACCCGCCGGCTAGCGGGGCGCAGTCAAGCCGGACCGACATAGTCGGCCACGCGTAGCCGACCAAGGGTAGCCGGGTAGGCGCAACCGGCCTACAGGGGAGCCGGCCGTCCTGCGTATGTTTTTCAAAGGGCGCTGGAGGAGTCCTTGCGTTTGGCCTACTCCGGGGTTATCCCCCGTGAGTAGTACCTGAAGCAGGGCAGGCCCGCCGGCCTAGAGCGATGGACCTCGCCAATTTAATCTTGGTTTCTCGCGTGGCACAGGGTTGCAGCCGGATTGCCGACACGCCGACACCGACCTGGGTCGTAGCCGGCAAACGCGCGAGCCGCCTCGAGCTCTCTAGCGCGTTGAGAAAGGGGGCCACATGTGGCGTCCCGTAGGCCTAGGCATGACAGGCCACACGTGTGACAAGACCGGGCCGTGGAGCAGGGCCTTCCCGACGGCCGCCTCTGCCCACGCGCGCAGTTCTTCTATGGATTCGGGGGCGTCGGTTGGCGCTCCCGAGACGCAATTACGTCGCCCGCACGGCGGGGGGGGGGGGCTAGTGGGGGATGTGGGCGTCGGATCCCCTCCCCACTACCCTGCGTGGGGTTTAAATGGGCAGGGGGAGAAGCCAAGGGAGCCATTTGCTTTCCCGCTCTCACCGTTGTCTTCTCCGACTCCTCCCCTCCCCGCCTAAGAGAGAGAGAGACAGAGAGAGAGACGCCAGTGGCGGGCCTGTCGCCACCATTCGCCCGGCGCGTCGAGCACTTCTTCGTCGTCAGCCTGGCGTGCCGACCCGTCGTCGGAGATGTCGACCACCCGCGGGGCCTGGGGCGGCAACGACATCGTCGAGGAGCACATCGAGGTTCTCCGCCACCGCCGCAAGATTCCGTCGGCCAGGCTTGTCGCCGCGTGCTTCTCAGGCCCGGACAACTCACTAATCCTGAAAGAAGGCGAGGTGGTGGTGTTTGCCGAGCATTTCGCTCGAGGACTCGGGCTGCCGATGAGCGAGTTCTTCTTTGGCTTCTTGATGCACTACGGCCTGCAGCCGCATCACCTCGTCCCCAACGCCGTATTGCAGTTGGCGGCGTTTGTCATCCTCTATGAGGGCTTCTTGGGGATTGAGCGGCGCCCGGACCTGTGGCGTCGGCTCTTCTTCTTCAAGTAGTCGTCGGTGAAGGATCCGGCCACCAGCGGGATGCGGATGACCGCTTGCGGCGTGGCGCTCGTACATCATCGCATCGGTTCCCCACAGCTCCCCGTGCAGGATTCCATGAAAAAACTAGCAGAGAGGTTTTTTCTATGTGAAGAACCTCGATCCGGCGCACGACCATGTTAACCTGCCGGCCTTTTTCAATGTGCCGCCTGTGGAGAGGCTGAACTGGAAGGCAGAGCTGTCACTTGTGGATGAGGTGGTGGATGAGATCTGCGGCCGGCTGGAGCACATGTTCGCCGTGGAGGGCATCACAACGATGGATCTGGTGGCTACCAAGGTGTCGCGCCGGATCCAGCTGTTGCAGCATAGGCCGCATCTCATCTGTTCGATGAGTGGTCGGCACGACCTGTGCCGGCTCTCGACGAAGGAGTTGCAGGCCCATCGGGTGGCCCAACGGGTGAACCTCATCGCCGCCAATCCGATGGACGAGGACGATTGGAGCTGGGGCAAGATGCCCTACGACCGGGACCATCGGGCTTCGACGGTAAGTGATGTGCCGGCTAGCCTTTTGCTTGATGTTCTTGTTATGCTTCGGGATTGATGCCTGATGCCATATGTGGTGGAAACTGTTTCGCTGGTGAGGGATCGATAGAAGATGTGTCTAGAGGGGGGGGGGTGAATAGACTACTTGTCAAGATAAAAATTTCTAACCTAACCCAATTTCAAGCAAGGCAGAAACTCAGCAGTTCTGACAAGTCTAGTGCACCCTACACGTGCAGTTCGAAGAGTATAGCAGCGGAATGTAAAACATGCAAGTGTAATGTAGAGGAGTAAGGTATGGAGATCAAATGCATGGGGTTGACACGATGATTTTTGACATGGTTTCGATAAGTCTTGCTATCGTACGTCCATGTTAGTGGAGACTTCAACCCATGGAGGGTAACGGCTGCGAGAGTCCACGGAGGGCTCCACCCACGGAGGGTCCACAAAGAAGCAGCCTTGTCTATTCCACCACGGCTTCCGTCCACGGAGGACTAGCCTTAATCACGGTAGATCTTCACGAAGTAGGCGATCGCCTTGCCCTTACAAACATCTTGGTTCAACTCCACAACACGAAGTAGGAGGCTCCCAAGCGACTCCTAACCAATCTAGGAGGCACCACCCTCCAAAAGGTAATAGATGTGGTATATCAATGAACTCATTGCTCTTGTGCTTCTAAAGATAGTCTCCTCAACACAAATCACTCTCTCACAGAATATGCATTAGTAGGAGAGGATGATTTGGTGGAAAGCAGTTTGGGGAGGCTAGAGATCAAGTTTCAAATGATAGGATTGGAATATCTTGGTCTCAACACATGAGTAGGTGGTTCTCTCTCAGAAAATGGATCTGGAAGTGAACTGTGTGTTCTGAGTGCTTCTCCCACGAATGAGGGGTGGGTGAAGGGGTATATATAGGCAACAGCGAAAATCCAACCGTTACACACAAAAGGGCAAACTCGGTGACACCGAAGTGGAAAACTCGGTGGTACCGATTAGCACAAAGGTGTAACTTTTGAATCTTAGTGAGACCAATATATGAAACTCGGTGGCACCGAAAATGTGACTAATGGTGAGATGGCCAAACTCTGTGGCACCGATACTCAAACTCGGAAATTCTGATTTTGTGTATCTTGGTAACAGAATGTTGGTCACACTGAACTCGGTAGCACCGACTTGGTTTCGGTTGCACCGATTTGGTGGGAATGGCTATGGTTTCTGTGTGACGTCAAACTCGGTGGGTCCGATATGGAAATGTTGGTAACACCGAATTTGTGAATGTGGAACTTGACAAAGTGGATATGTGGGGAAAATGACTGAGTGTTTGGGTGGCTAACTTTGAGCATTTGAGCAATCAATTCATTTTACTACCTCATCCCCTTTTAATAGTATTGGCTTTCCTATGGACTCAAAAGTGATTCAAATATAAAATGAAGAGTCTTCTACCTGGAATCTTGAGCCAATATTGTTCCTTTATTGCATCCAAGGGCATGTCCACATAAACCTTAAGCCATAGCTCTCCATGGACTTTCCTGAAATATCTAGGTAAAAGTGTTAGTCCAAGAGACAATGTATGTTGTCATGAATTATAAAAATCACCGAGGGAGCATATGTGCTTTCAATCCCCCCTTTTTAGTAATTGATGACAACATACAATCAAAGCTTCAAATAAAGATAATCATAAGGATACGACAGCTTTGAAAGAAACATGACTAGTACAAGCTCCCCCTAAATGTGTGTAATCCCTTTTTTAAAGGATAGTTGCTTTGGAATGCATGGGCACACACAAGGTAGAAGGACAATACAAGTCATAGACATCCTGGCTATATGCATAAAACATATGTAAATGAAGAAGTTCCATGTTCAAGACTCCCTTTTGCAAATAGTATGTGCAAGAAACATGAGGTTATCATGAAAAAGGATATGATGCATATACTTACCTTGAGAATCTTGAGCATTTTGACATAGTAGTACACTTGGGAAAAAATGTTAGAGAACACAAGAGTACCCTATTGTAAAGATGCAAAGAGCCTCAAAAATACCAAGAAATTGAAGACATATTGAACATAGGTTTTGATAAAAGGATATGTCTCCAAAGAACAATAACATTTCTCCCCTAAAGATGAATATGTAAGGTTTCCTCTCCCCCTGAATCATAGCATGTAGATATTGGGAGTAGGCAGGGAAAATATTTTCATACCAATAAAGCCATATTTATCTCTCTCCCCCTTAATATGTAAGGTTTGATACATCTCCCTTTAGGAACAAATATCCCCCCTTAGTGTTGGTTCTCCCTCTTACGTATAAGCTTCTTGGTGATATTTATCCCCTATAACAGGTTCATTGAATGGAAGCTTTGATACTTTGATAATGCCCTCTAATCTTGAGAATAAAATTAAAGAATTCATTAGCTCTCAGAATTGTTTCAATGCTATGATTGAAGAAAATTTGCTCAAGATTGATCATTTGGCTAGGAACGTTGATAGAATTTATCTTGAGATTGATTCTTTGAAAATTAGATATATTCCACCCAAGCATGATATTAACGAGTCTTTAAAATCTATGAGAATTTCTATTGATGAGTGTAAGGAAAGAACCGCTAGAATATGTGCTAAGTGTGTGTTGGGGCATAGTTTATGCCTAAGTAATTTTGGTGATTGATGACAGTACCATAAAGGACTAACCGTGTGTGTTAAGGTTTCAGATAACACACGTCAACGGCACAAGGCGACTCGCCTCCTCATTCATGGAACGGAAGCACGACGCTCTCTATGATTCTCTTTATTTGAGTCATAGGAAAGCCATACTATTAAGAGGGGAACCGTAGTGGAAAGGTTTGGATGGAATCTATCTTTGCACACGCACACTTCATATATTTTCCCTTACCTTCATCTTTGGAGCGGCCCCCGCCACTGTGTTTCCTTCCTCCTTGCAAAATGGTCCCCAACGGTAGTAACGCTGGCCCTAGTGGTAGTACCGCTGGAATGCTAGCGGTAGTACCGCTGCAGCCAGCGGTAGTACCACGGGCTGGCGGTAGTACCGCCCCTGGTCAGCGGTAGTACCGCTCTAGGAACTTAGTACCGCCTGCCTAGCGGTTGTTCATGGACGGACCTTTTTGCGAAGACTTTCTTGGCGGTGGTAGTGTCTTTGCACTACCAGGGGCCCAGCGGTAGTACCGCTGCAACCAGCGGTAGTACCGCCCCTGGTCAGCGGTAGTACCGCTGGAGTGCCAGCGGTAGTACCGCTGGAGCTCGGGCAGAGAGTGGGAAAACGGTTGGATTCCCCCCCCACTATATAAAGGGTTCTTCTAGCTGTGGAACCTCGTCTCTTACCTCCCCAAGCTCCATTGTTGCTCCCTAAGCTCAAAAGTGCCCGATCTCTCTCCCTAGCCAATCAAACTTGTTGATTCTTTAGGAATTGGTTGAGAAGGCCTAGATCCACACTTCCACCGCGAGAAAAGTTGATTCCCCCACCAATCCCTTGCGGATCTTGTTACTCTTGGGTGTTTGAGCATCCTAGACGGTTGAGGTCACCTCGAAGCCATATTCCATTGTGGTGAAGCTTCGTGGTCTAGTTGGGAGCCTCCAAGCTTTGTGTGGAGTTTGCCCCAACCTTGTTTGTAAAGGTTCGGTTGCCGCATTCAAGGGCACCTATAGTGGAATCACGGTACCTTGCATCGTGCGAGGGCAGGAGGAGAATACGGTGGCCTTAGTGGCTTATTGGGGAGCATTGTGCCTCCACACCGCTCCAACGGAGACGTACTTCCTGTCAAAGGGAAGGAACTTCGGTAACACATCCTCGTCTCCATCGGTTCCACTTGTGGTTATCTCTATCGTTTCCTATGTGTATGCTTATGTTTGTGACTATATCTTACTTGTCTTAATAGCTCTCGTTGTTAGCTTCATTAGGGTTCACTTCATTGTCATAATATTTGTGAACCCATATGTTGTTTACCTTAACTTGCTAAGATTATTTAAAAAGTGGTCGTTGTCTATTCACCCCCCTCTAGTCAACCATATCGATCCTTTCAATTGGTATCAGAGCCACGTCTCTTTATTAAGGGTTTAACCACCCGAAGAGTATGGAAGGCGAAGAGCGAATTAACCATGGCCAACCCAAGGTCATGGACTTGACTTCGGTCACAAGGGACGACTTGAATACAGTTATGGCCGCCCTCAAGACGTCCTTGACGAACGAAGTCAAGACCATGCTTAAAGAGTTAATTGAGGGATTTAAAAGTTCACCCGAACCGGCTATAGTGGTTAAACCCACCGTCACCGATTTGGAGGCCAACTCCTCTAAGGAAGCGGCTAAAGGTATGCGACCTCCCTCATCTCACGAAAAGGATGGGACTGGAACATATGCCTCAGTTCCACCCCCATGGTCTATGGAGGATCCGTTTCCGCACCACGTCTTAATCCTGTTGGTCCTCCTCCTAAGCTTGTGAAAGGTGACTTTGCTAACTGGGTGTTTTCTATTAAGTCTCATTTGAATCACAGCTCAACAAACTTGTGGAGAATCATCGAGCAAGGATATTATCCCCATGATCCAAGCAACCTCAGTCCAAGAGAAGATCCAGACAATCGATACAATCACTCCACTTTGTTTATTCTCCAGTCTGCAGTGCCACCTGAAGATGTTCCTCACTTGCGTCCCTTCACTTTGGCCAAGGATTGTTGGGAGCATATTATGGTGTTGTACAAGGGAAGCTCAAGCATTCAATGATCCAACTATGAAGTGATACTTGATAAGGCCGATGAGTTTGTGATGAAGGAAGACGAGGACCCTCGTGATCTCTATCGGAGGGTGACTGCTATTGCTGTGGCACTCAAGGATCATGGGAGCAAGGATGTGAACGATAAATGGGTCAAGCGCAAGTTCCTTAAAGCCATCATGCCTTTCAACAAAGCCATTTCATCTGTCATTCGTCAGCGGCCAGACTTCCACTCCTTGTCTTCCAGTGAGGTGTTGGATGAATTCATTGCAATGTCAATCATGAACGAAACAGCCGACAACGCACTTGCTCGTGTTTGATCAAAGACAACTTCACCAAACCTTGCATTGAAAGCAAAAGAAATGCTTGAAGAAGAAGAAGAAGATGAGGAAGAGGAGGGCTGCCCTGAAGACACAAAGTATGCCTGTCATGAGCACATGGCTCTTGCATCAAGGCAATTCTGGGGCAACAAGAGGAACTCAAGACCCACCTTCACCAAGAACAACTCGAGTGGATTCAAACCCAAACAACGAGTAAGGACATGTTATAACTGTGGTAACGTGAGTCACTTCGTGGCCGAATGTCCCTATGAGAAAAGGGAAGACAACGGAGGCAAGCTCATTCGCAAAGACAAAACCAAATCATTTCCAATCAAGAACAACTTTGTGAAGAAACCTCACCCAAAAGGGATGGTGGCCCGTGAAGAGTATCCTTCCGATGATGATGATGATGATGATACAGTGGCAACGGCAACTATTGCTATTACCACTACCTCTCCCCAGAAGGTGTCTCTCTTCAACGCCCCCAACGAGAACCACATCACCAAGTGCCTCATGGCAAAAGGTATCAATCAGGTAACTCCCATCATTAAGACCAACATTGCTTCTGCTCCTTCTTTGTTAAATTGTGTTGAAGATAGTGATGTTGGGGAACTTAATGAGCATGATCTTGACAAGTTTCTGTGCACTATTAAGGGAGAACCCAAGAAGCACTTTGTTGCTCTCTTGGAACAACTGGGTGAGGCCACTGACCTCATTGAGTCTCATGAGGAGACCATCTCCGAGCTTCAGGGACACAGTCGTGACTATGCCGATGAAATTGCCGAATTATCTAATGCTCTAGAAAAGGAGCGCACTCTTCGTTTGGCTCTTGAGGAGTCATATAACGATGACTGCGCTAAAATGCAAAAGAAACTAGATCATGATGTTGTTCTTACTCGTATGCTTAAGTCTGAAAAGTATGCTCTTGGGGTTGGCCATGACAGACTCAAAGAGGAGTTTGACACACTTGACAAGGCCCACAAGGTCTTGAAAGGTGCTCATTTCTCTCTGAAAGAGTCTCATGATCAACTCCAAGCAAAGCTTACCAAGGAGATCTCTACTTGCCCTCCTTTTGTGTTAATTGATAATGCTTGTGCAACTAACCCCTGTTGTGAGCATGTACATCTTGTGGAGGAAAATGCCAAGTTAAAGTAGAAACTTGAGAAGGGCTTGTGGCATGCATACAAGGTGAAAGGGGTGTTGTAGGAAAGGAGGGACTTGGACTTACCTCCAAGTCAAAAGGTAAAAGGGGGAACAGGAACAAACGATCTCCCACCCTCATGAGCATCTTTGTCAAAGAGGGTGAGGGGACTCAGAAGGTGAATAGGAACAAGGTGGACTATGGAAACCTCAAGAAGGGCAAAACCATTCCTACTAACACAACCGGCAAACTCAATTCTTCTTATGTCTTATGTTGTGCTAGTGATGGGCATGTTTATGCCAGATTTGTTTGTTCCTACGATGAGGATATTGAATGGGCTATCTGGGTTCCTAAGACCCTTGTCTCTAACGTGAAAGGACCCATTAAAAAATGGGTACCTAAAACCAAGCCTTGATCTATTGCAGGAGTTTGCTTCCGGTGGGGTGTCATGGTTGCTCGATAGTGGAGCAACAAATCATATGACCGGAAGCAAGGACTTAGTGGTGGATGTGCATCCTTCTCCATCTATGCCCGCCCATGTCCAATACGTCGATCCATCCTCGTCAAAGGTATTGGGATTTGGTAAGGTGGTCGTCTCTCAAGAGTTATCTATTGAGAAGGTCATGCTTGTTGAGTCACTTGCCTACAATTTACTTTCGGTTCGTCAACTTGCAATTATGGGGTTTTCCACTTTCTTTAATCTTGATACTGTGGTCCTCCTGTGGAGCAAGACTCTTAAAGTAGCATATGTTGGATATGTCGAAAATGGTCTTTATGTGGTGAACTTCTCAAAGCGACCCACTAAGACTGCGACATGTTTAATGGCTAAAGTTGATGTGGGCTGGCTTTGGCATCGCCGTTTAGCTCATGTCAGTATGAGATCTTTGCAAAGTCTTCTGACAGGGGACCATATTCGTGGACTAAGAAATGTGAGTTTTGCTAAAGATCGTGTTTGCAGTGCCTGCATTGAAGGAAGGATTCATGAAACTGCTCATCGTCCAACGACTCTTATCTACACTAAGAGGCCATTGGAACTTCTCCATATGGATCTATTTGGTCCTCCATCATTTGATAGTCTTGGAGGCAAAAAGTATTGCTTAGTGATTGTTGACGACTACTCAAGATATACCTGGGTATATTTCTTTAAAAAGAAGAGTGAAACTCAAGAAACGGTCATCAACTTTGCTAATGAAGCGCAACGTCAACATGAAGCAAAGATCTTGATGATTAGAAGTGACAACGGCACCGAGTTCAAGAACTACACCTTAGATGAGTTTCTAGGTGATGAGGGAATAAAACACCAATATTCTGCACCATATACCCCTCAACAAAACGGCGTGGCAGAAAGGAAGAACCGGACCTTGATAGACGCTGCAAGGACAATGATGGCAGAATTCAAATCTCCATATAACTTCTGGGTAGAGGCCATCAACACAGCATGTCATGCATCCAATCGGATCTACATCCGCAAATGCCTGAACAAGACTCCATATGAGATTCTAACTGGAAACAAACCCAATCTCAAGTACTTCCGGGTATTCGGTTGTAAGTGTTTCATTCTCAAGAAAGGTGCACGGTTAGCTAAATTTGAATCTAGAGCACATGAGGGTAGCTTTGTTGGTTATGCTACAAACTCTCATGCTTATCGTGTCATCAACAAGTCCACCAGACTAATTGAGGAGACATGTAACGTAGAGTTTGATGAAAATAATGGCTCCCAAGTGGAGCAAAGTGGTCTTTGTGATGTAGGTGATGAAATTCCTCCCCAAGCCATAAGAAGAATGGGGATTGGTCAAATACTCCCCATTGAGGAACCCCTTGTGGCCGAAGGAGAAGGACAATGATCTACTCAAGTGGAGCCATCACCTCCACAAGACCCACATGCTTCCGATGAACAAAGAGAAGACTCTCAACAAAATAAACAAGCTCAAGGTCAAGATAAATTGCCCAACAATGAAGATGTGTCTCAGGATATTCAAGCAGTACCCCAAGACTCTGAACCTGCTCATGATCAAGATCAAGTGCAACCCCGAGATCCAGACCAAGTAGAAGCACAAGATCAAGATCAAGAGCAACCACAAATACAAGAACAAACTAGTGAACTTGCTCAAGTCGAAGGACAAGATGATCACGAGACTGTCTCACAATTCCCTTCTGGAGCACCAACAGCCGGCTCAAGGCGCAAGGGCAAGCAAAGTAAACAAGTCGATGCTCCCCCATTATCTAATGAAGAACTCTTGGAGCGTCGAGCAGCCAAGATTGCGAACAAGCTGAGAGTCAAGTCACATCTTATGAAGAATGTACTTGGCAGTTTAAAAAGGGGAGTATCCACCCGTCAACAGATTTGGACTTATTGTGAGCATCACGCGTTTGTTTCGTATTGTGAACCTCAACAGGTACAGGAAGCGCTCGATGATGAGGATTGGCTTATGGCCATGCACGAAGAACTTAACAAATTCGAGCGCAACCAAGTCTGGGATTTGGTGCCTAGGCCAACGGAGGAACATAATGTCATCGGGACCAAATGGATATTCAAGAACAAGCAAGATGCCAATGGGATTGTGATTCGAAACAAGGCAAGATTGGTGGCTCAAGGCTACTCCCAAGTCGAGGGTATCGACTACGATGAAACCTTTGCCCCTGTTGCTCGTCTAGAATCTATTCGCATGTTGCTTGCATTTGCTTCTCATCATAACTTCAAGTTACAACAAATGGATGTGAAAAGTGCCTTTCTTAATGGTCCTTTAAATGAGTTGGTCTATGTCAAACAACCCCCGGGATTCGAACATCCCAAGCTCCCCAATCATGTGTACAAACTTAATAAGGCACTCTATGGCATTAAACAAGCCCCACGCGCGTGGTATGAGTATCTGACTGAGTTGTTACACGATCGTGGGTTTGAAATTGGCAAGATAGATCCCACTCTTTTTACTAAGAGGGTTAAAGGGGATTTGTTCATATGCCAACTATATGTTGATGATATCATTTTTGGTTCTCCTAACATTTCCTTCAATGAAGAATTTTCTGCACTAATGACCGAGAAATTTGAGATGTCCATGATGGGAGAGTTGAAGTTCTTCCTCGGATTCAAGATTAAACAAGGTCTAGAAGGGACCTTCATCAAACAAGCCAAGTACACTCAAGACATGCTCAAACGGTTCGAGCTCGAAGATGTCAAGCCGGTCAAGTTCCCCATGCCAACAAGATGCAAGCTTGACAGTGATCCCAATGGTAAAGGAGTGGATCAAAAGGTATATCGCTCCATGATTGGATCCCTCCTTTACCTTTGTGGATCTAGACCAGATATTATGTTGAGTGTAGGGATATGTGCACGGTTTCAATCTACACCAAAAGAAAGTCATTATATGGCTGTTAAGCGAATCTTTCGATGTTTGGCTCATACCCCAAACTTTGTTCTATGGTATCCCAAAGGAGCAAACTTCAACCTAGTGGGCTATTCTGACTCAGATTGGGCAGGAGATTGTGTGGAGAGGAAGTCAACGTCTGGAGGATGCCAATTCCTTGGTCGCTCATTGGTAAGTTGGTCGTCAAAGAAGCAGAATTGCGTCTCCTTATCATCCACCGAAGCTGAGTATGTGGCAGCTGCAAGTTGTTGTGCACAATTGCTATGGATGAGGCAAACTTTAAAGGATTATGGTGTCACTTGTGACAAAGTGCCTCTTCTATGTGACAATCAAAGTGCTATCAAGATTTCCCTCAACCCAGTGCAACATAGCAAAACAAAACATATTGATATTCGCCATCAGTTCATTCGTGAACATATCAAGCTAGGTGATATTGAGGTTCACTTCATCCACACTGAAGAGCAACTTGCAGATATTTTCACTAAGCCTCTAGATGAAGCAAGGTTCCGGGAGTTAAGGCATGAGCTAAATATCATTGATTCAAGTAATGTGGACTGAAACTAGGCATGTTGCACCTTACTTTGCATTCCATCTTGTCTAGATGTAGGCATGGACATAGGGGGAGTGTTGTTCTCTCACTGAACTTTCCCTCCCCCCATTATGCATAAATCAATCTAGTCTTTCACTTTAGCCATTGTCAAATGGCACTTGTGCTTCAAATACGAGCATTGGTCATGAACCCAAGGATAATTCTTCGCGGTGTCATACCGTTGTCTCAAACATAGGTGGCCTCGGCCACCGCCCTCATTTGCCCACGTTCTTCTCTTATCCTAGGCCGCGTTGTGACATTTGCAGCGGTACTACCGCCAGGGGGAGCAGTACTACCGCTGCATCCGACGGTACTACCGCCAGGCAGCGGTACTACGCCAGGTCCACAGCGGTACTACCGCTGGCCCGTACCCCTTGGGCTATATACAGGAGGGGGAGCCCGTGTTTCCCTGGTTCTTTCTTCTTCCTCGCGGCTCCTCCCTCCCCATCCCCGAAATCCCCCAGTTTTGATCTTTTTTCGTGGAGCTCCTTCTCTCCGTTGAATTGGAGGGTTTGCTCCACTTCTCCTTCCTCCTCCAAGGGCCATGAATCCCGGTAAAGCTCCTCCCCTTCTTCTCTTGGTTGATGTTCTTGTTCTAGGGAGGAGCATTGGTGGTTTGGATCCATGTCTTTGATCTTGTGCCTTGTTCTTGGATGGCATGAAGGAGATATTTGAGGGGAGTGTAGGTCCTATAAATCGTTGCTGATTATTTTGCCATGCCCTAGGATTTACTTGTTTTAGATCAAGCACTTGAACTATGTTTGGATTAGATCTAAAACTTGCTCTCTCTTGCCTAGGCATGTACTTATTTCGGTGATACCTGTGATCCTCATGTGTGTAGGGCTGTGGTGGAGTTCTTAGTGTTCATGTACAGCCCATGCTCCTCGTAAAATTCATGTAGTCATATCCATGGGGACTGTTTTCTCTGTCAGATCTGAAAATCAAACCCCAGCGGTACTACCGCGAGGGTAGCGGTACTACCGCTAGGACCCCCAGCGGTACTACCGCCAGGGGTAGCGGTACTACCGCTAGGACCCCAGCGGTACTACCGCCAGGGGTAGCGGTACTACCGCCAGGAGGATTCACTGTGCATTCTTTTCATGTGATTGGCAATGAGTGTTTACTTTTCTGCCTTTTCTAGTTCATTGCCTTGACTCTTTTTGTCGCTCCTTTTCGCTGTGTGTTTTGTGTCATAGGTGGTGCTCGCCGTTCGAACCCCTCACGGGACACGCAGTCAAAGCATTATCGTAACACCGAGGCTCCAGAGGGTTCCGCTACTTCAGGTCTGCAACCCAAAAAGCAGGCTTTCAAGAAGACCGCGCACAAGGACAAGGGGATCAATGTCCGCACAATGCCTCCTAAGGACTTTCTGCGGTTCCGCACTCAAAACCATTATCTCCAAGAGAAGGCTGTGATCAAGAATGTTGACCATGTTTGGACAAGGGATCACTGCAGGATCTACCGTGATATTGTCATGCACTTCAAGAAGAACTTTGTCCCTGTTCAGTGGATTGACCTCGCTCATCTTCAGCGGAACCTGGACTATTTTGGTGATGCCCTCTCTCTGATTGACAAATTGGGCATCAAGGACATCATCACTTTCAAGACAGATTTTGACCCCGATGTTGTTGCCCAGTTCTATGTCACGGTCCACTTCTCTCCTGATGAAGAGTGCTCTATGGTGTGGATGACTGGGACTCAGAAGATGACCGGTACCTGGCGTGAATTCATGGCATTCCTCAAGGTTGGGTTCCAGGGAGCTGACACTCCACTTGGGTCGCGTCCTCATGTTGCAGCTCCCACTGATAGGGCCCCCGCCAAGGACAGATTGCATCAACTCTATGTGAAGAAGGGTGTGCTCCCCAAGCATGTGGACATCATGCATCGGATCTTCCGCAACACCCTCTTTCCTCGCATTGGTAACTTCGACGAGGTTCATGGCTCTCTGGCTGAGATGTTGCTGCTCTGTGAGGAGGCTATGACTAAGGAGTCTGCCCCTCTTGATATTTTTGATGTGATGTTCACGGAGCTCTGGAACTGCATCATGATGCGCAAGGTTCCCATCTACGGGCCCTATCTGTTTGCTTATATCCGTCAGAAGTGGCAAGATACCTATCCGGAGGAGGAGCTATACATTCAGGCTGACTACATTGTGCACGACCCTGTGAAGCTTCGCGTCAAGGATAAATGGGACAACCCATCAACTTCCTCTCAGCACATGGATACTGACACAGAGACTGCTGCTGACAGAGGAACCGCCTCTCAGTCCCGCTCTTCTGCCATGCCATCTTGGGCCATCAAACTGCAGGATAAGATGAAGACCCTATTCTGTATGCAGGCTAAGGGTCAGTACCAGACGCACGTGGCTCAGAAGGAGAGCCGCCAGAGGCACAAGCGTGTCCTAAGGACTCTTGATGTTGACATCTCCAGCGGATCAGAGGACGACATCACTCCAGAGGCTACTTGGATGCAGGCTCAAGGGTACCAGTGGTCTGGCGATGAGGCGGAAGAGGAGGAGTAGGACGATCCGGAGGGTACCGACGAGTCTAGCGATGCTGAGGATGAGGAGTAACCACCTGTGGCGTTAGGTGTGCCCCTTTTTGGTGTCTTGTGCCAAAGGGGGAGAGAGTCTAGGAGCTGGATTTGCTTTCAGAGTCGAACTTTGCTTTGCTTTGCTTTCTTTCGTATTTTGCTTCGAACTTGGTTTGCTTCTAGTTTGCTATCGTTTGTGAGACATGAACTTATGTGAGATTTATTTCCATCATATGCTCTGAGTCATATGCCCCGTATTGTCATATATCTCTATCTTTCTTGTTCTCATATTTCTTACTATGCAAATCCGGTATTGTCATCAATCCACCAAAAAGGGGGAGATTGTTGGGGCATAGTTATGCCTAAGTAATTTTGGTGATTGATGACAGTACCGTAAAGGACTAACCGTGTGTGTTAAGGTTTCAGATAACACACGTCAACGGCACAAGACGACTCGCCTCCTCATTCATGGAACGGAAGCACGACGCTCTCTACGATTCTCTTTATTTGAGTCATAGGAAAGCCGTACTATTAAGAGGGGAACCGTAGTGGAAAGCTTTGGGTGGAATCTATCTTTGCACGCGCACACTTCACATATTTTCCCTTACCTTCATTTTGGAGCGGCCCCTGCCACTGTGTTTCTTTCCTCCTTGCAAAATGGTCCCCAGCGGTAGTAACGCTGGCCCTAGCGGTAGTACCGCTGGAATGCTAGCGGTAGTACCGCTGCAGCCAGCGGTAGTACCGCCCCTGGTCAGCGGTAGTACCGCTCCAAGAGCTTAGTACCACCTGCCTAGCGGTTGTTCGTGGACGGACCTTTTTGCGAAGACTTTCTTGGCTGTGGTAGTGTCTTTGCACTACCAGGGGCCCAGCGGTAGTACCGCTGGAGTGCCAGCGGTACCGCTAGTCGGCGGTAGTACCGCCCCTGGTCAGCGGTAGTACCGCTGGAGTGCCAGCGGTAGTACCGCTGGAGCTCGGGTAGAGAGTGGGAAAACGGTTGGATTCCCCCCCCCCACTATATAAAGGGTTCTTCTAGCTGTGGAACCTGATCTCTTACCTCCCCAAGCTCCATTGTTGCTCCCTAAGCTCAAAAGTGCCCGATCTCTCTCCCTAGCCAATCAAACTTGTTGATTCTTTAGGGATTGGTTGAGAAGGCCTAGATCCACACTTCCACCGAGAGAAAAGTTTATTCCCCCACCAATCCCTTGCGGATCTTGTTACTCTTGGGTGTTTGAGCATCCTAGACGGTTGAGGTCACCTCGAAGCCATATTCCATTGTGGTGAAGCTTCGTGGTCTAGTTGGGAGCCTCCAAGCTTTGTGTGGAGTTTGCCCCAACCTTGTTTGTAAAGGTTCGGTTGCCGCCTTCAAGGGCACCTATAGTGGAATCACGGTACCTTGCATCGTGCGAGGGCGTGAGGAGAATACGGTGGCCTTAGTGGCTTATTGGGGAGCATTGTGTCTCCACACCGCTCCAACGGAGACGTACTTCCTGTCAAAGGGAAGGAACTTCGGTAACACATCCTCGTCTCCATCGGTTCCACTTGTGGTTATCTCTATCCTTTACTATGTGTATGCTTATGTTTGTGACTATATCTTACTTGTCTTAATAGCTCTTGTTGTTAGCTTCATTAGGGTTCACATCATTGTCATAATATTTGTGAACCCATATGTTGTTTACCTTAACTTGCTAAGATTATTTAAAAAGTGGTCGTTGTCTATTCACCACCCCCCCTCTAGTCAACCATATCGATCCTTTCAGTGTGAATGGCTTGAAAAAAGTGTTTTCTCATGATAACATTGATGAAGATCTTAAAGTGATTAGTGTGACACCTATTGAATATTTGTTTTCTAGCATAAGTTTTGAAAAAGATGGGACTGGAGATGAGTCAACTTTAGTTAAAAGGTGTCCCAATGATTCAGAGTTTTTAGATCTTAATGATAAGATTGATAAAAGTGGGATGGAAGAGGTCAAAACTTTAAATAGAAATGAGCCCACTCTTTTGGATTTCGAGGATTTTAATTGTGATAGTTGCTCTTTAATTGATTGTGTTTCCTTGTTGCAATCCATGTTAAATTCTCTGCATGCTTATAGTCAAAATAAGGCTTGTACTGAACATATTGTGGATGCCATGATGAAATATTTCAAAGAAAAACTTGAGTTGGAAGTCTCTATACCTAGAAAGCTTTATGATGAGTGGGAACCTACTATTAAAATTAAAATTAAAGATTATGAGTGTCATGCTTTGTGTGATTTGGGTGCTAGCGTTTCCACAATTCCAAAAACTTTATGTGATGTGTTAGGATTTCATGAATTTGATGATTATTTCTTAAATTTGCATCTAGCGGATTCCACAATTAAGAAACTTGTGGGAAAGATTAATGATGTTCTTGTTGTTGCTAATAGTAATTATGTGCCCGTAGACCTTTATTCTTGGTAGACCTTTCCTACATTGTTCTTGATATAGAATGCAATCCTACATGTCCTATTATTCTTGGTAGACCTTTCCTTAGAACAATTGGCGCAATTATTGATATGAAGGAAGGTAATATTAGATTCCAATTTCCATTAAGGAAAGGCATGGAGCACTTTCCTAGAAATAAAATAAGATTACCTTATGAATCTATTATGAAAGCTACCTATGGATTGCATACCAAAGATGATAATACCTAGATCCATTGCATTATGCCTAGCTAGGGGCCTTAAACAATAGCGTTTGTTGGGCGGCAACCCAATTTTATTTGTTTTTATTTTGTTTTTGTTTCTGTTTTTGTGTGCTGCACATATTATTACTTCTGTAATAATTGTGTTTTCTTGTTTTAATTAGTGTTTGAGCCAAGTAAGACCTTTGGTATGGTCCATGGTGTTTGCAAGTTGATTCTGCTGAAAAACACAAACAATTGCTCTAAGTGCAGGAATTTTATAAATTCAATGGAACGTGCTTTTTATCTGATTTTTTACACAAGATTGGTTTACAAATTTCCCAGATCTTCCTAATTTTTCAGAATTGTTTGAGTTACATAAGTATTCCAAGTAAACAGATTTCTGAAGACTGATCTGTTTTTGACAGATTCTGTTTTCTATGTGTTGTTTGCTTATTTTGATGAATCTATGGGTTGTATCGGGGGGTATGAACCATGGAGAAGTTGGAATACAGTAAATATTATATAAATAGAAATAAATAATGAGTTCAAAACAGTACCTAAGTGGTGATTTATTTTTCTTATACTAACCGATCTCATGAGTTTTCTGTTGAGTTTTGTGTTGTGAAGTTTTCAAGTTTTGGGTAAAGATTTGATGGACTACGAAATAAGGAGTGGCAATATCCTAAGCTTGGGGATGCCCAAGGCACCCCAAGACATATTCAAGGATACCAAAGAGCGTAAGCTTGGATATTCCCCGGAAGGCATCCCCTCTTTCGTCTTCAATCCATCGGTAAATTTACTTGAGGCTATATTTTTATTCACCACATGATATGTGTTTTACTTGGAGCATCTTGCATGATATGAGTCTTTACTATTTAGTTTGCCACAATCATCCTTTCTGCACATACCATTTGTGAGAGAGACACGTTGAATCGTGAATTTATTAGAATACTCTTTGTGCTTCACTTATATCTTTTGAGCTAGGCAATGTTGCTCTAGTACTTCACTTATATCTTTTAGAGCATGACGGTGTTTTGTTTTATAGAAATTATTAAACTCTCGTACTTCGCTTATATTATTTTGAGAGTTCTTTAAGCAGAATGGTAATTGGTTTAGGTTATGAATTTAGTCCTAATATAATAGGCATCCAAGAGGAATATAATAAAAACTTTCATATTAAGTGCATTGAATATGATGAGAAGTTTGATTCCTTGCATATAGTTTTGAGATGTGAAGATGGTAATGTGAGAGTCATGCTAGTAATCAATTGTGAATTATAATAAATTCTTGTGTTGAAGATTGTGATTCCTGTAGCATGCACGTATGGTGAACCGTTATGTGATGAAGTCGGAGCATGATTTGTTTAATGATTGTCAACCTTTGTGTGGAGGTCGGGATCGCGCGATGATTAAATCCTACCAACCCTTCCCCTAGGAGCATGGTCTAATACTTTGCTTCGATAACTAGTAGGTTTTTGCAATAAGTATGTGAGTTCTTTATGACTAATGTTGAGTTCATGGATTACACGCACTCTCACCCTTCCACCTTTGCTAGCCTCTCTAGTACCGCGCAACTTTCGCCGTTGCATTAAACCCACCTTCCTCAAAACAGTCACCATATATATTCCTCAAAATAGCCACCATACCTACCTATTATGGCATTTTCATAGCCATTCCGAGATATATTATCATGCAACACCACCGTCTAGTTTTTATGACACGCACCATCACTTCCACATTGCATATAGAGTCATACTTTGTTCTAGATATCGAGTTGTAATCTTTGAGTTGTAAGTAAATAAAAGTGTGATGATTTGCATTATTAGAGCATTGTCCCGTGTGAGAAAAGGATGATGGAAGCTATGATTCCCTCACAAGTTGGGATGAGTCTCCGGACTTTACAAAAAAATGAAAGAGGCGAGCGAAGCCCATAAAAAATAAAAGAGGCCAAAGAAGCCCATCCAAAAAGGAAAAAAATAGAAAAATAAATAAAAAGAAAAAATGAGAGAAAGAGAGAAGGGACAATTCTACTATATTTTTTTTCATACTTGTGCTCCAAAATAGCACCATGTTCTTCATAGAGAGTCTCCTATGTTGTCACTTTCATATAACTAGTGGAATTACATATTTTGCACAGCCACTTAATTTTCTTTTTGAGCTTTCATACACTTATAGCTCTAGTGCATTTGTTGCATGCTAATCCCTACTCACTCACATTGATATCTATTGACCGGCATCTCCATAGCCCGTTGATAAGCCTAGTTGATGTGAGACTATCTTCTTCCTCTCTTTTTGCAACCTCCAGCGCATTCTATTCCACCTATAGTGCTATATCCATGGCTCACTCTCATGTATTGCCTGAGAGTTGAAAAGGTTTGAGAACATAAAAAGTGTGAAACAATTGCTTGATTTTCATCGGGGTTGTGCATGATTTAGATACGTTGTGTGGTGAAGATGGAGCATAGCTAGTCCATATGATTTTGTAGGGATAACTTTCTAAGACCATGTTATTTTGAAAGGAAGCAATTGCCTTATTAGTATGCTTGAAATATACTGTTTTTATGTAAATATTAGACTTTTGTTTTGAGTCTTATGGATCTGAATATTCATGCCACAATAGAGAATATTACATGGATAAATACATTAGGTAGCATTCCACATCAAAAAATATGTTTTTATATTTACCTACTCGAGGACGAGCAAGAATTAAGCTTGAGGATGCTGATACGTCTCCAACGTATCTATAATTTTTGATTGTTCCATGCTATTATATTATATGTTTTGGATGTTTTATATGCATTAATATGCTGTTTTATATTATTTTTGGGACTAACCTATTAATCTAGAGTCTGGTGCCAGTTTCTATTTTTTTCATGTTTTTGAATATTGCAGATAAGGAATATTAAACGAAGTCCAAACAGAATAAAATCTCCAGAAAGATTTTTCTTGGACGAGAAGACACGCAACAGACTTGGAGTAAGGGGGGAAAGCAGTTGCCGGGAGGCCATAAACCTGCAAGACGCGCCCTGGAGGGGTGGCCGCGCCCCCTGGCTTGTGGGTCCCCTGCAGGCATCCTAACCCTAATTCTTGTCCTATAAATTCCCAAATATTCCCGTATCGCCAAAAAGAGCCACAAAAATACTTGTACGCCGCCGGGAGCCTCTATTTCCGAGAGATGCAATCTGGGAGCCTTTTCGGTAATCTGCCAGAGAGGGAATTGATCACGGAGGGCATCTACATCAACTCCATTGCCCCTCCGATGAGGCGTGAGTAGTTCACCACAGACCTACGGGTCCATAGCTAGAAGCTAGATGGCTTCTTCTCTCCCTTTGATCTTCAATACCATGTTCTTCATGATCTTCATGGAGATCTATCCGATGTAATACTCTTTTGCGGTGTGTTTGTCAAGATCCGATGAATTGTGAGTTTATCATCAGATTATCTATGAATATTATTTGAGTCTCTTCTGAATTCCTATATGCATGATTTCATATCTTTGCAAGTCTCCTCGAATTATTGGTTTGGTTTGGCCAACTAGATTGGCAATTCTCGCAATAGGAGAAGTGCTTACTTAAGGTGTTAATCTGTTCTTCATGAACTTAATACTCTAGATGCAGGCAGGAGTCGGTCGATGTGTGGAGTAATAGTAGTAGATGCAGAATTGTTTCGGTCTACTTGATACGGGCGTGATGCCTATATGCATAATCATTGCCTTAAATATCTTCATCATTATTCAGTTTTCTATCAATTGCTCGACAGTAATTAGTTCACCCACCGCATTATTTTCCTTTATGAGAGAAGCCTCTAGTGAAACCTATGGCCTCCGGGTCTATTTTCCATATTATATTTTCAGATCTATAAACCAAAAATACTTGCTACAATTTATTTACTTTAGTTTTACTTTCAGATATATCAATATTTTATATCTATCTCTATGAGATATCATCCTTGCAAATAACTTTGAAGGGATTGACAACCCCTTCAGAGCGTTGGGTGCAAGTGTTTGTAACGACCAAGAAGCGACACTTTCCTTATTTGGGGGTGAGGCCTCAAAAGGGGAAAGGGTTGCATCTAGGCGTATCGCAAGTAGCATAACATTGCCATTACATTAATAGAGAGATGAGTATAAGATTCGTCTTACACTCGCCACATGCTAAATTACAATCCACACAAGCATTCATTATTCATACATAAAACAGGGTCCGACTACGGACAAGATCAATGGCAAAACATGATATCCCATCTTGTTAGTCGCACGATCACGACCATGCGCCTGTAGTCCTCGGGATAAGTCGCATACAACATGCCACTGTCTTTGTCGAACTCCCACCTCCGCTGGCTATCATCGGGAACTCCTGCATCTGGGGTATCTGTACCTGTGGGTGTTTGTTGTAAACTGTGAGCCACGAGGACTCAACAATCTCATGACCTTGGTATCGAGTCTAACTAAGTTAAATAGGTGAGGTAGGTTAAGTGTTTGAGTTTGGAGCATCCTAAACATATATGTTGGTATTTTAGGAAGAACGGCAATTAAATATGGTGGTCTACGCAAGGCGGTCGAAGTCTAGGTTGATCACTAGGTGATCCTGAACACTTACTTACGTCATTCATAACCCCACCGTGTTCTCGATCGGATAAGGAGCTCTCAAAGAAACAGTCAAAGTTACGCACTCAGTTGGCAAGTTTTATTTGAATTACCTTAAGTTCTCCAGAACCGGATGTTAACAAAATATCAATGTTTGCCACATAACCGCGAGCACGGATTTCCAAAAGATTAAACCCTGCAGGGGTGCTGCAACTAGTCCATCACAAATTACCACAGGACGCATAGTAATCTGCTACCACGAAACTCGTGATCTTGTCGGATTCCTTAGAGGAAAACCTCAACTCTGAGAAGACCCAAAGTCTCATCGAAATCCCAATGCGCAAGATATATCGCTAAGGTAAGACAAGTCCGGCAAGACCACCCGGTGTGTCGACGAACCCGATAGGAGCCGCGTATCTCGTTCTCATGACACAACCATCCATGCATAGTGGACGGTAACCAAACGACTCGAGTTGCCCCGAGGTGGCACCGCCGACTGCTAGGTGGGTGGACCAACACTCATGAGGAGCACTGACCCGGGGGGTTTATTAACTTCCTCGGGGTAGCTATTCCCTATGCATTTTTATCAAGTTATTAGCAAATTAAAACCCAAGTTGGGTCCTGCCACACAAGTCTTTACACTATACGATTTATCGAGGGGGTCCCCATAACAGCCCCGAACGTGTTAGGAGCGCTCAGTTATGGAATAAAACACCGGTAGCCGAAACTAAGGCAGCAACAACGGAACAAATCACCCAGCAAAAGGCTAGGCATTCCGTTATTTACCAAGTATATAGGTGCATTAATTAAATAGCAATAGAATAAGATGATACCAAATGCCCATCTTATCACATGGACCAGCTGACACCTGCAACTAGCAATGCTAACAATTAGTGGTTAAGAAAGCCTAACTTAACCAAACAACATTTGCTAGGAGGGGAGGTGTTTGAGGTGTCATGGCAATGTTTGATGGCCTATATATCATGTGGTAGGTAGCAGAGATGTAACGAAAGAAACGTACCACTAAGCAAAACAAAGATAGAAACGGTTTCAAGGTCACGATCATCTTGCGTGTGATTTCTTCAAAATGGAACTGATCCTGATCTTCCTGCACGAACTCACCGGACTCTTCGAACTCGTTTCCGGTCCCAGTAGCTACCCAAAAGAAAACAAGCAGGAAATAAATACCAGGAAGAACATGACGCCACAGACATAATGATGCAAGAAAGCACAACCTCTAACCATGCACATGAACCACCCTACATAGATAAAACTATTGCCACCTCACGAGAAGGAGACTTTTTAAAGTAATGCTCAAAACCAGATTCAAGGTATCACCATTGGATTCCTTGGGATTTTCTACCCCAAATCCATATATTATACTGCCATGTTGCATTCACGAGAACGCCACAAATAAGAAAAGAAATGCACATAGATTCCAATTCAACTACAAGTCAACTCTTGCCTAAAGTGGAAACTTCCCGATCTGTCTATTTCCCCACTAGGATTTTACCTAAGGAGGAAAACACTCCAAACAACATAAAACTCAAAATAAATGCATGGGTCCCAATGGTCATTGAACCATGGCCCCTAGTGAGTGTATGAAAGTGGGCCATGCCCACATGCACACACACACACTCACTCACACTCACATACCTCATGCACACACACACATGGTGCACACACCACACTCACACATATCCCATGTGCATGAGCAGATGGCCCTCCACACTAGGGCACACACACTCACATCTGTACCCACACCATAGGGCACTCACACACTCAGATACACACACTCATGCAAAAAACACAAAAAAAACAGAAAAGAAAGGTGAAGGGGGTGGATTTGAACCCTGCACACCCGGCTACCACACTCACATACCTGCACCACTACACTACAACGCTAGATTTGGTCAGAGAGGGGGTCGAAGACCTCCTCTACTGAAGCCACGCCTCTGCTAACTACATACAACGAAAAAAATAAAAGGATATGTACCCACACGATAGGGTACTCACACACTCAGAGACACACACTCATGCAAAAGAACACAAAACAAATAATAGAAAAGAAAGGTGCAGGGGGTGGATTTTAACCCTGCACCCCTACTACCACACTCACATACCTGCACCGCTATACTACAACGCTATATTTGGTCAGAGAGGGGGTCAAAGACCTCCTCTACTGAAGCCATGCCTCTGCTAACTACATGCAACAAAAAAATAAAAGGGGGCCGAGGGGGATTCGAACCCACGACCCCCTGGTTTGGGCGCTGCGCTCGCACCACTACACTACGAGGTCGGTACTTGACAGAAAGGGCAGGGTTCGCCTCAGATAACCTATCCTCGAGGCTTCTCCTACTGATAACCCACAAGTATAGGGGATCGCAACAGTTTTTAAGGGTAGAGTATTCAACCCAAATTTGTTGATTCGACACAAGGGGAAGCCAAAGAATATTCTCGAGTATTAGCAGTTGAGTTGTCAATTCAACCACACCTGAAAGAGTTAGTATATGCAGCAAAGTATCAGTAGCAAAGTAGTGTGATAGTAATGGTAGCAACGGTAACAGTACCAGTAGTGACAACAGTAGCGACAGTGACAGCAGTAGCGGTAAAGTAACATAGCAAGGACCAGTAGGAAAAGACTCGTAGGCATTGGATCGATGATGGATAATTATGCCGGATGACATTGATCATGTGACAGTTATAACATGGGGTGATTTATAACTAGCTCCAGTTCGTCAATGTAATGTAGGCATGTTTTCCATAATTAGTCATACGTGCTTATGGAAAATAACTTGCATGACATCTATTGTCCATCCCTCCCGTGGCAGCGGGGTCCTAATGGAAACTTAGGGATATTAAGGTCTCCTTTTAATAGAGAACCGGAACAAAGCATTAGCACATAGTGAATACATGAACTCCTCATACTATGGTCATCTCCGGGAGTGGTTCCGGCTATTGTCTCCGGGGTTGCCGGGTCATAACACATAGTAGGTGACTAAACTTGCAAGATAGGATCAAGAACACACATATATTGATGAAAACATAATAGGTTCAGATCTGAAATCATGGCGCTCGGGCCCTAGTGACAAGCATTAAGCATGGCAAAGTAGTAGCAACATCAACCTCAGAACATAGCGAATACTAGGGATCAAACCCCATCAAAACTAACTCGATTACATGATAGATCTTGATGTCTACTACGCAACCTTCTCCTTGTAGACGTTGTTGGGCCTCCAAGTGTAGAGGTTTGTAGGATAGTAGCAATTTTCCCTCAAGTGGGTGACCTAAGGTTTATCAATCCTCGGGAGGCGTAGGATTAAGATGGTATCTCTGAAGCAACCTTGCAACCAAATAACAAAGAGTCTCTTCTGTCCCCAACACACCCAATACAATGGTAAGTTGTATGGATGCACTAGTTCGGCTAAGAGACGGTGAAACAATTGCAATATGGATGGTAGATATAGGTTTTCGTAATCTGAAATTACAAAAAAGCAAGGTAACTAGTAACAAAAGTGAGCACGAATGGTATTGCAATGCGTGGAAACAAGGCCTAGAGTTCATACTTTCACTAGTGAAGTTCTCTCAACAAAGATAACATAACTGGATCATATAACTAGCCCTCAACATGCAATAAAGAGTCACTCCAAAGTCACTAATAGCGGGGAACAAACGAAGTGTCACATCCCTGGAACCCTAACCAAGGTTTAGCATTGTGCTCATATCTTCTTTGCATTGTATCCAAGATAATTGCAACAAGAACAAGCAAGTGGTGAAGGAACACTCAAAAACCCTAGCCACTTCTCAAATTCAAAGGAATTATAAACCTGTTCAAATCAATGAACTCAAAATGGCCTCAAGAAAAGTTCAACTTTTCTGATAAATCATGGAAGTAAATAAGCAATGAAGAAAACCATTTCCATAACACTTTTGGCATTTTAAATAAATGCAAAAAGCTACTGGTTTCATGTTTAAAATTTGAGTTCAAAACCTTTAAGTTTTCAAAAATGTTGAAAACTCCAGGAATGGTTGGAAATATTCCAACAAATATTCTCGGGTGTTCAAAATAGTTTTTACAAACTATTTTGGAGCTGAAATAAGTAGTAAATCAATTAGTTAGCAAAACAGAAACAAAACAGAAAAAATAGAGAAAGGAACTACCTGTCGCTCACCTCAGCCCAGGCCCAGTAGCGCTGTCGTCTTCCTCCTCGCTAGTAGGAGCAGGAGGTGGCCGCCGCGTCGCCGCGCGCCTCCACGCAGCTCTCTGCCTGCCTGGCCGCCGCTTCACGCTTGCAAGCACGGGGATAACCTCCCCGAGCACGTAGCTATCCATTCCCGTGCTCCTTCTTCCCCCTCTCCTCTCGGTTCTCCCGATCCCCACTGCCGCCATTGACAGGAGCTCGAGCTCGAGCTGCCCGTGCCCCTAGCCACATGATCTTCCTCCCGAGTGTGCCGTTAGCTCCGCCTCGATGAGCTGGTCCTCCCTGCAGAAGCCGAAGCCTCTCCGAGCCCTACAACGCCCACGACACCGCCGTCTTCAACCTTCGGCCGCCGGCGAGCTCTGCTCGATTCGTCGCCCTCAGTGCTTCCCCGAGCCGTCTAAGCCCTCCTCTGCACTCCTCGTGAGCTTGCACAACTTTCCCCTAAGATTTCCCCGTTGATCCCCTCCTCTAGGCCTAGTTCCACCGGAGCCCGACAAGGACTGCCGCTGCAGCTCGTTGCCGGTAGCCCTCCGGTGAAGGGTTGGTCCGTCCGAGGCCACCAGCAGCCTCAGGACATCACGTAGATGCTTTAGGAGCCCAACCCCACGTGTTTTGACCCTGTGATCGATGGCTTCGACGATGGCCGAACTTGGTCGCCGCCAAGCTCGTCGCCGGCGTCGATTCCGGCCACCCTAGCCCCTGGGGTTTGTCCCATTGTGCGCGCCGTCGAGTGGCCGTTCTCCCCGTGGTCTCTGCTGTGAGTTTGGTCTTCGGAGGCGAGTTTCTGATGCCCTCCACCGTACTGGTGGTCGCCGGAGGCTCCCCGCCGGCGAGGACGACCTCGCCGCCGGTGGATCTGAGCTGGCCTGAGCCACTGACGTGTGGGGCCAGCCTCTGTATAATCTGGAATAATAAAAATAAAATCAAATAATCTAATAAGTCACTGACATGTGGGTCCAGTGAGGTTAAATAGCTAATTAAGATTAATTCTAATCTAAAACTGACCAGAGTCACTAACGAGTGGGTCCCACTGGTCAGGTTTGACTTTCAACGGCCAGTTGGACCTGCTGATGTCATGCTGATGCAATAAAGAGTTTTGTGATTTAAAAGAATTCCAGAAAAATGCCAAAACTTCTAAAAATCATAGAAATTAATCTGTAACTCCAATAAAAATTAATTTATATATGAAAAAGTATCAAAAAATCCAAGGAATCTGAATATGTCATTTTCAAACATGTTTGAAAATGTTACTGAACCCAAACATATAGATTAATGAATAAGTTAACTTTCATAAATACTTTGGAGATGGAATTTGGAAAATATTTAAATTTCACTTCACATGATATGATCAAACACTGTCCAAATTACGAACCAGCAACCTAACATGTCATACCATGCATGTTAAAAGCAAGTTGATCTGAGCATCAGGTCGAATAAATTAAAATGGTATCCGAGAATACCTCGTTTGAAGTGATATTTGAATTTGATTCAAATCAACTTCAAACCTAATACATGTTAGCTATAATAGTATACCACCTTGCATCCTCATGCCATGCTCATGCATCATCTTGATTGCATATGTTTGATATTGATTGTTGTCATTCCTTTCGATAGGCTCCGCTGCCCCGGATTCCACCGAATATCCGTCTGTCGGATATTGTCACTCCTCTGAGCAACAAGGCAAGCAACCATTTTGATCATTCCGATAAATCCCATGTTCTTGCTCCTGCACTTACTTATTGCATTAGGATCAAATGCTTCAAATGCTTTTGCCACATTAGTTGAACCCACTTCCTTTGCATGACCTATCCTTGTCACAGTAAATAGCTGAACCTTGCAACCTAGCATACCTCGTAGTTGCTTGAGCCATGATGTGCCTTATCCTGCTATGCATGCTATGCTTAGAGTTGTGTATGGTCTGTCATCTTGGAGATGAACAGAATTGTGAGAATGTGTTCGGTAAGCAAAGGTTGTGTGTTGAACCTGATTTGGTAAAGGTACTGGTGAAAGGCTGTGTAGGAGTACATGGCGGGTTGTTTCATTGGAACCGTCCTTAGGAACTGAGTTCTGTGTATGTAATTCAAGACTAGATACTACCACACGTTGGGATACTTAATTGACCCTCTTGACTTATTAATCGCTTAGTACTCGGTCCAGGAGTTGCAAGTAGTTTCTGGTGTTTATAGTCATGCTGGAGGCCGTGCATAGCGCTGACCTGAGAGGTGGGCTGTGATGCGGTAGGCAGTGGCACGGTGTACCAAGTAGCACCCGGATGGTGGGCTTGGGAACCCTGCGCACATCGTTTGGGGTCGTGGCGGAAACCTCCGCCGGACTTCCGTGCGGGTTACCCTCAGATAGGCGATAGACCCGGACTAGGTACTAATGTGGTTAACGGTCGTGGCCGACTCCCTCGCTGGGCTTCCGCTTGAAGGTTGCCGAGGTGCATGACGTGCACATGGCGATAAGTGGCGAGAGCGTGTGTGACGAAGTACACCCCTGCAGGGTTATGATCTATTTGAATAGCCGCGTCCGCGGATATGGACTACTTGGAGACATATGTTGTTCATAGATAACTTAAATGGCTACTCATAAAATTGTCAGGATAAGCGTGAGTGTCGTGGACGGCATTTCCATATGGAGACGGAATGATTCCACGATGGAGTATTGTTGTGGTGTTAGTGGACTCGAGTGCGAGAAATCAAGTTGTCAAAATTATTTAAAAATGCTAGTTGTCTAGCCACGAGTCAAATGCTGTCTTTCCGCATGAAACCCCACAATACCTTATTGATACATTGCATGAGTAGATAGTTATCCTAAAGTCTTGCTAAGTACCTCCGTACTCATGTTTGCTTAATAAATGTTGCAGAGGTTGCTAATGACCCTAATGGAGGGTTCTTCATAGACATCGACGACGACGAGTAGCTGGTGTCCCAGCTACGATCTGGCCCTAGGTTGGGTCTGTAGTATAGTCAAGCCATGTGCCTTCTAGTTTCTCCTGTCTGTACTCAGACAGTTTTAAACACTTCCGCTGGCTTGTAACTGAATGACTGCTATTATGGGTCGTGAGACCCTTACTGTGTAATATTATGTGTGTGGCTCTTCCGAGCCACTTAAATAAAGCTTGTATGTTTATGGTTATGTTGTGATGCCATCGATGTATCTATACATATCGGTATGCCATGCGTACGTGTGTCGTACTTGATATGTATGGGGTTTGATTACCTAGCCGTAAATTTTAGTAGTACTCCTTACAGGGAAATGCCCCCTTGTGATCCAACGAGCCATGGTAGTTCGCTACTGCTCCGGACACATTGGTTGACCGGCATGTGTCCTTCTTAGCTGCTGTGTCTGTCCCCTTTGGGGAAATGTCACGTGATGTAATGGAGTCCTTGGAGCTTGCTACGACTCATCTACATTCGCTGGTGACCGACACCTGCTTTGTTGGGTCATGTATGCCTGTTCCTGTGCGGTACTGCCACTTTGGTTTATGACTAGACTTGTCGATCCGGGTTCTTTGACATCGGAATGCTAGCGACACAATTGCATACGTGAGTCAAAAGGCGCAAACGGTCCCGGCTAAGGTAAGGTTGCAGCCGTGGTGTTAACCGTGCGTGAGACCGCAAAGTGATGCGTTGTGTTACATGCTGGATTCCTATGGCCTAGGATCGGGGTCCCGACACGAAGAGATTATTGTCGGGTACGAAACCACCATAAAGTTATTCTTTCTGATCGATCTATTCAAGAGTTCGTACTAGAATAACACCTTAAGATACATATCAACCAAGACCCTAATGTCACCTATATACTCCATTTTCACCTCAAGTATCCGTGGGCATGATTATATGATATGCATCACACAATCTCCGAATCATCTATTCAACCAACACATAGAACTCCAAAGAGTGCCCCAAAGTTTCTACCGGAGAGTCAAAACGTGTGCCAACCCCTATGCATAGGTTCCCAATGTCACGAACCCGCAAGTTGATCACCAAAACATACATCAAGTACTCACATGAATCCACGTGTGCCAACCCATATGCATAGGTTCCCAATTGTCACAAACCCGCAAGTTGATCACAACAGATAGACTCGTGCAAGACATACATCAAGTGTTCTCAAAGACTCAATCCGATAAGATAACTTCAAAGGGGAAACTCAATTCATTACAAGAAATGGAGAGGGGGAAGAACATCATAAGATCCAACTATAGTAGCAAAGCCCATGGTACATCAAGATCAAGACATCTCAAGAACACGAGAGAGAGAGATCAAACACATAGCTACTGGTACATACCCTCAGCCCCAAGGGAGAACTACTCCCTCCTTGTCATGGAGATCGCCAGGATGATGAAGATGGCCATCGGAGATGGATTCCCCCTCCGGCAGGGTGCCGGAACGGGCTCCAGATTGGTTTTTGGTGGCTACAGAGGCTTGCGGCGGCGGAACTCCCGATCTAGGTTTCTTTCTGGGGGTTTCTGAATTTATAGGAATTTATGGCGGTGGAATTGCGTCAGTTGGGCCCACGAGGAGGTCACAAGCCCTCACGGTGCGACCAGGGGGGTAGGACGCGCCCCATGGTCTTGTGACTCCCTCGTGGCTCTTCTGGCCTTCTTCCAAAGCTTCGGGGGTTTATTTTTGTCCAAAAAAATGATCATAAAGTTTCATTCCATTTGGACTCCATCTGAAAAAGGGTCAAAAACACGGAAAAGACAGATGCTGGCACTTGGCACTGAGTTAATAGGTTAGTCCCAAAAAAGATATAAAATAGCATATTCATGCATATAAAACATCCAAAGTTGACAAGATAATAGCATGGAACCATAAAAAATTATAGATACGTTGGAGACGTATCAGATCTCATCCAACCGATCACCGTCCAGATTACTCACGAACGGTGAAGATCATCATGGAATTGGCGATGAAGGATGGTTGATGATGACGACCGCGACGATTTCCCCTCTTCGGAGCCCAAAACAGACTCCAGATCTACCCTCCAGAGGAAGAACAGGTGGTGGCGGCGGTTCCATATCGTAAAACGCGATGAGCTCTTCTCTCTGATTTTTTTCCTGGGCGAGAGAGACTATATAGAGCTGGAATTGGAGACGGTGGAGCCACGAGGGCCTCACAAGCCTGCGAGGCGCGGCCAGGGTGGGCCCGTGCCTCCTGGGCTTGTGGGCTCCTGGCTCCGTCCCTCCAGGTAATTCTTGCGCCAGTATTTTTATATATTCCACAAAAAATCCTCATAAATTTCCAGGTCATTTCGAGAACTTTTATTTCTGTGCAAAAACAACACCATGGCAATTCTGCTGAAAACAGCGTCAGTCTGGGTTAGATCGATTCAAATCATGCAAATTAGAGTCCAAAACAAGGGCAAAAGAGTTTGGAAAAGTAGATACGATGGAGACGTATCAACTCCCCCAAGCTTAAAGCCTTGCTTGTACTCAAGTAATTCAGTTGACAAACTGAAAGAGACAAAACAAAAACTTTTACAAACTCTGTTTGATCTTGTTGTTGTAATTATCTCTAACTCATATTCAGATTTTGAGCAAGATCGTAAGCTAACCACAAAAGCAAAGACATTTAGGTCTCATGGTAAACTCATATCAATGGCAAAATCAACTAGCGAGCAATAATAATACGTTTCAAACGTCAACACTTCAATCAAAACAATCATGAAGCAATATGACCACATGGTATCTCGCTAGCTCCTTCTAAGACTGCAAAACATAAATGCAGAGCAGCACCTTTCAAAGACCAAGGGCTGACTGAACATTGTAATTCATGGCAAAGAAGATCCAGTCACAGTCATACTCAATAACAATTAATAGCAAAGCATAAAAATGACGGAGGTGCTCTATAATTGGTGCCTTTATAAGGAGAGGATGACTCAACCGAAACATAAATAGATAGGCCCTTCGCAGAGGGAACATTATTTTGCAGAGGTGCCATAGCTCAAGCTTTTAAAACAGAGATAAATAATTTTGGGTGCCATGCTTTCATTGTCAACGCGATGACCAAGAGTTTTCACCATCATCCATGCTACACATATTATAGGCGGTTCCCAAACAGAAAAGTAAATTTTTGACTCCCCCACCACCGATCAATCACACTCCACGACTAACCGAATCCTCGGGTGCCTTCCATACCAACAAAAATCCAGGGGGAGTTTTGTTTGCAATTATCTTTTCGATTTAGCATGGAACTAGGCATTCCAATTACCGATCCCTTTCTCGTGAGTGATAGTGAATAAACACGTATAGAGGATAAAATGCCTAGCATGGAAGATACTGACCGCCCCTTGTCACCACATGAGCTGTTTGGGCATGCAAAACAGATTATTACTTGAAGGTTTAGAGAGTGGCACATGCAAATTTACTTGGAACGGTAGGTAGATACCGCAAATAGGTAGGTATGGCGGACTCATATGGAACAATTTTGGGTTTATGGACGTGGATGCACAAGCAGTATTCCCGCTTAGTACAAGTGAAGGCTAGCAAAAGACTGGGAAGTGACCAACTAGAGAGTGACAACAGTCATCAATATGCATTGAAATTAACCGACATTGAGTGCAAGTATGAGTAGGACATAAATCACCATAAACATGAATATCATAGAGGCCATGTTGATTTTGTTTACACTACATGCGTGAACATGTGCCAAGTCAAGCCACTTTAATCATTCAAAGGAGGATACCATCCTATCATACTACATCATAATCATCTTGAAATTCATGTTGGCATCCAAGACAAACCATTATAAGCTCCTAGCTAATTAAGCATGGCAGCAGAAACTATGATCTCTAAGTTGTCATTGCAAACATCTTTCTCTCATAACAAAGCTGAATTAGGAACAATGAGCTAGTCATATTTACAAAAACAAAATAGATCGAGTTCATACCAGCTTTTCCAGGCTCAGTCACTTCATCATATATCGTCATTATTGCCTTTCACTTGCACGACCGAATGATGTGAATAATAATGAGATTGTTCGTGCATTGGACTAAGCTGGAATTTGCAAGCAAACACAGAGGAGAAGACAAAGTAATATGGCTCTTTGACGGATAAACAATAATGCATACGAGAGCCACTAAACATTGTAACCATGGTCTTCTACCTTGACCCAAAGAAAAACAAAACTATTTACACGGGAAAGCTCCAAACAAGCAAAAGAAGAACGAGATATATTTTTTGGTTTTCTCAATCTAAACAAACACAAGAGAAGAAAGCGAGAAAAGGAAATAAACTAGCATGGATGATACAGTGGCAAGGTGTGAACACCGACTATCAAAGTGAAAGTGTGAGCAAGAATATAAAGTCGGTGAGAAACACGTACTCCCCCAAGCTTAGGCCTTTGGCCTGAGTTGGTCTACTCCCAAGGAGGGAAGTAATCGTCTCCGTGGTACTTCGGAGTGTGCTGAGGGTGCCAGTGCTGGGTGAGCTCCTCTGGCTCCCACTGACAAACAGGCGTCTGGTACTCGACTGGTAGCTCGGGCACGGGCGCCTGTGGTGGCGCTATGCCCCAATATGCGTAGATGTCCGAGGGCATGATAATGTACCTGCCTAGATGAATATTGAACAAAGAAGGAGCATGCAAAGTAATAGTCTCATGAGTACCCTGGCTAAATACCAGGTTATAAATCATCCTCTTATTTATATCTTTATCAAGGAAGTCATGGCGAACCATGCTATCATAATCTAGATATCTCTCAGGAAGAAGCATCTCTTTTTCCTCGTGCAGTCTAATAGGTATCTCAAAATGTTTAGCAGGACGGGTAGCATAGATACCTCCATAAACAGCGCCTTTAGTACGGTTCGTGTTCAACCATTGAGCCAATATAGTGCCCAAGCTATAAGTTTTATCATTATAAAGGGCTTCGTGCAAAACCGCAAGATCTTGGGAGCTAAGGACCCCAGCTTTCCCACGGCCAATCAAACATTTTCCCACGAATAATGCGAAATACCGAAGCACGGGGAAATGTATGCTAGCAACTCTAGCGCAAGATACTCCTCTGTCCTCTCCTACAGCAATAGTATCTATGAAAGCCTCCAATTCCCGTGGACGAGGTTCATGAATATCCCCAACATAAGGTAATTTGCAAACATTGCAAAAATCCTGAAGTGACACTCACTGGGGGATATCATATAACTTGAACTCAATCATAGGAGGACTCTTGCTTGGATAGATGTTAAAGCTTTGCACGAAAATATTAGTGAGGAGGAGGTATTGTGGACACTTATCTTCAACAAATGCGGTAAGGCTTGCGTTCTCCACCAAGTAATAAAAATCCTCATAAAGACCGGTGTCACGTAAGAACACATCGCTTGGCCACTCGCACGCTCGAACTTCTGCAACTCGGGGGACCGGATACTTGGGTTTCTTCTTCTCATTTTCATCTTCCTTGGGGTCACGGCTTGAAGATCCTCTTAGGAACCTCCTCCTCTTTTCCTTTTCTTTCTCTGAAAATTTCTGAAATTTTTAGTGACTCATAATAAAAGTGAACAAGGCTCAAAAAAACTCATAGCAACTACTCCTATAAGTGCCTAGAGGCCATATCATGCATCAAAACTACTTGGGACCAACTAAAATTAACATGCAAAGCTCAAGAATAGGGTCACCAATGCAGCAATAATATGCAACGAATAAGACACTAGAGCAAAAACTAATTGGACCAATGGAGGAGTCACATACCAAGGAACAATCCCCCCAAAACAGTTTGGTGAATGGGGCTTTGCACAAGGAGATCGAAAAACGCGGCAAGAAGAGCAAGAACACGGGTTTGAGCTATGGAATGATTTTTCTGGAGGTAGGAGAAGGAGATGGGAGCTGGAATAAGTGAAGGGGCCACGTGGGGCCCACAAGCCTGGTAGGCGCGGCCAGGGGGGTGCCCGCGCCTCCTGGGCTTGTGGCCCACTGGTGCACCCCCCTGACTAGCTCTTTATCTCTGAATGTTTCACAAATTCCAGAAAAAATCATACTTGATTTTCACGGCAATTGAAGAACTTTTATTTTCGGGACACTTTTCTAAGGGACACAAAAAGCAGAAGACAGGAAAATAAAGGTAAATTTATCATTTTTCTTCTAAACAACGGAAAGTAAAAGTTGGGGGCAGAATGTTGTGACTCTTAGATTCATCCATCTCATGGTCATCAAAAGAAATCCGTCAATGAGGTTGATCAAGTCTCCTTGAGAAACTTTTTTCGACTCGCATAAAACTGGAGAAGTTTCGAATAATCACTAGGTTACCTCAATGGGGATGTGCATATCCCAACAAGCAAATCATACTTCATCTTGACAGTAGGTATAGGGCATTCAAAGCTTCCAATAAGAATTGATGAAGTTTTTTCAATAGCATTGATGCAATGTACTCGATATTGTTTCTTCGGAAAGTGCACCGTATGCTCATTACCATTAACATGGAAAGTGACATTGCCTTTGTTGCAATCAATAACAGCCACTTCAGTGTTTAAAAAGGGTCTTCCAAGGATGACCGCCATGGCATCATCCACGGGAATATCCAGAATAACAAAGTCTGTTAAGATAGTAACGTTAGCAACCACAACAGGCACATCCTCGCAAATGCCGATAGGAAAAGCAGTTGATTTGTCGGCCATTTGCAAAGACATTTCAGTGGGTGTGAACTTATCCAATTCAAGTCTACCATAAAGTGAGAGATAGGCATAACACTAACACCGGCTCCAAGATCGCATAAAGCAGTTCTAACGTAGTTTCCTTTAATGGAGCAAGGTATAGTGGGCACTCCGGGATCACCTAGTTTCTTAGGAGTTCCACCCTTGAAGGTGTAATTAGCGAGCATGGTGGAAATCTCAACCTCAGGTATCCTCCTTTTATTAGTCACAATATCTTTCATGTACTTAGCATAATGAGACATTTTGAGCATATCTGTCAAACACATTTGCAGAAAGACAGGTCTAATCATTTCAATAAAGCGCTCAAAATCCTCATCATCCTTTTTCTTGGATAGTTTGGGAGGAAAGGGCATGGGTTTCTGAACCCATGGTTCTCTTTCTTTACTATGCTTCCTAGCAATAAAGTCGTTCTTATCATATCTCCTATTGTTAGGTTGTGGGTTATCAAGATCAACACTAGGCTCAATCTCCACATCCTTATCATTGCTAGGTTGAGCATCAACATGAACACCACTATCAATATTGTCACTAGGCTCATGTTCATCACCAGATTGTGTTTCGGCATCAGAAACAGAGATATCATTTGGATTCTCAAGTGTAACAGTGGCAGGTTTGCTAGCATGCAAGTTCCTATCATCTTTGTTTTTCTTCCTATTGCTAGGATGACTAGGTGCCTCAGTGCTAACTCCTTGAGAATCTTGTTCAATTCTCTTAGGATGGCCCTCAGGATACAAAGGTTCCTGAGTCATTCTACCACCTCTAGTGATGACTCTAACAGAAGTGTCATTCAACTCATTGAGCAAGTCATTTTAAGCCTTAAGTACTTGTTCTACTTGAGTAGTGACCATAGAGGCATGTTTAGTCAAAAGCTTAAGAACATTGACATTTCTATCCACACAAGCACTTATATGATCAATCATACGAGCATTTTGCCTCAAATGTCTGCTAACATAATCATTGAAACTTTGTTGTTTGGCAACAAAGTTATAAAATTTATCTAAGCATAAGCTAGCAGGTTTATCATAAGGAATATCACTCTCATTGAATCTACGAAGAGAATTTACCTCTACTACCTGTGTCGGGTTATCAAGACCATGTATTTCTTCGGTAGGTGGTAGATTCTTGACATCTTCAGATTTAATGCCTTTCTCTTGCATAGATTTCTTAGCTTCTTGCATATCTTCAGGACTGAGGAATAGGATACGTCTTTTCTTCGGAGTTGGCTTCGAAGGTGGTTCGGGAATAGTCCAAGCATTATCATTGTTCAAGATATTATTCAATATAATTTCAGCTTGTTCCACAGTTCGTTTCCTGAAAACACAACCAACACAACTATCTAGGTGGTCCCTAGAAGCATCGGTTAGTCCATTATAAAAGACATCAAGTATTTCATTTTTCTCAAGAGGGTGATCAGGCAAAGCATTAAGTAGCTGGACAAGCGTCCCCCAATCTTGTGGGAGACTCTCTTCTGTAACTTGCACGAAGTTATAAATATCCTGCAAGGCAGCTTGTTTCTTATGGGCAGGAAAATATTTCTCAGAGAAGTAATAAATCGTATCCTCGGGACTATGCACACAACCAGGGGCAATAGAAGTGAACAAAGTCTTAGCATCATCCTTTAGCAAGAAAGGAAACAACTTAAGAATATAGTAGTGGCGAATCTTTTCCTCACTCGTGAATAGGGTGGCTATATCGCGCAGTTCGGTAAGATGTGCTACAACCGTTGCAGACTCATAACCATGAAAAGGATCAGATTCGACCAAAGTGATTAACTCAGGATCGACAGAGAATTCATAATCCTTATCAGTCACAAAGTAGGCGAAGTAGCAAACTTAGGATCGTATTTCATTCTAGTGTTCAGAGATTTTTCTTTCCACTTGTGTAGTTAGTTCTCAAGATCATAGCTATCCTTAGAAGCAAGAAAGTCCTCAGTTACCTCTCCCTGCATAACATAACCCTCAGGTATAGCAGGCAATTCATATCTAGGAGAGCTAGTTCTAACAGGTGAAACAACAGGTTCTACTTCAATAATTTCAGCAGTTTCTGAAGTATCATCACATTCAGCAGCAACTCTAGCAATTTGTGCATCAAGGAATTCACCCAGTGGCAAAGCAATATCAAGCAAAGCATCATCATAAGCATCATGGATAGCAGAAGTAGCATCATCAAGCACATGCGACATATCAGAATTTCTAGCAAGTGGTGGTGTCGCAAACTGATACGTCTCCAACGTATCTATAATTTTTTATGGTTTCATGCTAGTATCTTGTAAAATTTTGGATGTTTTGTATGCATTTTATATATTTTTTGGGACTAACTTATTAACTCAGTGCCAAGTGCGAGTTCCTGTTTTTTCCATGTTTTTGACCCCTTTCATAGGAGGATTTTAAACGGAGTCCAAACGGAACGAAACTGCCAAAAATATTTTGTCCGAAACAGAAGAAGATCGGGAAGCCTGAGAATCAGGGCAAGGGGGCAGCAGGGACCCCACAAGCCCCCTAGCTGTGACCAGGGAGGCCCGTGCCTCCCAGGCTTGTTGGCTCCCTGGGCCACCTCTGCCCTAGGTCTTTCGCCGATAAATTCCCTAAAATCCCAGAAAAAATCAGTAGATCATCGAAAGTACTTTTCCGCCGCCGCAAGCTTGTGTCTCCGCAAGATCCCATCTGGGGCACGTTCTCGTGCCCTGCCGGAGGGGGGATTCGGATACGGAGGGCTTCTTCATCAACACCATGACCTCTCCGATGATGCGTGAGTAGTTCACCGTAGACCTACGGGTCCATAGCTAGTAGCTAGATGGCTTCTTCTCTCTCTTGGATCTTCAATACAAAGTTCTCCATGATCTTCATGGAGATCTATCCGATGTAATCTTCTTTTTGCGGTGTGTTTATCGAGATCCAATGAATAGTGGATTTATGATCAGATTATCTATGAATCTTATTTGAGTTTCTTCTGATCTCTCTTATGCATGATTTCATATCCTTGTAATTCTCTTCGAGTTGTGGGTTTTGTTTGGACAACTAGATCTATGATTCTTGCAATGGGAGAAGTGCTTGGTTTTGGGTTCATACCATGCAGTGACCTCACCAAGTGACAGAAGGGGTAGCGAGGCACGCATCATGTTGTTGCCATCAAGGGTAAAAATATGGGGTTTTCATCATTGGTTTGAGTTTATCCCTCTAGATCATGTCATCTTTCTTAAGGCGTTACTTTGTTCGTCATGAACTCAATACACTAGATGCATGCTGGATAGCGGTCGATATGTGGAGTAATAGTAGTAGATGCAGAAAGTATCGGTCTACTTGTCTCGGACGTGATGCCTATATGTATGATCATTGCCTTAGATATCGTCATGACTTTGCGCGGTTCTATCAATTTCTCGACAGTAATTTGTTCACCCAACGTAATATTTGCTATTTTGAGAGAAGCCTCTAGTGAACACTATGCCCCCCGGGGTCTACTCCACACCATATTTTCAGCCTTACACTTTTTCTTCGTTTCACTTTCCGCCTTTAGATCTCACTTTGCAATCAATCTTGAAGGGATTGACGACCCCTTTATAGCGTTGGGTGCAAGTTCTTTGTGTTTGTGCAGGTACTCTGGACTTGACGAGATTCTCCTACTGGATTGATACCTTGGTTCTCAAACTGAGGAAAATACTTACTACTCCTGTGCTGCATCACCCTTTTCTCTTCAAGGGAAAACCAACACAAGCTCAAGGGACGAGAGAAGGTTTCTGTCGACGTAGCAGAAAGATTTATGGCGTCGTTGCCGGGGAGGATCAATTCAAGAACTCATCCAAGTAAGTGTCGCAAACTCATCTCTTGCATTTACTTTGTTTGCGAGTTGCCTCTCGTTTTCCTCTCTCCCACTTCACCAATTTGCCTTTTTTGTTTGGCTTTTCGTTCGCCCATTTTCTCGCTTGCTCTTTGTTTGCTTGTGTGCTTGCTTGCTTGCCGAAGTCACCATGACTGAAAACACCAAACTTTGTGACTTCTCGAATACTACTAATAATTATTTTATTAGTACTCCGATTGCTCCCGCCACTATTGCGGAGTCATACGAAATCAATGCCGCTTTGCTGAATGTTGTTATGAAAGAGAAATTCTCCGGCCTTCCTAGTCAAGATGCCGCATCCCATCTTAATACCTTCATAGAGCTTTGCAATATGCAAAATAAGAAAGATGTGGATAATGATGTGATTAATCTGAAGCTTTTTCCTTTCTCGTTGCGAGATCGAGAAAAAACTTGGTTTTCGTCTTTGCCCAAAAATAGTATCGATTCTTGGGATAAGTGCAAAGATGCTTATATTTCCAAGTATTTTCCGCCGGCTAAGATTATCTCTCTCATGATATCATGAATTTTAAGCAACTTGATCATGAACATGTTGCACAATCTTGGGAGAGAATGGAATTGATGATTAGAAATTGTCCCGCTCATGCTTGTGTCTTTGGATGATTATACAAATCTTTTACGCTGGCTTGAATTTTGCTTCTAGAAATATCTTGGACTCCGCCTCAGGTGGAACGTTCATGGAAATCACGTTAGGAGAAGCCACGAAACTCCTAGACAATATCATGATGAATTACTCTCAGTGGCACACTGAAAGGTCACCTACTAGTAAGAAAGTACACGCTATAGAAGAAATTAACTCGTTGAGTGCTAAGATGGATGAGTTAATGAATTTGGTTGCTAGTAGAAGTGATCCTTTAGATCCTAATGATATGCCCTTGTCTTCCTTGATTGAGAGTAGTAATGCTAGCTTGGACGTTAATTTTGTTGGTAGGAATAATTTTGGCAATAACAATGCTTTTAGAGGAAACTATGTTCCTAGGCCTTTTCCTAGTAACTCCTCTAATGACTTTGGCAACTCCTAGAACAATACTCATGGAAATTACAATAGATTACCCTCTGATTTAGAGAGTAATATCAAAGAGTTTATCAACTCGCAAAAAAATTTCAATGCGTCCATAGAGGAAAAACTACTCAAAATTGACGATTTGGCTAAGAGCGTTGATAGAATGTCTAGTGATATTGATTCTTTGAAAGTTAGATGTGCTCCTACCAAGATCAATATGGATGAAACTTTGAAAGCTATGCGTGTTTCCATGAGTGAGAGCAAAGAAAGAACCGGCCAAATTCGTGCTAGACATGAATGGCTTAAAAAGGCATGTTCTCGTGATAAGAATCACGAAGATCTTAAAGTGCTTGGTGTGACTCCCATAAAATCTTTGTTTTCTTGTGTCAAACCTAATGATGATGGGGCTGGATATGAATCCACCTTGGTTGAAAAACGCCCCAATGATTCGGAGTCCATCTATCTTCATGATAAAAGCATTAAAAGTGGAGTAGAAGATATTAAAACTTTGAGTAGTAATAAAATTACTACTTCAGATTTCAAGGAATTCAATTACGATAGTTGCTCCTTGATTGAATGCATTTCCTTGATGCAATCCATGATTAACTCTCCACACGCTTATTGCCAAAACAAGGACTTTACCGATCATATCGTCGAAGCTATGATAAAATCTCTTGAAGAGAAACTTGAATTAGAAGTCTCTATCCCTAGAAAGCTTCATGATGAGTGGGAACCTACTATCAAAATCAAAATCAAAAACTAGGAATGCAATGCTTTGTGTGATTTGGGTGCTAGTGTTTCCGCGATTCTAAATTCTTTATGCAATGTTCTGGGTTTTAATGAGATTGAAGAGTGTTCTCTTAATTTGCATATTGCAGATTCTACTGTCAAGAAACCCATGGGAAGGATCAATGATGTTCTTATTATTGCAAATAGGAACTATGTACCCGTGGATTTCATTGTGCTTGACATTGATTGCAATCCTACATGTCCTATTATTCTTGGTAGACCTTTCCTAAGGACTATCGGTACTATCATCGATATGAAGGAATGGAATATTAGATTTCAATTTCCTTTAAAGAAGGGCATGGATCACTTTCCTAGAAAGAAAATAAGATTGCCTTATGAATCCATGATGAGGGCTACTTATGGTTTGAGCACCAAAGACGACGATACGTGATTCTATCGCCTTATGCCTAGCTAAGGGCGTTAAACAATAACGCTTGTTGGGAGGCAACCCAATGAATTTATTACTTTTTCTTTCTGTTTTTTTGCATCCACACTATCATAATTCTATTATGATTGTGTTTTTTGTGTTTATTTTTTTGTTTGAGCCAAGCAAAACCTTTATGACTAGTCTTGGTGATGGTTGTTTGATCCTGTTGGAAAAAGATAGAAACTTTTCGCTCACGAGATGATTTTGCATTTTTATTAAGAAAGAGATTTTGAGTTGATTCTTTTTGCTGCTGGTTGAGCCTTTTTCCCAGGCACTCGTAATTTTTTAGAATGTTTCCAAAAGTATACGAAGTATACAGATTGCTACAGACTGGTTTGTTTTTGACAGATTCTATTTTTGTTGAGTTGGTTGCTTGTTTTGATGAAACTATGGATAGTATCGGGGGGTACTAGCCATAGAAAAGTGAGAATACAGTAACTCAACACCAATATAAATAAAAATCAAGATTGCTATAGTACATAAAGTGGTGGTAGTTTGTTTTCTTGTGCTAATGTTATCACGAGTTTCTGTTTAAGTTTTGTGTTGTGAAGTTTTCAAGTTTTGGGTGATGTTCTGATGGACAAAGAGATAAGGAGTGTAAAGAGCTCAAGCTTGGGGATGCCCAAGGCATCCCAAGCCAAATTCAAGGACACCAAAAAGCCTAAGCTTGGGGATGCCCCGGGAAGGCATCCCCTCTTTCGTCTTCAATCCATCGGTAAATTACTTGGAGCTATATTTTTATTCACCACAAGATATGTGTTTTGCTTGGAGCGTCTTGTATCTTAGGAGTCTTTTCTTTATGTTGTGTCACAATCATCATTGCTGCACACCTTTAGAGAGAGACATGCACTCATCGTGATTTTGCTAGAATGCTCATAGTGCTTCACTTATATCTTTTGAGCTAGATAATTTTGCTCTTTGTGCTTCACTTATATCTTTTAGAGCACGGCGGTGCGTGACTTGGTAGTTGGCTTATGCTATTAAAGTAGTCCCAAAGGTGATAGGTACCCAAAGAGGATACAAAAATCTCCATCTTCATGTGCATTGCGTAGAAAGAGAAGTCTTGATTCCTCTCAATTAGTTTTGATACGTGGATTTGGTAATATTAAGAGTTATGTTAGTAGGGTGTTGTGAATCTAGAAATACTTGTGTTGAAGTTAGTGATTCCCGTAGCATGCACGTATGGTGAACTGCTATGTTAGTAAGTCGGAGCATAATTGATCTATTGATTGTCATCCTTTGTGTTGAGGTCGGGATCACACGATGGTTAACACCTACCAACCCTTCCCCTAGGAGTATGCGTTTATCACTTTGTTTCGATTACTAATAAAAATTTCGCAACAAGTATGTGAGTTCTTCATGACTAATGTGAGTCCATGGTATATATGCACTTTCACCTTCCACCCTTGCTAGCCTCTATAGTGCCGCGCAACTTTCGCCGGTGCACAAACCCACCATATGCCTTCCTCAAAACAGCCACCATACCTACCTACTATGGCATTTTCATAGCCATTCCGAGATATATTGCCATGCAACTCCCACCGTTCCGTCTCAATACTTGTGACGTCACTCTCATATTGCCATTGCATGATCGTAAGCTAGATCGTTGCACATCCCGGTACACTGTCGGAGGTATTTCCTATAGAGTCATCATCGTTCTATGCTTTGAGTTGTGAGTAAATAAAAGTGTGATGATCATCATTATTAGAGCATTGTCCCATGTGAGGAAACAAAAAAAAAGAGGCCAAAGAGCCCAAAAAAAGAGAGATACAGAAAGAGGCCAAAGAGCCCAAACAAAAAAAGAGAAAAAGAGAGAAGGGACAATGCTACTATCTTTTTCCACACTTGTGCTTCATAATAGCACCATGTTCTTCATGATTGAGAGCCTCTCGTTTCGTCACCACCATATGCTAGTGGGAATCTTAATTATATAACTTGGCTTGTATATTCCAATGATGGGCTTCCTCAAATTTCCCTAGGTCTTCGTGAGCAAGCAAGTTGGATGCACACCCACTAGTTCTCCTTTTGATCTTTCACATACTTATAGCTCTAGTGCATCCTTTGTATGGCAATCCCTACTCATTCACCTTGATATCTATTAATGGGCATCTCCATAGCCCTTTGATACGCTGAGTCAATGTGAACATCTCCTCTTTTTTTGTCTCACGACCACCACCACACTCTATTCCACCTATATAGCTATATCCATGGCTCACGCTCATGTATTGCATGATAGTTATAAAAAGTTTGAGAAAGTAAGAGTGCGAAAATAATTACTTGGCCAATACCGGGGTTGTGCATGATTTACACTAGTTGTGTGAGGATGATGGAGCATAGCCAGACTATATGATTTTGTAGGGATAACTTTCTTTGGCCTTGTTATTTTGAAAGTTCATGATTACCTTGCTAGTTTGCATGAAGTATTATTGTTTTCATGTCAATAGCAAACTATTGTTTTGAATTTTACGGATCTGAATATTCATGTCACATGAAAGAAGTTGCAAAGGACAATTATGTTAGGTAGCATTCCACATAAAAAAATTCATTCTTTATCACTTCCCTACTCGAGGACGAGCAGGATTTACGCTTGGGGATGCTTGATACATCTCCAACGTATCTATAATTTTTTATGGTTTCATGCTATTATCTTGTCAAACTTTGGATGTTTTGTATGCCTTATATATATTTTTTGGGACGAACTTATTAACTCAGTGCCAAGTGCCAGTTCCTGTTTTTTCCATGTTTTTGACCCCTTTCAGAGGAGGATTTTAAACGGAGTCCAAACGGAACGAAACTGCCAAAAAGTTTTTTTCCGAAACAGAAGAAGATCGTCATGAACTCAATACACTAGATGCATGGTTTGAGTTTATCCCTCTACATCATGTCATCTTACTTAAGGTGTTACTCTGTTCGTCATGAACTCAATACACTAGATGCATGCTGGATAGCGGTTGATGTGTGGAGTAATAGTAGTAGATGCAGAAAGTATCGGTCTACTTGTCTCGGATGTGATGCCTTTATGTATGATCATTGCCTTAGATATCGTCATGACTTTGCGCGGTTCTATCAATTGCTCGATAGTAATTTGTTCACCCACCGTAATATTTGCTATTTTGAGAGAAGCCTCTCGTGAACACTATGCCCCCCGGGTCTACTCCACACCATATTTTCAGCCTTACACTTTTTCTTTGTTTCACTTTCCGCCTTCAGATCTCACTTTGCAATCAATCTTGAAGGGATTGACAACCCCTTTATAGCGTTAGGTGCAAGCTCTTTGTGTTTGTGCAGCTACTCTGGACTTGATGAGATTCTCCTAGTGAATTGATACCTTGGTTCTCAAACTGAGGGTAATACTTACTGCTCCTGTGCTGCATCACCCTTTCCTCTTCAAGGGAAAACCCACGCAAGCTCAAGGGACGACAGAAGATTTCTGTCGACGTAGCACAAACTTACTCATAACTGAAGGTGAATCAAGTGCAGAGCTAGAAGGCTGTTCCTTACCTATCCTCATAGTTGAGGGCAAGACTTTAGTTTTTGGATCTCTCGGATTCCTCATAGTGATCAATAGACGTAAATCCCAAGTGACTCAGAGAATAGGCTATGCCTCCCCGGCAACGGCGCCAGAAAATAGTCTTGATAACCCAAGTATAGGGGATCGCAAAAGTTTTCGAGGGTAGAGTATTCAACCCAAATTTGTTTATTTGACACAAGGGGAAGCCAAAGAATATTCTCGAGTATTAGCAGTTGAGTTGTCAATTCAACCACACCTGAAAGACTTAGTATCTGCAGCAAAGTTTTAGTAGCAAAGTAGTGTGATAGTAATGGTAGCAACGGTAACAGTAGCAGCAGTGACAGCAGTAGCGGCAGTGACATCAGTAGCGGTAAAGTAACATAGCAAGGACCAGTAGGAAAAGACTCGTAGGCATTGGATCGGTGATGGATAATTATGCCGGATGACATTGATCATGTGACAGTTATAACATGGGGTGATTTGTAACTAGCTCCAGTTCGTCAATGTAATGTAGGCATGTATTCCGTAATTAGTCATACGTGCTTATGGAAAAGAACTTGCATGACATCTATTGTCCATCCCTGCCGTGGCAGCGGGTTCCTAATGGAAACTTAGGGATATTAAGGTCTCCTTTTAATAGAGAACCGGAACAAAGCATTAACACATAGTGAATACATGAACTCCTTATACTATGTTCATCTCCGGGAGTGGTTCCGGCTATTGTCACTCTGAGGTTGCTGGGTCATAACACATAGTAGGTGACTACAACTTGCAAGATAGGATCAAGAACACACATATATTTATGAAAACATAATAGGTTCAGATATGAAATCATGGCACTCGGGCCCTAGTGACAAGCATTAAGCATGGCAAAGTAGTAGCAACATCAATCTCAGAACATAGTGGATACTAGGGATCAAACCCCATCAAAACTAACTCGATTACATGATAGATCTCATCCAACCCATCACCGTCCAGCAAGCCTACAATGAGATTACTCACAAACGGTGAAGAGCATCATGGAATTGGTGATGAAGGATGGTTGTTGATGACGACGACGACGATTTCCCCTCTCCGGAGCCCAGAACGGACTCCAGATCTGCCCTCCAGAGGAAGAACAGGTGGTGGCGGCGGCTCCGTATCATAAAACGCGATGAACTGTTCTCTCTAATTTTTTTTTCTGGGTGAGAGAGACTATATAGAGCTGGAATTGGAGGCGGCGGAGCCACGAGGGCCTCACAAGCCTACCAGGCGTGGCCAGGGGGGCCCGTGCCTCCTCGGCTTGTGGGCTCCTGGCTCCGTCCCTCCAGGTAATTCTTGCGACAGTATTTTTTATATATTCCACAAAAAATCCTCGTAAAATTCCAGGTCATTCCGAGAACTTTTATTTTTGCGCAAAAACAAGACCATGGCAATTTTGCTGAAAACAGCGTCAGTATGGGTTAGTTCCATTCAAATAATGCAAATTAGAGTCCAAAGCAAGGGCAAAAGAGTTTGGAAAAGTAGATACGATGGAGACGTATCACCTACCTCCAGGCCGAAGCTACAGAGAAGAAGGAGATGATGCCGGCGAGGACCTACCGGCGAGGGATGCGGGACCCTACGGGGGTTCGACTCTCGTGCCTAGCCCACCGCATGGGAGGCTACATCGGCGGCGCGACGGAGCTGCTCCTCCTGGGCCATGGCAGAGCACGACAATGCGAAGAGCGGCTCGGCTCCCGCTTCTACGCTACCTGCTACTGCGCGAAGCTACTCCTACTCGTTGTACCTGCTATTGCGCTACCTGCTACGTGAAGCTGCTACGGATGCCAAACTGTTGCTGCTGGACCTTGCGACCGAGCAAGCCGGCGGTACCACCTACGCAACGTGAGCGGAACGCAGAGGAAGGAAAGGTAAAGACGACGGTGGCTCACCCAAGGGCACGAGGACGAGGCGCTCGATGAAGAGGAACAAGAGGCTCGAGGCGGTCCGCCGCAGAGCTCTCCTGCTACGGTGACGGCAACGCAGACGTGGCGCCAGGGATGTCTCCGGCCTCCCCCAGCGATGGGAATGGAACGGCGGGGACTCCAGCAACCTCGCGGCCATCTGGATCTCCCCGGAGGAGCTACCGGCAACGAGGGAGACGGCAGGGACGGCGGCAAGCAACTCTGCTCTCTCTCTCTCTCTCTCTGAACCTCTCTGCAAACTGAAGCTACAGAATCTAACTTACAAAGGGGGAAAGAAGGAGGGAAGAGGATGGCGGCGGAGGAGGAGGAACACACGCATCCCTAGGTCATGACAAGGCTCCTAAATAGCCCCATCCCCATGCTCATGGTCGTCTGATGCTGGCTGGGGAGCATCATTGGTGGAGGAGGGGATCGTAGATGGGTGACGTGCGCGAGGAGGAAGACGAACGTGGGATGGGCTGTTCGAAGGGGTACTGGGCCCTCAGCCTCTCTCTCCCTCAAAACTTAAAAGTGGGCTGACTTATAAACAATGCAACCAGTTTTGAATTAAAGGCTAGGGTAGGAAGAAATACAAAAAAAATTGAAAACAAAAATTAAAAATAAGCCTCTAAAATGTTGCTCCTATTTATAAAAATAGGCGGGGCATTTTAGAGTAAGGGAGAATAACATGTTTTATTGGAATGTGGCCCTGTTTTAAAATAAAACAAAAGGAAAATAAATTCAAATAAGTGTGTGTTGCCACCCACAAATATTTAAAAGGGGTTTTAAATAACTTGAACATTTTTAATAGGCAAGGATAGAAAACTACAAATTTACCCTAAGTTATTGAAAAAAGGGTTTTTGGACATGGTGCAACTAAGGGGTTTTTGAAGGGCTCTTGCCCACACCACACATCACAAGATCACCCCATCACATATGCTGTCACACACCACACCATCAAGTTGGCAGCACAACACAGATCAAACAAGAAGCAAAAGGAATAACTGCTATGCATGATGCATGATGCACATGAAATGACAAATCACCAAGTCTCACATCCATTCACATTGCATCACAAGGTTGCCAAATATGGAAAGGAGTTACAAATAAGGAAGGAGAAGCATTGCGCCTATCGCTGGGTTGGATGGGTGGGAAGAACCACGATCACCTGACTGCTTGAACTGCTGAATCTGCTGAGGAGGAGGAGACACCCAATATTTCTGCTGCTTCTGAGCCACCTGAGTTGAGGACGAGGAACTGGAATCTCTTAAGCGCTTCCTTGAATTCTCTACTTTGAGCAAAGCCGCTTGAGCGTTGAGAGCCAAGTTGTAGAACTTATTGAACTCATCTGGATCGTGTAAGGCAAGGGCCAACTGCAAGTCTTCCTTCAGACCACCTCTAAACTGATAAATATTGCTCTTTTGATCTATGATGTCGTGTTTAGCATACCGAGCCAGCTCATGGAACTCGACATTGTACTTGTACAGAGATGATCCTCCTTGCTTCAAGCGTCTGAACTTCTCATGCATCTCTTCCACGAAGCTAGTTGGAATATAGTGAGCCCTGAAATTCCTGCAGAAATCATCCCAAGTGATCATTCTGTCGTCTTTGGAGTCCTTCAACTGTTGCCACCATTCTGCTGCCTGACCCTTGAGCTGAAAATTGCAAACTTGACGAAGTCCTCTGGTCGCACCTTACTGCACTCGAAGTGCTTGTTCATGTCACGAATCCAGTCATCAGCATCGAATGGCTGGTCACAAGAAGTGAAGGACTTCGGCTAGTTCGCTAGGAATTGATTCGAGTTGCAAACTGATGTCCAACATAGTTGAAATTGTCGTGCTGCTGATTGTTCCTCTCTTGCAACAACTGAAGTAACATCTGAGTGTTTGCATTGGTTGGAGCCATCACCGCTTGCCATGCCTCTCGAGGAGGAGGCGGAGGCGGAGGAGGTGGCAGAGGAGGGGGTGGTGAAGGATCAGCACTTTGACGACCCGGATTCTGGCGAGTTGGTGGAGCGTCCCGGAGACGAACAACAACGTTAGCCAAGATTAAAATTTAAAGACTAAGTTGAATCAATAGACAGAAATATCTGAACAAGAATACTTAGCAATTGCACTCGAACAATAATTAGTAAGAATGCTTCCTCAAAGTAATTGTCGACAACATGTGATTAAAAGCCACTCGTAAACCAAGTATGAGCTAGAATTGCTCGGAACAAATGTATGACAGAGATTCCGTCCAATTTTTTCGTGGATATGATCGCACGGGCTCAATCCTTTAGTAGCCATCATGTACAAGGCAGTGCACACGACATATGAAGTGTCCCCGAGTCGTAGCAAGCTACAAGGACTCTTTAAGACACAACAAGAACCGTTGTAAGATGACAGTGAACAAACAAATCCACTGACTGTCGAATCCCAACCTCACATCATGCATCTGTTGGAAGATTGTCCAATAAGTAACTACCCGAGTTCCCACCTAAGAACTCCCAAAATTTCTGGTCATGCAATCTGGTCCATGGATACAAGGAGTAATATATCACTCAACTCCTATACTAACCCGTCAAGTGTATCACATCCGTCAACACATAACCAGAATCTCGGAACTTCATCTATCTCAGATCCTCATAATCACAACGATACTAAGTATGGCGATATATCCGGACCTATCTGCACCAGTATTGGGGAAGCCAGAGTCCTCCCGCCGCTACTAGTATTGAAGCAATTTCGAACATCCTTCGTCCTGAGATACTAAGAAAACTGAATGATAACAATGTGCTCAAGAATTCTGTGGAGCTCAAGTCCCCGGAATAAAATCAACAAAGCAGGAGGCACCAAGACAGAACTCCATCACATTGGTATCATATAGTTTCCAAAAATATCGGCGTGATCCTAAAAAATTGAGCGAGAAGAGGAGTAGAATTAAAATTTCCTAAGTCGTGAACCTCACCAGAGCATAGAAGAGGAGAAAAAGAAACCTACTCTCTGATATAACTAAGACTCAAAATAGTTTTTGCTATAGACTCGAATCGGCCAAGTTCGATCACACAAAGGCTCCTATGGTCGTAAGGCTCTGATTACCAACTTGTAACAACCAAAATGCGACACTTTCCTTATTTGGGGGCGAGGCCTCAAAAGGGGAAAGGGTCGCATCTAAGCGTATCGCAAGTAGGATAACATTGCCATTACATTAATAGAGAGATGAGTATAAGATTCGGCTTATACTCGCCACATGCTAAATTACAATCCACACAAGCATTCATTATTCATACATAAAACAAGGTGCGGCTACGGACAAGATCAATGGCAAAACATGCTATCCCATCTTGCTAGTCCCACGATCACGACCATGCGCCTCTAGTCCTCGAGATAAGTCACATACAGCCTACCACTGTCTTCATCGAACTCCCACCTTAGTTGGTTTTCATCGGGAACTCCTGCATCTGGGGTATCTGTACTTGTGGGTGTTTGTTGTAAACTGTGAGCCACGAGGACTCGGTAATATCATGACCTTGGTATCGAGTCTAACTAAGTTAAATAGGTCAGGTACGTTAAGTGTTTGAGTTTGCAGCATCCTAAGCATATATGGTGGCTATCTTACGAAGAACAGAAATTAAATATGGTGGTCCATGCAAGGCGATCGAAGTCTAGGTTGATCACTAAATGATCATGAACACCTACTTACGTCATTTGTAACCCCACCGTGTTCTCGATCAGAGAAGGAGCTCTGAAAGAAACAATCATGGCTACGCACTCATATGGCAAGTTTTATTTGAATTACTTTAAGTTCTCTAGAACCGGATGTCAACAAAATATCCATGTTTGCCACATAACCGCAGGCACAACTTTCCGAAAGATTAAACTCTGCAGGGGTGCTCCAACTAGTCCATCACAAATTACCACAGGCCGCATAGTAATCCTCTACCACGAAACTCGTGATCTCGTCGGATTCCTTAGAGGAAAACCTCAACTTTTAGAAGACCCAAAGTCTCACCGGAATCCCAATGCGCAAGATATATCGCTAAGGTAAGACAAGTCCGGCAAGACCACCCGTTGTGTTGACGAACCCGATAGGATTCGCGTATCTCATTCTCAGGACATAACCGTGTATGCATAGTGGACGGTAACCAAACGACTCAAGTTTCCCCGAGGTGGCACCGCCGACTGCTAGGTGGGTGGACCAACACTCATGAGGAGCACTGGCCCCCGGGGGGGGGGGGTTATTAACTTCCTCGGGGTAGCTATTCCCTATGCATTTTAATTAAGTTATTAGCAAACTAAAACCAAAGTTGGGTCATGCCAAACAAGTCATTACACTATACTATTTATCGAGGGGGTCCCCATAACAACCCCAAACATGTTAGGAGCCCTCGATTATGGAATAAAACACCAGTAGCCGAAACTAAGGCAACAACAACGGAACAAATCACCCAGCAAAAGGCTAGGCCTTTCCGTTATTTACCAAGTATATAGGTGCATTAATTAAATAGCAATATAATAAGATGATATCAAATGCCCATGTTATCACATGGACCAGCTAGCACCTGCAACTAGCAATGCTAACAATTAGTGGTTAAGAAAGCCTAACTAAACCAAACAACATTTGCTAGGAGGGGAGGTGTTTGATGTTTCATGGCAATGTTTGATGGCCTATATATCATATGGTAGGCAGCGGAGATGTAACAAAAGAAAGTACCACTAAGCAGAACAAAGCTAGAAACGGTGTCAAGGTCACGATCATCTTGCGTGTGATTTCTTCAGAATGGAACTGATGTTGATCTTCCTGCACGAACTCACCGGAATTTTAGAACTCGTGTCCGGTCCCAGTAGATATCCAAAATAAAACAAGTAGGAAATAAATACCAGCAAGAATGTGATGCCACAGACATAATTATGCAAGCAAGCACAACCGCTAACCATGCACATGAACCACTCTACACAGATAAAACTTTTGCCACCTCACCACAAGGAGACCTTTTTAATTAATGCCCAAAACCAGATTCTAGTAACACCATTGGATTCCTTGGGATTTTCTACCCCAAATCCATATATTATACTGCCATGTTGCATTCAGGAGAACACCACAAACAAGAAAAGAAATGCACATAGATTCCAATTAAACTACAAGTCAACTCTTGCCTAAAGTGAAAACTTCCCGATCTGTCTATTTCTCCACTAGGATTTTACCTAAGGAGGAAAACACTCCAAACAACATCAAACTCAAAAGAAAAGCATGGGGCCCAATGGTCATTGAACTATGGCCCCTAGTGAGTGTATGCAAGTGGGCCATGCCCACATGCACATACACACACACTCACACTCACATACCCCATGCAAACACACATGGTGCACACACCACACTCACACATGGACCTCCACACTAGGGCACACACACTCACATATGTACCCACACCACAGGGCACTCACACACTGAGATACACACACTCATGCAAAAAACACAAAAAAATGAACTGAAAAGAAAGGTGCAAGGGGTGGATTCAAACCCTGCACCCCTGCTACCACACTCACATACCTGCACAACTGCACTACAACGCTAGATCTGGTCACACAGGGGGTCTTAGAGCTGCTCTACTGAAGCCACAAATAAAAGGGGCCCACATGCACACACACACACACACTCACACTCACATACCCCATGCAAACACACATGGTGCACACACCACACTCACACATGGACCTCCACACTAGGGCACACACACTCACATATGTACCCACACCACACGGCACTCACACACTGAGATACACACACTCATGCAAAAAACACAAAAAAATGAACTGAAAAGAAAGGTGCAAGGGGTGGATTCAAACCCTGCACCCCTGCTACCACACTCACATACCTGCACAACTGCACTACAACGCTAGATCTGGTCACACAGGGGGTCTTAGAGCTGCTCTACTGAAGCCACAAATAAAAGGGGGCCAGGGGGATTCGAACCCACTACCCCCTGGTATGGGCGCTGCGCTTGGACCACTATACTACGGGGTGGATACTTGATAGAGAGGGAGGGGTTCGCCTCAGATAACCTATCCTAGGGGCTTCTACTACCTCCAGGCCGAAGCTATAGAGAAGGAGATTGTAGAAGTTAATCATGTTGTTTCTTTAGGATTAGGAAAGAAAGCCAAACCGCGTAACTAGGAGTACAAGAGGAACGAAAACTGATTTTGATGGTGCGTATAGCTTGCTCTTTTTTTCTTCTGGTGTAACAATCAACACCCCTAGGTAGTGACCAACTCATGTACTCGCGCGCAGATTGGGAGGCCCCAAGTAGCAAAGGAAGGCGTGACGGTGGCGAAGGCTCAAGCAACACGAAGGGCGATGGACAAATCGGAAAAGGCAAAGGAAAAGGCAAACCACAAGGTCGTGGTAAGGCGGGCCAAACTAAAGAGCAGAAACCACGGAACTTGGACTTGTCCGAGGTCAAGCGCTATAACTGCAATAAGATGGGTCACTTTGCGAAGGATTGTCCAAAGCCTAACAAGCGGGAGATCAAGGCAAATTTGGCAAAGCAGGAAGATGAAGGTCCAGGTCTTCTGATGGCCGAAGTTTGTGATCTCGCTGAAACGATGATTGTGAAACCAAGCCGGAAGGTGCTACTTCATGAGGAAAAAGTGACACCAAAGTTATCCGGTGATCAGAACGCGTCGTGGTATCTCGACACGGGTGCCAGTAACCACATGACGGGGTGCAAGGAGAAATTCCTCGAGCTGGAATACGATGTTGAAGGCTCGGTCAAGTTCGGTGATGGTTCAGCTCTGGAGATTTGGGGGCAAGGATCTGTCCTCTTTGAGGGTCTCACAGGAGAACATCGCATACTCACCGGAGTGTACTACATCCCACGGCTGCGCAACAACATCATCTCTATTGGGAAGCTTGACGAGAATGGATGCAAGGTGAATATCGAGAGCGGAGTGATGACGATCTTCGACAACCTCCGAAATGTGCTAGCTCGTGTTAATCGCACACGGAATAGGCTATATATCCTCAACCTTGATCAATCTCAACCTGAGTGTTGGCTCGCCAAGAGTGATGATGATTCGTGGTTATGCATGCTAGATTTGGACACGTTAACTTCTACGCCTTGAAGAAGATGTCAAAGATGGAGATGGTATCCGGGATGCCATTTATCAACCATGTTGATCGAGTATGTGACGGGTGCTTGGTTGGAAAATAGCACCGTAGGCCGTTCCCTGCTCAGTCTACCTATCGTGCAAGTGATGCACTCGAGCTGCTCCATGGTGATCTATGTGGCCCTATCACCCCAGCAACTCACGCGGGAAAGAAGTATTTCTTCCTCGTGGTAGACGACTACTCGAGATATATGTGGGTCGTTCTCCTACGATCTAAAGATGAGGCGTTTGAAGCGTTCAAGAAGCTGAAGGCTGCAAAGGAGATGGAACACAAGTTGAAGGTTCGCGCTCTACGGACAGATCGCGGCGGAGAATTTACGTCGAACGAATTCAATGATTAGTGCGAGAAGATTGGCATAAAAAGGTTCCTCACGGCACCTTACACGCCGCAGCAGAACGGGGTCGTTGAAAGGCGCAATCGAACCGTCGTTGACATGGCAAGGAGTTTACTCAAGAGCAAGAACCTGCCGGGGACTTTTTGGGGCGAAGCTGTTTCGACGGCGGCCTATCTTCTCAACCGGGCTCCAACGAAGGCGGTGGTCGGCAAGACTCCATATGAAGCAATTTACGGACGTAAGCCGAATGTGTCTCATCTACGGACGTTCGGGTGTGTGGCACATGAGAAGACGGCGGAGCCGCATCTCTCAAAGCTTGCCGATCGTAGCACCAAGATGGTGTTCATCGGATACGAGAGGAGTTCCCGCACCAAGGCATACCACTTCTACAATCCACAAACCAAGCGTCTACGGATTTCACGCGACGTCGTGTTTGAAGAAAACCAAGCGTGGAATTGGAGCGTTGCACCCGACGATGGTCCAAACGGTAACATATTCACGGTTGAATTTCCAACTGATGATGATGCAGGGGAGGATGTCCAGGTGGTTGGCAAGACGCCCAACCAAGGTGACCACAATGGTAGTGATCATCATGGTGCCGACACCGACGACGACGCGCATAGGTCGCAAGGAGATAGCGACAACGCCGCGCACGACATAGGCGGAGATCTCGACGACAACATCGACAACGAGGCGCATAGTGACGACGACAATCAAGATGATGGTCACGGTCACGACGACTACGCCAACGACACGGATGTCGATGACACACGAAGGTCTCAGCCGTCTTCCTCAAGTGCATCAACATCGACACAATTTGTGTCACCTCCTTCGCAAGCCACAACGGATTCCTCAGGGCCTCGTCGCTACAAGACCCTCAAGAAAGTCTACAAGTACACAAAGCCAGTTACGCTCGAATACTCCGGACTTTGTCTTTTTGGAGTTGAGGAGCCGGCGAACTTCGTAGAGGCGAGCAAAAGTCCTAGCTGGACGCACGCCATGGATGAGGAGATGAAGGCAATTGAGAGCAATGGCACGTGGACTTTGGTAACCCGACCTCCAAACCAAAAGCCGATATGTTTGAAGTGGGTTTACAAGTTAAAGAAGGACATGGAGGGTGCCATTGTGAAGTACAAGGCAAGACTCGTTGCAAAGGGCTACATTCAACGTCAAGGAGTTGACTATGATGAGGTGTTTGCACCGGTTGCTTGAATCGAGACGGTGAGAGTGCTCCTAGCTTTGGCAGCACAAGAGGATTGGAAGGTTCTTCATATGGATGTTAAATCCACTTTCCTCAACGGCGATCTCACAGAAGAAGTGTACGTGGAACAACCCCTCGGCTACGAGAAGAAAGGCGAAGAAGGGAAAGTTTACAAGCTCAAGAAAGCACTTTACGGGTTGAAGCAAGCGCCAAGAGCTTGGAACTCAAAGTTAGACCAAAGTCTGGTCTCGCTCGGGTTCAAGAGATGTCCCCTCGAGCACGCAGTCTATACAAAGAACTCCAAAGGCTCAAACCTGCTAGTTGGAGTTTATGTCGACGATCTGATTATCACCGGAGATAGCGTACAAGAAATTGAACGTTTCAAGGCGCAAATGAAGAACAAGTTGAGCATGAGTGATCTGGGATTACTCAGCTATTACTTGGGCATCGAAGTGAAGCAAAGCTCCGGAGAGATTTCCCTATGTCAATGGGCTTACGCGGTCAAGTTATTGGACAAGTGTGGCATGTCAGATTGCTACGTGACACAAGTTCCAATGGACCAACGTCACAAGTTGATCAAGCGTAGCTCAAATCCGCTGGTGGAAACCACAATGTATCGAAGCGTTGTGGGTAGCCTAAGATACTTGGTGCATACCCGACCTGACTTGGCTTATTCAGTCGGGATCGTGAGTCGTTTCATGGAGAATCCGACAACCGAACACATGAGCGCGGTCAATCAAATTCTACGCTATATGAAAGGCACAATTAATCTTGGCTGCACGTACAGAAAGGGAAAGGAAGGATTGATTCTTCGTGGATATTCAGATAGCGACATGGCAAGTGATGTTGATGACCGAAAGAGCACAACGGGCATGGTTTTCTACCTTGGCCCGAATCCGATTAGCTGGAATTCTCAGAAGCAAAAGGTGGTGGCACTGTCTTCATGCGAGGCAGAATACATCGCGGCAAGCACGGCGGCTTGTCAAGCAGTGTGGCTGAGAAGACTCCTAGCTATTCTTGCAAAGCGGGAGGTGCAGAAGGTGTCACTGAAGATCCATAACCAAGCTGCAATCTCGTTGTGCAAAAATCCGGTTCATCACGAAAGGAGCAAGCACATAGATACCCGGTTCCACCATATCCGGGAGTGCATTGAAGAAGGGTTGATCGAGGTTCAACATGTGAACACGAAAGACCAACTTGCCGATATTTTCACCAAGTCCCTCGGTCGACAGAAGTTCATCGAGACGAGGAGGAAAGTTGGAGTGCAAGAAGTGAAGTCAAGCAACAAGATTAAGGAGGTGAATGTAGAAGTTAATCTTGTTGTTTCTTTAGGATTAGAAAGGAAAACCAAACCGAGTCCTAGTAGTATTAGGATTCCTAGTCCTAGTCTATTTTCATAGTCCCTTGTGGACGTGTATAAAAGACACCCTAGGGGTGTTGATTGTTACACCAGAAGAAAAAAAGAGCAAGCTATACGCACCATCAAAATCAGTTTTCGTTCCTCTCGTACTCCTAGTTACGCGGCCGTCGTCGAGAGAGTTAAGGGTTCCGCCGAGTTTAATCCGATATACAGCAAGCTAGCTCAGGTTGCTTATACGTACGCGAGTGCTATTGCTAATCCATTCAGCGGCTTGTCTGCTTGGTTGCTATATAGCTAGCTTGCACGTACGTGTAAGGGAGCTTTGATCTAGCGATCCAAAGCCAACGGAGATGACACCGGCGAGCGGAGAGGCGTCTACGGCGGTGAGGACCTACCAGCGGGGGATGCGGGACCCTACGGGGTTCAATTTCCGTGCCTAGCCCACCGCATGGGAGGCTGCAGTGGCGGTGCGACGGAGCTACTGCTCGTGGGCCATGGCAGAGAACGGCAACGCGACGAGTGGCTCAGCTCCCGCTGCTATGCTACCTGCTACTGCGTGAAGCTTCTACTGTAGCGACGTAGCTGCTGCTACTCGTTGTGCCTGCTACCGTTACGTGCTACGCAAAGCTGCTACGGATGCCAAACTACTGCTGCTACACCTCGCGACCGACCAAGCCGACTCTACCACCTATGCAACGTGAGCAGAACACAGAGGAAGGAGAGGGAAAGACGACGACGGCTCACCCAGAGGATTGAGGATGAGGCGCTCGATGGAGAGGAAGAAGAGGCTCGAGGCGCTCCACAATGGAGCTCTCCTGCTCCGGTGACGGCGACGCGGAGGCGACGCTAGGGAGGTCTAGCGATGGGAATGGAACGGCGAGGACTCCGGCAACCACGCAGCCATCTGGATCTCCCTGGAGGAGCTACCGGCGACGAGGACGGCGGTAAACAACTCTGATCTCTCTCTCCACTACTAGGAAAAGGCCTGCTAATGGCGCACCTATTTTGGCTACTAATGGCGCACTATAGGTGCGCCACTAGCATCACGCCATTAGATGTTTTTACTAATGGCGCACCACAAGTGCGTCATTAGTATCTGGTATACTAATGGCGCACCAGGCAGTGCGCCATTAGTATTGCTCACGGTGCGCCATTAGTATGCCTCCCAGGTGCGCCATTAGTATGCCTCTCAGGTGCGCCATTAGTATGCCTCCCAGGTGCGCCATTAGTATGCCTCTCAGGTGCGCCATTAGTATGCCTCCGAGGTGCGTCATTAGTATGCCTCCGAGGTGCGCCATTAGTATGCCTCCCAGGTGTGCCATTAGTATAGCCCATGGTGCTCCATTAGTATCTGGTATTCTAGCATATATATGTTTTGTTTCAAAACCACAAATTCAACAACACATAACATATATATATATAATACATAATATGTGCCCAATAGTTTTACTGATCCACAACACATAACATATATGCAAAGTTGCATAACAAATTTCATGATCCATATATCAAAATTCCATAGCATCCATACATCCAAAATTCCAAAGCATCCATATATACATATAGTTCCATAGCATCCATACATACATAGCTCCATAGCAAATATAATACACAACGATACTTTGCGGGCATTAGTAAGTAATATTTGGCACTAGCAAGAGCCTTGAGTGCATGCTTCAGGTTGGTTTGGTAGGTGGTACCAAGGATCTCAGCTGGGGAGGATCCTTTTGCATTTACCTCGTACTGAAAATCAATATTGGGTTTCAACCTGCAAAATGGCACAACAGTGTTTGACAGTAAGGCAACAAGCTCTACATATATATTGACGAAACAGGATTCAAAGAATAAACAACAGAACCACAATAAAATGAGTCTGCCACTAAGCACAACAATACTTAAGAATACTGCATTACATAAAATCTTTCCCGGCGATGTTTGACAGTTGCTACCTAGAGATTTACACAAGGGAAATTCACCATAGAGAACTCTCATGGTCATGCCTTTGGTAAGGAACTAAGGACCACATCAGTGCAGATCCAATGCCATTTATGTAGTAGCAATGAACAACATGGACCAGTGGTTAACGGTCAGCCTTCAAAATATAGGAAACATAAACTAACAACAAAAGAGTATATACCTTTACAGAAACTAACAACAAAATATAGGAAACAGAAACTAACAACAACATGGACCAGTGGCATATGTGTTTCGAGGCAGCAATATATTTACAAGTTTAGAACAGTATATTCCTTTACTGATTTGAAGAGTTAAAACGAATATTATTATCAATGTAAATAATTACACCTGATACGCTAATCTGCACAGCACAGTCCAGATTCCATCTATAAGCAATACTATCTTAAAAGAACAGAGCAGCAAATCTGCAACTTAAACTAAATCTTCTCTGACTCTAAGTTGGGCTTAACAATGTAATACAGAAAGAATGTACTCCCTCCGTTCCTAAATATAAGTCTATTAAAAGTTTCTACTAAAAACTACATACGGATGTATATAGACATACATTAGAGTGTAGATTCAATCATTTTGCTCCGTATGTAGTCCCCTAGTGGAATATCTAAAAAGACTTATATTTAGGAACGGAGGGAGTAGCTGCTGAACAACTTACAGAGTTAGCCAGTTCTAAGAAACCAAGTAAATTCTGAAGAAAAAGTTGCTTGTGCTGCTGCCACCTTCTAAAATGCATCGCATGGGCCACTCATTTAAAGAGGCATTTGACGCCATAGAGACACTTACAGTTAATAGATTTAACATGTAAATCGATGCAGGGGCGGACCCACGTTATGACGAGTGGGGGGCCAGGACCCCACTCAACTTCGTGTAGTCCCACTATAAACATCGATGCCAGCCAGCAGACCCCCGGTCAGGCTAAAGCGGGTGCCCCCACTCCATCATCCCGTCTATAAAAGCCCGTGAAAAAGAAGCAAACCAAAGTGATAAAAATAATAAAGGAATGTGTAATAAGGGGATGTATGTGCGGCAACACACAGCGGTGAACGTGAGGAGAAGCTGGCTGCTACTTGCCGCTTCGACTCTTGGGTGATCAATTAATAGGCTGAAAATCAAGTACACAAAGAAACGAATCGTCAACTCCTAAAGTGCCCATCCCCAAGCTTATTCATCTCATCCCAACTCCTAAAGTCAATCCGGCATGACATTCAATTGGTAGGTTAAATTGTACCGTTCGGGAATCATTTCAAAGAAATTTAATCTGGCAATCCATTTTATTACTAGTATTTGCGTGTTGTCCTGCTAGTCTGCCACTACTAGCACGCTTTCTATCTATTTTTACAATCAATACTTTAATTATTTGACAGGGAACAAGCAAGAAGTTGCTGGAATTAGCTAAGCTTCATCTTGATGATCTCAATCACAGAGATATGGTAGTCTTGACTTGAGCACGAACTTGATCTCTTCATATATAATATACTTCATGATACAAGGTTTTCAAGCTTGGACAAAATATGTGATTGGGCTAACCAGATGGTGGATACCTGGACTCTGAGCCAGGCACTAGATGAACACATCAGTGGCCTCCTTGGCGAGCTCTGCATTATCTGAACATAATTCACAAGATCAACCAGGTCCCTGCATAAGGTAGATAAAGTCTTCGTAAGACACCCAACGTTCTGAAAAGATTAAGATACAACTGTTCATGCATTTCATGAGATAAAAGAAGCTTTCTAACCTGGTTAGCAGAGTGATGATGTTAATGCTTCTTGCTCATTTAGAAATCTCTCCAAGGACGGAATTAACTATGCTGATGAGTTCCTCTGGTCCATCCTTATCAGGTGTTACACGGGGGTACCAAAGATCTGTTACCCACTCTGTGACAAGATGCCTTGTGAACTGATCAAATGCTGCTTCAACTGGAGGCGAATTCACCTTGCTCCTCCAACCAGTACTTCCACTCCTCTTGTCAGGGGAGGGTTTTCTTAGTTCAATACTTTTTGTTTTGGCAAGTGGGCGACTGGTACCATGGTCTGTGGCAGTTGTGCTCTTTCTACGGAATTCATAGTCAAGTGATAGGTAGCGAAACAGAACTATCAAAGATATGGCGAATGGGAAGTTAATCCAAACTGAAGAGCTTGTCACTGCAATGGAGAAAGTCAGGCATTCAGCACAGCCATGAGGGAGCAATAATATTTAAACAGAGTTCAAAAAAAATGTGTGACAGCAATATAAATCTGCCTTGATATGTACATCCTTTCGTTTTTGGCAACTTTTAGAAAGACTTGATAAAATTGCTAGTCATATTTCAATTTAACATGGAACCTACATGTCTAGCTCGTATGTTCCTAGTCTTTAGACTACACCGTGTATTCCATGGTATAATCCGCCTACAACTATCGGCAAACATACTCCACCTTATACAATTTCATCACAAACTTGAATCATCCTGAAGTAGCAGTAAAAATTACGATGCCCCGAAGAATTCACCAATCATCTAGAATGGAAAAGCAAACAACCTACTCCGAGCTAAGTCCAGTCTACAAATTCCCAATGCAACATATAAAACTCACTACAGGTTCCAGGCATCTTGAAATAGCAGTAAAATTTCCGACGACAGCCCAGAGAACTCACACCAATCATCTAGAATGGAAGCAATCAAGCTAAGTCGAGCCTACCGATTCCCAATGCAACAAATCACAGCACCAATTGAACAAACCAATACTGCTACTCCGCGGATGCGCCTGAAATGATGCCTCCCCAAATCAGCGCCCGCGCATCAGGGGCAACGACGACCGACCGAAATCAAGGGTGCGCGCCCCGACGTGAGGCCAAGACCGTCGATGGGGGCGTAAGTAGCCTAGGGTTTGGGGGTGGGGGAGGGGGCTCACAGGACATGAGGAAGGCGAGCCCGAAGGCGAAGACGAGGAGCAGCACGGCCCGCTTCTTCCCCTCCTCCGCCAGGTCGCGCACCGTGTGCGCTGCCCTCGGCGCGCCGCCCGGCGTCGCCATCCTCCCGCGCGGCAGCGGGTGGGGACGAGGCGACCCCTCCTTGGCGGGCTCGATAGGGCGCCGGTCGAGGCTGTGGTGGGGCGCCGGTCGAGCGGGTGGGGGGAGCCGGTAGAGGGTGGGGTGGGGCGCCGGTGGAGCAGGCTCTGTTCAGGGCGCCGTTGACATCTGGGGAGGCTGCGGGAGGGAGAGGGCAGGGGATAGCGCGCGGTCAATTTGGGGAAAGCCCGCCTGATATTTCGGCTATGTCCCGCGTTTTTTTGCAAAACTACTAATGACGCACCACCTACAAATGCTCCATTAGTAACCCTAGTTACTAATGGCGCATCATGTGGTGGTGCGCCATTAGTAGTTTTGCAAAAAATAATTATAGTAGTGGCGCACTGGGTTCCCCGCCGCGCCCTCCGGGATGGTGGCCCCGGGCGGCAGCATCCGCCGCAGCATCTCCTCCCAGGTCACCGTCTCCACCTTGCTGGCCATCTCCCCCTCCCCTTCCTCCGGCGCAAAGGCGCAATCCGCCGAACACCCGTCGGGCAAGGGCGCAATCCAGCAAGACTCAGAAAAGCTCTAACCTTTGGTGGGGAATTCCTCGGCTTTGCAGTCGTGGTCGCCGCCGCCGCCGCCTATCCGTCCTGGCTTGCACGGACGACGGTCAAGGCCCTGCGCTCCCCGCCCCGCCAACCACCACCACACATCGCCAAGCGGGACCCTCGTCGGTCAACCGGAGATGCGGGGGAGGGAGGGGAGGAAATAGCGAGAGAAATCCGGGGCGTGGACGAGCGGGATCTCTCCGGGGCGTGGACGAGCGGGATCTCTCCGTGGCGTGTACGAGCGAGGCGGTATCTCGGCTGGATTTGGGAGAGGAGAGGCAAGGGCAGATGCAGAGAGGAGTGCGGGTTAGCAATGGCGCACCCCCGAGCGGTGCGCCATTAGAATTTTTTTGATAGCAATGGCGCATCCCCATGCAGTGCGCCATTAGTAATCTTTTTTTTATATAGCAATGGCGCATCCCAGAGAGGTACGCCATTAGTAATCTATTTTTTGGATAGCAATGGCGCACCCCAGAGAGGTGCGCCATTAGTAACATATATTTTTTGGATAGCAATGGCGCTCGGGGGGGAGGGAGGGGGTGGGTGGTGCGCTCGACCGATTACTGGGCATCTACACATTTAGAGAATAGTTTAGCATTGCACATCCTACTAGAATAAAAATATCACCTGCTTTGTGTTCCACGTGAAAAGTGATTCCAAATTTGCAGATAGACTGAAGGTCAAGGTCACCTGTCACATTTGTTTTCAGAAATTTGTCAGTGGTGCTACAATAGAAGTACTCCCTCCACTCGTTTTGAAACAGGGCGGCGTAAAAGCACAAACCTTGTCGTTCCCATTGATCCGTTTGTGGAATCAATTTATCTTTGTTACCTATGGGAGCACAAGAGAATCAATAATCAGACTTTACTACATGTATAAAACAGGAACAAACAGGGGGGTTGAAGGCGTGCGTTCCACAACAACGAGAAAATCATGTCTGATAAAGCAACAAACTTTCCGGTGACCGCAAGGAACAAGCCATGGAATCTGAACCCAACTTTCATACAACTCGTAAGAGCCTAAACACTTGTACTCGTATAGAATACTAGGTAAACGAATATCCTGGTACAATGAACCTGCCCTGCCAAGATGCATCCGGGCAGATCGGCGAATTCACGGACAGAGAACCGGCCAGATCCCCAAAAGCTCACCCCCACCGGCGACGTCGAGCCCCGAACCCTACTACTAGGCTCCTCACAGGATCGCGAAATTCCGGTGTTACTACTCACGACACCACCTTCGCGAATCGCGTGACAGATTCAGGCGAGCGCTCGCGGTTCAGAGGGCTCAACTGCAGAAGACCGCTCTAGAGAGAGGCTAGGAGAGGGGAGGGGCGGACGGCATACATATGTGGGCTTGGGCCTCGACGGAGGGGACGTGGAAGGCATCGAGCGCGGAGGCGGCAGCGCAGGCGACGACGAGGAGGAGCGACGTCTCTGTGGACGAGGGCGAGGGCAGAGGATAGGCGAGGGTGGGGGAGGGGGTGGGCGGGGTCTCCGTGGACGAGAGTGGGGAAAGGGGAGGGCGGCGGCGGCGGCGGCGTCTCCGTGGACGAGGGTGGGGGAGGGGGTGGGCGGCGTCTCCGTGGACGAGGGCCAGGGCACAGGAGAGGCGAGGACATAGGGGTTAGGAATGGCGCACCCCGAGCGGTGCGCCATTAGAATGTTTTTCTTTGATAGCACTGGCGCATCCTCATGGAGTGTGTTATTAGTAAAAAAATGTATATAGCAATGGCGCATCCCAGAGAGGTGCGCCATTAGTAATCTTTTTTTTTGGATAGCAATGGCGCACCCCAGAGAGGTGCGCCATTAGTAATTTTTTTTGGATAGCAATGGCGCTCGGGTGGGAGGGAGGGGGAGGGTGGTGCGCTCGGCCAATTCCGTTCGGGGGAGGGTGGTGCGCTCGGCCAATTCCGTTCGGGGGAACCGAGCAAGGAGACACGGGAGGGTGCGAGGGGTCGGTGGCGGCGGTGGAGCGGGGGAGGGTGCGGGGGGTCGTCGGCGGCGGTGGAGCGGGGGAGGGTGCAGGGGGTCGGCGGTGGCGGTGGAGCGGGGGAGGGTGCGGGGGGTCGTCAGCGGCGGTGGAGCGGGGGAGGGTGCGGGGGGTCGTCGGTAGCGGTGGAGCTGGCCGGGGAGGGTGCGGGGGGTCGTCGGCGGCGGTGGAGCGGGGGAGGGTGCGGGGGGTCGTCGGCGGTGGTGGAGCGGGCCGGGGAGGGTGCGGGGGGTCGTCGGCAGCGGTGGAGCGGGGGAGGGTGCGGTGGGTGCTCGGCGGCGGTGGAGCGGGGGAGGGCACGGGGGGACACTATTGGGACACTATGATGCAAATGAGGTGAGGAGGAGGAGGCACCCGAGACAAGTTTGGAGGAGGATGTGGAGAGAATGAAAGTGGGGAAAGTGAGTGTGGTAGGTGGCTGTCCAAAATATCTAGCTGGTCCCAGGTTACTAATGGCGCACCACCTACATATGCGCCATTAGTAACCCTGGTTACTAATGGCACACCTTCTGTGGTGCGCCATTAGTAGTTCTGCAAAAAAAAGTAGTGGCGCACCACCAACAGATGCGCCATTAGTAATACTGGTTACTAATGGCGCACTAGCTGTGGTGCGCCATTAGTAGTTTTCAAAAAAAAACAATTTTTTTTTATAGTAGTGGCGCACTACCAACACATGCGCCATTAGTAACCCTGGTTACTAATGGCGCACCAGCTGCTGGTGCGCCATTAGTAGTTTTGCAAAAAAAAAAAAAAAATATATATATATATATATATAGTAGTGGCGCACCGAGTGTGTGGTGCGCCATTAGTGTCCATCACACAAATGCACACCTGCACATGGTGCGTCACTACTATATAGTAGTGGCGCACTACTTGTGTGGTGCGCCATTAGTATCTATATCATCTATAGCCCTTTTCCTAGTAGTGCTCTCTCTTTCTCTCTCTCTCTCTCTCTGAACCTCTCTCCAAACTGAAGCTACATAATCTAACTTACAGAGGAGGAAAGAAGGAGGGAAGAGGATGGCGGCGGAGCAGGAGGAACACACGCATTGTTGGGGATATACCCCGCAGTGTAACCCGGCTTGGAGTGTGACCCGCCAAAGGACTTGGCGACTCACCGGCGACTCAGCAGTGACCTGGCAGGCGACTCATACTTGTCCCCATAGGCGACTTAGATAAATGACGAAGGCCCAAGGCCCAGCGTGCACCCTGGCATAAGGCGACTCATAGAGAGGCCAGGAGGGCCGACTCACAAGAGGAGGCCCAAGAAGAGGAAAGACTCCCACAAGAAGGAAACAAGACCCGGATTAGGATTCAAGAGAGACTAGTCCTATTCCTACTCTAGTAGGACTCTACATGTAAACCTACCCCTTCCACCTATATAAGGAGGGGTAAGGCGCCCCAAGAGGGACAAGATACATAACTTAGGTCTAGACAAGACAAATCATGAGATAGACAAATTAGACACCCACGAGATTAGAGGTGGCGAGTCTACACCCTTGTAATCGAGATCATCATCTTCATCAATGCAACACAAGCAGGACGTAGGCTTTTACCTCCATCGGAGGGGCCGAACCTGGGTAAACTCGCGTCTCTCCATTCCGACCAACCCCTTGAAGCCGCCACATGGTTGCGATGGCCTCACACCTAAGTTCTCTCACGAGGACATATGTCGTGACAAAACCACGACAGTTGGCGCCCACCGTGGGGCTGATCGCACGGTGGAATTGTGTTCTTGGAGGGAAATTTTTAGGGATCAAGAACCTCACTATTTGCAGGATGAAAAAAAGACGACGCAGGAAGATCAACAGGAATTTCGATCGCCAGATCGAAAGGTTGAGAATTTTTACGGCGACTTGTGCATTGTCTCAGGGTAGAATCGATCCAACCTCCGCTACAACAGCCGCCTAGATCCATACGCACAACAGTGTTTGGGTCGAAAGCGATACGTTGATTCCCAACCAAAATCTTGGTTGACCTGCTCTATCAAGGGATCAAGCGGTGACGACGATGCAACATGATTAACGTAAGGCGTTCTATAATGATTTCTGGGCTTACCACCCACGTGTGCTGGTGACAATGGCAAGCCTAAAGGAAAAAAGAAACTTGGAGGTTCTCACGGATCGTACTAGTCCTGGAGGAACAGGAAAGGATCATTGATTCTCCTCGCTCCCAATCGATGGGGGTGCTAGGACGAAGCCAGGAGAAATCGACTGCTGCTATGCTAATTCACGTCTGCACCAAAGGAGGAATTCTGAGATGAGCGCTGATGGATCGCTGCCGAAACCACCACAAGTTCGACTTGACCTCAACTCGCGATCTACATCCACTCCAAACCGGCCTCGCCTGTGTTGCCGCAACCTGCGCCTGCTCTAAGCCAGTTCGCCTCTCTTGCCGCGCTCGGTCCCACCATCGCGACCTGGGCCACTGCCGCCCCTGCTTCACCACCGCAGCTCTGTGAGTACCACCGCCATGACTTGCCTCACTGATGTGCCTTGAGGCGCCGCCGCGCTCGCTGCGCCGCGCCATGGCTCGGCTGCGCTCCACCTCCGCTCACGTCGCCGGCTACGCCGCAAGTCGCATCGCCATCGCAGCCGCACTTCACTGCAGACTTGCCATGCTGCACTCCGCCATCTCAAGGTTTGAAACGGACTTGCCGCGTCGCCACACCTACGAACCTCCTCGCACCGCGCTACTACTCGTGCGAGTAGCCACCCCGCCTCCGCCTCGGACTCGCCGTCAGCACCCGCTACACCATGACTGGCTCAACCTTGCCTTCGCCGAGGCCTTTACCAGGCACGCCGGCTCAGCTCCGCCATCCGTCATGATCGAAACTAGCCACCAGGGGCAGGGATCCATCCATCACGCACGCTCGGCCGGAGAGCGCCAGACTCAGGCTCCACTTCACCTCAACAGCCGCAACCTCGCCTCGCTCGACATCGCGTGCCGGCCGCTGGGACTCGCGCCGCTGCACCTACCACTACCATATCCTCGACCGCCCCGGCTTTGCTCCGTCATGGCTACCCACAGCCTGAGCCGCCGCACCTGCTTCCACCATCCTCCAACTCGCCTCGGGCCAGGCTTACCACGAGCCGGCTCTCGCCATCCGCGCCTTAACTGCTCTGAGCCCGATCGCACGCGCGTGCACTGGCTAGCTACACCAGTCCGCCCTGCCTCCAACTTGCTTCGGATGCCTCCAACTCGACACCTTGTCTCGCTAAGCCGTACCCTGGAAGGCTCGGCCTCAACCCGCCATACGCGCCACACCAACTGCTGCCACCCCGTGCGCCTACTTCGCTCGCTTGCGCCTGCGCTGGCCCTGCATGTTTTGCATTCCTGCTCGGACACCCCTGGGCCGGTCTCGTGTGTCTCCGTGTCCAATGTCGCTGTTTCTGGCATCCCCATCATCGCCGCATCCGCATCTGGTACATCTCCGTCTCGACCGCTGGCATCTTGACGTTAGTAGCGAGCCTCTAGCATCGTTGCATAGGCTGCTGGTATTCCCGCGTCTGCACACCGTTGGCAAACATCTCAGCAGCCAGCCACGCCAAGTCAACCCCATGAGAGCAAGGTGGTTGTATTACTAGTCGTACATTTCACGGGAGGCTCAGTACTAGTGGTGTTTTATCCAATGAATTAGCACAAGATTTCGTTATCTTACGAGGAGTAAAAAAAAGGGGTTGTCAACACATGTGGATGAGATCAACCTGGGAGGCCACGTGCTCTACAAGAAGAGAAACACCCAATAAAAAGGAGGTTGACTTGGCAGACCACAAAAGGTTTTTAGGCAATCGTTCCTGACAAAAAAAGAGGCGATTTGACCGGTCGCTGACATTCTACATCATCATTGACGGATGTCGGACCAGCATGTCCATATTGCGGATAACTACGTACGGAAAAGATCATGTGCTATCTATCTAATTTATTTTTATTATCACATATTAATTTCTTTGTGAACAATTACTTTGGCATGTAATTTTTTACGCAGGATAATTATTCGTTACAAAGTGGCGTTATATTACGAGTACTAAGTTCGTGTCAATCAACGACATGGGCGACTCACCGCCTACGCCTGCTTACAACGACGCGGCTAACTCTCACGTTTGCGCGACCAAGACGGTTCAAAAATGACGCGGCCAACTTTCATGCCCGCGCAATCAAGACGGCTTACAACACCACGGCCGATTTTCGAGTCTGTACCCAATCGCCAGACAATTCTCGTGTTCAACTCAACCCGTCGGTGCAGTGCTCGCCTGTATGAGCCGCCCAACAGAAGGACGCGAGTCGCCGTCCTCACGGTACGGATTATATCAACCCGCCAGTGCAGTGCTCGCTTATACGAGCCGCCTAACAGAAGGACGCAAGTCGCCACCCTCACGGTCCGGACAACATCAACTTGCCGGTGCAGTGGCTTTATATCTCAGAGATGGAGCGAGTACCAGTATCTTTTCTCTGCCGGTTTATGCCACAATCAAGTATGGAGACTCTCAAGACGCCTCCTTGAGTCGACTTAAGACTCGGGGGCTACATGGACATGGCTCGACAGGCTCAACTGGGATGAATAAGTCAAGAACCCCGGGTCATTACAGAAAAATTAAGCCGGTCTAAATACTTGAGATTTTGATACAAAAGTCTCCCTTGGGTGGTGCTTGAGCTTTTTTGACTCGCCATATCCTGTCGCGACCTTATGAGCCAACGAAATTGCTATTTTGGGTGGCGCTTGAGCTTTTTTGACTCGCCCTATCCTGTCGCGACCTTATGAGCCGACGAAATTGCTATCTTGGGTGGCGCTTGAGTTTTTTTGACTCGCCCTATCTTGTTGCGACCTTATGAGCCGACGAAATTGCTATTTCGGGTGGCGCTTAAGCTTTTTTGACTCGCCCTATCCTGTCGCGACCTTATGAGCCGACGAAATTGCTATTTTGGGTGGCGCTTGAGTTTTTTTTGACTCGCCCAATCCTATCGCGACCTTATGAGCCGACGAAATTGCTATTTTGGATGGCGCTTGAGCTTTTTTGACTCGCCCTATCCTGTCGCGACCTTATGAGCCGACGAAATTTCTATTTTGGGTGGCGGTTGAGTTTTTTTTACTCGCCCTATCCTGTCGCGACCTTATGAGCCGACGAAATTGCTATCTTGGGTGGCGCTTGAGCTTTTCTGACTCGCCCTATCCTGTCGCGACCTTATGAGCCGACGAAATTACTATTTGGGGTGGCGCTTGAGCTTGTTTGACTCGCCCTATCCTGTCGCGACCTTATGAGCCGACGAAATTACTATTTGCGGTGGCGCTTCAGCTTGTTTGACTCGCCCTATCCTGTCGAGACCTGATGAGCCGACGAAATTGCTATTTTTTACCTTCTTGACACTGCCACAAGGTTTTTCAAGCTTTTTCTGACTCGCCTCAAAATATCTTGGGCCGATTGCTATTTATTATCACCCATTATTCACTGAGGTGCTAGCCACCGTGACTCACTGAGCCGGCTTATTTAAAATAGCTTGATGCCATACTTATCATATCATATACATGCATCATATTGCATTACATCACACATCATACATACATGTCATGCCGGTCTTCAAACCGGGTCAAAGCATAAATTCTTGCAGGTGCAAATAAATCTTTGAATAGCCAATTTGGCTGGATTTTTATCATGGTTTATCATAACCAGTGTTAAATGATTGGGGGTTTTTAAAGCCAGCTCGGAAGAATTGACTATTGTCAAAGAGCCGCCCTATCACATATAATGTCGAGTCATCTAATTGACCTGCCCTTGGATTTCTTCAACTTGTGTTCTGTAGTAAATTACAACACTTATGGATTTCTCCCACATATGGATTTCTCAAGGATATATTTGCCGGGTTACATTGCAACCACAATCAAGGATTTCTTTTATCACAAAGGCATCATCAGCTCAAAGAGTGGATATGATTTTATTCTACAATGGAAGGAATAGCCCCGAGTCGCTGCAGGCACACAACCCGACACTTGGGGGCTACATTATTCAAATCAAGATTACATCAAAGTATGAAAGTCCCATGTCGCTGCAAGCATACACCATGACACTTGGGGGCTAATGCAATCCGCTTTTCAAATCATCACATCATCAACAGACCTGGCTACTTCAAGGAGATAAGCCGGCCGTGGGGGCTACATGTCGCTCTTTATTTCAAATACAATTTCAAGGAAGAACCGACTCATCATTTTTATAATGACCCGACCCTTTGGGGCTACACATTGCTGCTCAAGGAGAAGAACGTGGAAGTCCCGATTCGCCGCAAGCAATCGACCCGTCACTTGGGGACTACACTATTCAGATCATAATTTCTAACGTCCCAGGTTGCTGCACGCAAGACAATCCAGCCCTTGGGGGCTACATCACTAAGTTGTCTCATAGATCATGAGGTTCAAATTGGAGACCCGGCCCATCACACACTGATGACCCGGCCCTTGGGGACTACAGGTAATATGGATATATCAAAAAATTGAAGAGCACATTTCATTATGTCATGGAGGTGAAGTATTGGGAGACCGGTTCACCATATTTTTATCTAGTTGAAGCATTGAAAGACCGGCTCAACATCGCACGGATTTGTCAATTGGAGTTCAGTTGTTTGACGGGGCACTACTAATAATCATGACCCGCCATTGTCAATCATAACCCGCCGAAGCAAGAGAAGCTGGTTCGACATTGTGTGGATTTCTTATTTCCCAAGTTATCATCAAGCCAAAGCATTGGAGGCCGACTTAATGGCATATATATACTTTATTGCAAAAGACACGTACCTACGAGATGATTGAAGGCAGCTTGAAGAAACCCGGATTTTTCAAGGAGCCACTTCAGTAAATCAAGCCGGCCAGAGGAGCAAGCCGGTCCCTTAACTTATTTATTATTCTTATTTCAGGAGCTTACCATGAATAAATTCAAGCTAACCTTGGAGGCTAATGTTGGGGATATACCCCGCAGTGTAACCCGGCTTGGAGTATGACCCGCCAAACGACTTGGCGACTCACCGGGGACTCAGCGGTGACCTGGCGAGCGACTCATACTTGTCCCCACAGGCGACTTAGATAAATGACGAAGGCCCAAGGCCCAGCGTGCACCCTGGCATAAGGCGACTCATAGAGAGGCCAGGAGGGCCGACTCACAAGAGGAGGCCCAAGAAGAGGAAAGACTCCCACAAGAAGGAAACAAGACCCGGATTAGGATTCAAGAGAGACTAGTCCTATTCCTACTCTAGTAGGACTCTACATGTAAACCTACCCCTTCCACCTATATAAGGAGGGGTAAGGCGCCCCAAGAGGGACAAGATACACAACTTAGGTCTAGACAAGACAAATCATGAGATAAACAAATTAGACACCCAAGAGATTAGAGGTGGCGAGTCTACACCCTTGTAATCGAGATCATCATCTTCATCAATGCAACACAAGCAGGACATAGGCTTTTACCTCCATCGGAGGGCCGAACCTGGGTAAACTCGCGTCTCTCGATACCGACCAACCCCTTCAAGCCGCCACATGGTTGCGATGGCCTCACACCTAAGTTCTCTCACGAGGACATCTGCCGTGACGAAACCACGACACGCATCCCTAGGTCACGCTAGGGATCCTAAATAGCCCCATCCCCATGCTCCTGACCGTCTAATGCTTGCTGGGGAGCATCAGTGGTGGAGGAGGGTGTCGTACAGGGGTGACGTGCGCGAGGAGGAAGACGGTCGTGGGGTGGGCTGCTCGAAGGGGTACTGGGCCCTGGGCCTCTCTCTCTCAAGACTTAACACTCGGCTGACTTATAAATAATGCAACCAATTTTGTATTAAAGGCTAGGGTAGGAAGAAATAGAAAAAAAATGAAAACAAAAATATAAAATAAGCCTCTAAAATGTTCCTCCTATTTATAAAAAGAGGTGGGGCATTTTAGAGTAAGGGAGAATAATATGTTTTATTGGAATGTGGCCCTGTTTTAAAATAAAACAAAAGGAAAAATAAATTCAAATAAGTGTGTGTTGCCACCCACAAATATTTAAAAAGGGTTTTAAATAACTTGAACATTTTTAATAGGCCAAAACAGAAAACTACAAATCTGCCCTAAGTTATTGAAAAGAAAGGGTTTTTGGACAAGGTGCAACTAAGGGGTTTTTGAAGGGCTCTTGTTGCACCCACATCACACATCACAAGATCACCCCATCACATATGTTGTCTGATACGTCTCGAACGTATCTATAATTTTTGATGGTTTCATGCTATTATCTTGTCAAACTTTGGATGTTTTGTATGCCTTTTATATCTTTTTTGAGACTAACTTATTAACTCAGTGCCAAGTGCCAGTTCCTGTTTTTTCCATGTTTTTGACCCCTTTGAGAGGAGGATTTTAAACGGAGTCCAAACGGAACGAAACTGCCAAAAAGATTTTTTCTGAAACAGAAGAAGATCGGGAAGCCTGAGAATCAAGGAGAGGCGAGCAGGGACCCCACAAGCCCCCTAGCCGCGGCCAGGGGGCCCGCGCCTCCGAGGCTTGTGGGCTCCCTTGGCCACATCTGCCCTAGGTCTTTCGCCTATAAATTCCCTAAAGTCCCAGAAAAAATCAAGAGATCATCGAAAGTACTTTTCCGCCGCCGCAAGCTTCTGTCTCCGCAAGATCCCATCTGGGGCATGTTCTGGTGCCCTGCCGGAGGGGGGATTCGGATACGGAGGGCTTCTTCATCAACACCATGACCTCTCCGATATTGCGTGAGAAGTTCACCATAGACCTACGGGTCCATAGCTAGTAGCTAGATGGCTTCTTCTCTCTCTTGGATCTTCAATACAAAGTTCTCCATGATCTTCATGGAGATCTATCCGATGTAATCTTCTTTTGCGGTGTGTCTGTCGAGATCCGATGAATTGTAGATTTATGATCAGATTATCTATGAATCTTATTTGAGTTTCTTCTGATCTCTCTTATGCATGATTTCATATCCTTGTAATTCTCTTTGAGTTGTGGGCTTTGTTTGGCCAACTAGATCTATGATTCTTGCAATGGGAGAAGTGCTTGGTTTTGGGTTCATACCGTGCGGTGACCTCATCCAGTGATAGAAGGGGTAGAGAGGCACGCATCATGTTGATGCCATCAAGGGTAAAAAGATGGGGTTTTCATCATTGGTTTGAGTTTATCCCTCTACATCATGTCATCTTGCTTAAGGCGTTACTCTTTTTGTCATGAACTCAATACACTAGATGCACGATGGATAGCGGTCGATGTGTGGAGTAATAGTAGTAGATGCAGAAAGTATCGGTCTACTTGTCTCGGACGTGATGTCTATATGTATGATCATTGCCTTAGATATCGTAATGACTTTGCGCGGTTCTATCAATTGCTCGACAGTAATTTTTTCACCCACCGTGATATTTGCTATTTTGAGAGAAGCCTCTAGTGAACACTATGGCCCCTGGGTCTACTCCACACCATATTTTCAGCATTACTCTTTTTCTGCGTTGCACTTTCCGCCTTCAGATCTCACTTTGCAATCAATCTTGAAGGGATTGACAACCCCTTTATAGCGTTGGGTGCAAGCTCTTTTGTGTTTGAGCAGGTACTCTGGACTTGACGAGATTCTCCTACTGGATTGATACCTTGGTCCTCAAACTGAGGGTAATACTTACTGCTCCTGTGCTGCATCGCACTTTCCTCTTCAAGGGAAAAACCAACGCAAGCTCAAGAGACGACAGAAGATATCTGTCGCCGTAGAAGAAGAATTTATGGCGCCTTTGCCGGGGAGGATCAAGTCAAGCACTCATCCAAGTAAGCGTCGCAAATTCATCTCTTGCATTTACCTTTTTTGCCTCTCGTTTTCCTCTCCCCCACTTCTGAAAAAACAAAAAATTACAAAAATATTTTCCTTTTTCATTTGCCTTTTTCTTCGTTTGCCTTTTTCGTTCGCCCTTTTCTCTCGCTTGCTTTCTGTTCGCTTGTGTGCTATCTGCCTTCATTATGCTTGTATCTTCGCTTGCTGAAAATCTATTGATATGGATCCTCATCCACTTGCTAATCTCTTTAAGAGATCCAATTATGTTGAACCAATTGCTAGTGAGTTGAGTGCACTTGACTATCTTTATGGCGTTTTGCTTGAGATGCGTGAATCTGAAAATCGTGATGAAGAAATTTATGAAGTGATTCACGAGGGATCCTTGAATGAAAAGCATGATTGCAATGATTTCATTATAAATTCTATTAATGATAATCATGCTAAAAATATGCAAAACCCTAAGCTTGGGGATGCTAGTTTTGCTCTGTCAACTACTTGTTGCAATGATCATGAGTGGGGCGATGATTTTTCTTATGATATTGAAAATTTGTTTAAGCCTCATGATGAATATGATATTTGCAATAATATTGAAAGTGGGATTGGAAAAGTCATGACTTTAGTTGATGATAATCCCACTATTTTTGCAGAGCGTCAACTTTGCATGCATGTGGATCATGAAAAGAATATCCTATGTGATAGCTATATTGTTGAACTTGATTATGATCCCACATGTAATTGTTATGAGAGAGGAAAATATTGTGGTAGAAACTTTCATATCACTAAATCACCTCTCGATATGTTGAGATTGCTATTGTTTTTTCATCTTCCTTGCATATGGTAACTATTGGTTGTCTTGACAATCTGTTTTCCTATAAAATGCCTACGCGTAGGAAGTATGTTAGACTTAGATGTGATTTTCACATGCTTTATGATGTTCTCGTTGTGCTTCAATTCTTGTCTTTTGTGTGAGCATCATTGAATTATCAATGCCTAGCTAAGGGCGTTAAATAATAGCGCTTGTTGGGAGGCAACCCAATGAATTTATTCCTTTTTTCTTTCTATTTTGTTGCATACACACCATCATAATTCTGTTACGATTCTGTCTTTTGTGTTTCTTTTTGTGTTTGAGCCAAGCCAAACCTTCATGACTAGTCTTGGTGATGGTTGTTTGATCCTGCTGGAAAAAGACAGAAACTTTTCGCTCACGAGATGATTTTTCATTTTTAATCAGAAAGAGCTTTTGAGTTGATTCATTTTTATGCAGGTTTATATGCCTTTTGACCAGGCAGTAGTAATGTTTCAGAATTGTTGAGGTACCAGAAGTATACGAAGTATACAGATTGCTACAGACTGGTCTGTTTTTGACAGATTATGTTTTTGTTGAGTCGGTTGCTTGTTTTGATGAAACTATGGATAGTATCGGGGGGTACTAGCCATGGAGAAGTGAGAATACAGTAGCCCAACACCAATATATATATAGAAATCAAGATTGCTACAGTACCTAAAGTGGTGGTGGTTTTTTTTCTTGTGCTAATGTTATCACGGGTTTCTGTTTAAGTTTTGTGTTGTGAAGTTTTCAAGTTTTGGGTGATGTTCTCATGGACAAAGAGATAAGGATTGGAAAGAGCTGAAGCTTGGGGATGCCCAAGGCATCCCAAGCCAAATTCAAGTACACCAAAAAGCCTAATCTTGGGGATGCCCCGGGAAGGCATCCCCTCTTTCGTCTTCAATCCATCGGTAACATTACTTGGAGCTATATTTTTATTCACCACATGATATGTGTTTCGCTTGGAGCGTCTTCTATCTTAGGAGTCTTTTCTTTTTGTTGTGTCACAATCATCCTTGCTGCACACCTTTAGAGATAGACATGCACTCATCGTGATTTTGCTAGAATGCTCATAATGCTTCACTTATATCTTTTGAGCTAGATAATTTTGCTCTTTGTGCTTCACTTATATCTTATAGAGCACGGCAGTGCGTGACTTGGTAGTTGGCTTATGCTATGAAAGTAGTCCCAAAGGTGATAGGTACCCAAAGAGGATACAAAAACCTCCATCTTCATGTGCATTGAGTAGAAAGAGAAGTCTTGATTCCTCTCAATTAGTTTTGAGACGTGGATTTGGTAATATTAAGAGTTATGTTAGTAGGGTGTTGTGAATCTAGAAATACTTGTGTTGAAGTTAGTGATTCCCGTAGCATGCACGTATGGTGAACCGCTATGTTAGGAAGTCAGAGCATAATTGATCTATTGATTGTCATCCTTTGTGTTGAGGTCGGGATGACGCGATGGTTAACACCTACCAACCCTTCCCCTAGGAGTATGCGTTTAGCACTTTGTTTCGATTACCAATAAAAACTTTCGCAACAAGTATGTGAGTTCTTCATGACTAATGTGAGTCCATGGTATAGATGCACTTTCACCTTCCACCATTGCTATCCTCTCTAGTGCCGCGCAATTCTCGCCGGTACACAAACCCACCATATGCCTTCCTCAAAACAGCCACCATACCTACCTACTATGGCATTTTCATAGCCATTCTGAGATATATTGCCATGCAACTCCCACCGTTCCGTCTCATGACTTGTGCCATCACTCTCATATTGCCATTGCATGATCTTAAGATAGCTAGCGAGATGTTTCAACGTCATACGCCAAGGTAGATCGTTGCACATCCCGGTACACTACCGGAGGCATTTCCTATAGAGTCATTTCTAAGCTTTGAGCTGTGAGTAAATAAAAGTGTGATGATCATCATTATTAGAGCATTGTCCCATGTGAGGAAATAAAAAAAGGAGGCCAAAGAGCCCAAATAAAAAAATAGAAAAGAAGAGGCCCAAGAGCCCAAATAAAAAAAGAGAGAAAAAGAGAGAAGGGACAATGCTACTATCTTTTTCCACACTTGTGCTTCGTAATAGCACCATGTTCTTCATGTTTGAGAGCCTCTTGTTTCATCACTACCATATGCTAGTGGGAAACTTCATTATATAACTTGGCTTGTATATTCCAATGATGAGCTTCCTCAAATTGCCCTAGGTCTTCGTGAGCAAGCAAATTGGATGCACACCAACTAGTTCTCCTTTTGAGCTTTCACATACTTATAGCTCTAGTGCATCCTTTGTATGGCAATCCCTACTCATTCACATTGATATCTATTAACGGGCATCTCCATAGCCCTTTGATACGCCGAGTCAATGTGACCATCTCCTCCTTTTTTGTCTCACAACCACCACCACACTCTATTCCACCTATAGTGCTATATCCATGGCTCACGCTCATGTATTGCGTGATAGTTATAAAAAGTTTGAGAAAGTAAGCATGCGAAAACAATTACTTGGCCAATACCGGGGTTGTGCATGATCTACATTAGTTGTGTGAGGATGATGGAGCATAGACAGACTATATGATTTTGTAGGGATAACTTTCCTTGGCCTTGATATTTTGAAATTTCATGATTACCTTGCTAGTTTGCTTGAAGTATTATTGTTTTCATGTCAATAGCAAACTATTGTTTTGAATCTTGCGGATCTGAACATTCATGTCACACAAAATAAGTTGCAAAGGACAACTATGCTAGGTAGCATTCCACATCAAAAATTCATTCTTTATCACTTCCCTACTCGAGGACGAGCAGGAGTTAAGCTTGGGGATGCTTGATACGTCTCCAACGTATCTATAATTGGTTATGGTTTCATGCTATTATCTTGTCAAACTTTGGATGTTTTGTATGCCTTTTATATCTTTTTTGAGACTAACTTATTAACTCAGTGCCAAGTGCGAGTTCCTATTTTTTCCATGTTTTTGACCCCTTTCAGAGGAGGATTTTAAACGGAGTCCAAACGGAACGAAACTGCCAAAAAGATTTTTTCCGAAACAGAAGAAGATCGGGAAGCCTTAGAATCAGGGCAGGGGGCCAGCAGGGACCCCACAAGCCCCCTAGCCACGGCCAGGGGGCCCGCGCCTCCCAGGCTTGTGGGCTCCCTGGCCCACCTCTGCCCTAGGTCTTTCGCCTATAAATTCCCTAAAATCCCAGAAAAAATCAGGAGATCATCGAAAGTACTTTTCCGCCGCTGCAAGCTTCTATCTCCGCAAGATCCCATCTGGGGCACGTTCTGGTGCCTTCTCGGAGGGGGATTCGGATACGGAGGGCTTCTTCATCAACACCATGACCTCTCCAATGATGCGTGAGTAGCTCACCATAGACCTACGGGTCCATAGCTAGTAGCTAGATGGCTTCTTCTCTCTCTTGGATCTTCAATACAAAGTTCTCCATGATCTTCATGGAGATCCATCCGGTGTAATCTTCTTTTGCGGTGTGTTTGTCGAGATCCGATGAATTGTGGATTTATGATCAGATTATCTATGAATCTTATTTGAGTTTCTTCGGATCTCTCGTATGCATGACTTCATATCCTTGTAATTCTCTCCGAGTTGTGGATTTTGTTTGGCCAACTAGATCTATGATTCTTGCAATGGGAGAAGTGCTTGGTTTTGGGTTCATATCGTGCGGTGACCTCACACAGTGATAGAAGGGGTAGCGATACACGCATCATGTTGTTGCCATCAAGGGTAAAAAGATGGGGTTTCATCATTGGTTTGAGTTTATCCCTCTACATCATGTCATCTTGCTTAAGGCGTTACTCTGTTCGTCATGAACTCAATACACTAGATGCATGTTGGATAGCGGTTGATGTGTGGAGTAATAGTAGTAGATGCAGAAAGTATCAGTCTACTTGTCTCGGACGTGATGCCTATATGTATGATCATTGCCTTAGATATCGTCATGACTTTGCGTGGTTCTATCAATTGCTCGACAGTAATTTGTTCACCCACCGTGATATTTTCTATTTTGAGAGAAGCCTCTAGTGAACACTATGGCCCCCGGGTCTACTCCACACCATATTTTCAGCCTTACTCTTTTTCTGCGTTGCACTTTCCACCTTCAGATCTCACTTTGCAATCAATCTTGAAGGGATTGACAACCCCTTTATAGCGTTGGGAGCAAGCTCTTTTGTGTTTGTGCAGGTACTCTGGACTTGACAAGATTCTCCTACTGGATTGATACCTTGGTTCTCAAACTGAGGGAAATACTTACTGCTCCTGTGCTGCATTGCCCTTTCCTCTTCAAGGGAAAAACTAACACAAGCTCAAGAGATGACAGAAGATCTCTGTCGCCGTATCACTGTCACAGAACACACCATGAAGTTGGCAGCACAATACAAATCAAACAAGAAGCAAAAGGAATAAATGCTATGCATGATGTACATGAAATGACAAAACCACCAAGTCTCACATCCATTCACATTGCATCACAAGGTTGCCAAATATGGAAGGAGTTACAAAGAAGGAAGGAAAAGCATTGGGGTTGTCACATGATATTTGTGCAGGTACTACATTGGAGCCTTCCTTGTTCCTCCTACTTGATTGATACCTTGGTTCTCAACAAACTGAGGGAAATACTTATCTACTTCGCTGGATCACCCTTTCCTTTTAAAGGGGAAACCAAAGCAAGCTCAAGAGGTAGCAGCCACACTACTTAGCCAGCTACGGAATGGAGAGAGGACTCGGACCAGCCAGCAAGCCCCGGGGTCCGAGGAGTCAGACCGAGGAGTTCGCTCAACAGATGACACGATTGCGGGAATCGAAAAGGTATGCCCCAAACATCGGCTTGGGGCACCCGCTGCATTCATAAGCCCAAAATGGTAGGGGATACATATGTACATTTGTTCTTTCTCTCTTAGCAGTAGAACGGGCGTAAAAGTGCAGCATTCCACGGGCGCTCCAACTCCTCACCGGAGGCGTCTCTCTTGCGCTTCTACGGCTTCTGGGCATCTATCAGATACTATGTGGTGTTGTGCAGCGCCTTGCTGATGATGAAGGGCCCTTCCCATGGGGAGGATAGCTTATGCTGGCCGACGGTTCTTTGGAGTCGTCTAAGCACGAGGTCCCTTTCGCGGAAGGAAAGGGGCCGGATACGCTTGTTGTGGTAGTGGCGAAGCTTCTGCTCATAGATGGTCGTCCGACTCAGAGCCAGCTTGCGTGCTTCCTCGAGCAGGTCGACATCGTCTTCTCTTGCCTCCTTTGCATCCGTCTCCGTATATAGGGTGACCCGAGGTGAGTCGAATTTGATGTCCGTGGGGATGACCGCCTCAGACCCATACACGAGGAAGAACGGAGTGAGACTGGTTGATCAATTGGGCGTGGTGCAAAGACTCCATGGGATGGCTGGAAACTATTTAATCTAGCAGTCGTCCGACCAGACCAGTGGCGTCACGAGCCGCGGCTTGATGTCGTCTAGGATCAAGCCATTTGCTCTTTCGGCTTGGCCATTCGAGTCGGGATGGGCCACTGACGCGAGGTCGAGTCGGATGCCTTCCTTGGAGTAGAAAATTGCCATCGCGCCCTTGGCAAAGTTGGTGCCGTTGTTGGTGACGATGCTATGGAGGACCCCATCATGGACGGTGATGTCCTTGATGAATCGGACGGTCGTGGGCCCGTCCCGCTTCTTGATGGGTCTTGCCTCGATCCACTCGGTGAACTTGTCGACGGCCACCAGAAGGTGTGTCATGCCGCCTCTGGCGAGCCGGCTCGAGCTGAGGGACCGGAGGAGCCGGAGCCCCCGGGTCTCCAATCGGAGTCACCAAGGCGGATCTGTCAGCCCTCGGGACGATGGCGGAGCTCGACGCGTCTTCCTTCTCCATGACGGCTACGGATCCGGAGTCGGCCGCCGCGGGCCCATCCAGATCCGGCACTGTGCATGCATCCGGAGGAGCCTCCGGGTCCGAGGCGGGGTCGGATGGGTCGGCTGGCACGAAGATGGACGCCGACTCCGGAGATGGCTTGATCGAAGGCTTGCACATTTGCTCGAGGGAGACGTCGGTTGGGAGCGCCTGTCGGGTGGAACCGATCTTTGCCAGTACATCCACCACCTTGTTGTCCGCTCAGGGGACATGATGGAACTCACAACCCTCGAAAGAGCCAGTGAGCTGTTGGACGAGGAAGCGGTAGCTGGCCATGTTGGCGTTCCTAACGTCCCATTCGTCAAAGACCTGCTGCACCACGAGGTCCGAGTCACCAAAGTAGAGGATCCGGCGGATACCCATCTCCTTGGCGAGCCAGAGGCCATAGACGACCGCCTCATATTCGGCTATGTTGTTGGAGGCGGTGAAGTGGATTTTGAGAGCATATTTGAGCTGATCCCCTTTCAGGGAAGATAGAACAATGCCGGCTCCCAAACCAGTTTGCATCTTGGAGTCGTTGAAGTGCATGCGTTAATGCTTAGAGTCGGGAGGAGGCAGTGTGAACTGGGTCTCCGCCCAGTCGACGAGGAAGTCAGCCACCACCTGGGACTTGATGGCCGTGCACGGCTCACACTGGATGTCGTGGTCAGCCATGGCGATGATCCACTTGGCAATTCGGCCGGCTGTGTACCGGTTGCCCATGATCTCTGAGAGCGGAGCTGTGCTCACCACAATGATGGTGTGCTCCTGGAAGTATTGCTTCAGCTTCTTGGCGGTGAAGTATATGTCGTAGCACATCTTATGGTAGTGGGGGTACTTCTGCTTGGAGGTGGAGAGGACCTCGCTCAGGTAGTAGACGGGGCACTGAACTGGTAGTGTCTTGCCTTCCCCAGTTTGCTCCACCACCAGAACGACGCTGACCACTTGCGTGGTTGCCGCGATGTACGCGGTCATGGGCTCCTTCTCGGTCAGCGCGGCCAAGACGGCGTGCTGGAGAGGATGTGCTTGAGGTCGCGAAAGGCCTCGTCCGCCTGGTCGGTCCACTCTAACTCGGTCGTCTTCTTCATGAGTTGGTAGAATGGCAGCACCTTCTCACCGAGCCGGCTGACTGATGATGAGTTGATGGATATACTTCTCGCCCCTTGTTGGTTACCCCAAGTGGAAGGTGGAGATGTAGTGAGCAGAAGATTTCCCTTACACTGGGACTGTATGGTTTATCGAACCAGGAGGTCCGAGGATCAACAAGTAGGTGTCCGCTGCTGTGGCGCTAGCAGAAGACGTGGACCTGCACACACAACAAATACCTTTGCTCCCAACGAGTTCAGAGAGGTTGTCAATCTCTCCGTCCTTGTAGTTTGCAACGGATCAAAACACAAGAGGGAATAGTGCTAGTGATTGCAACGGAAAAGTAAATAAAAACAGTAAAAAGTGGAGGTGTAAGCACTAGTGGTAATATGGAACGGAGTCACATGATGTTCACTAGTGATGTATCTCTCCCAAAAGACGATAAACAACTATGCTCGGTAAACAAATTACAGCTGGGCAATTGACAGAATTATAAACGCACCGCAATGCTAATCATGCTACAAGAAAGTTAGAGGCTCAAAAGTAATGGGTAGTACGCCAAGACAAGTAGACCGTTTATCCATCAACATCTACTTACTAATCATCCACCTTGAGATATCTATCCAGAACATCTCACTGGTATTAAGTTGCGAGACCCACCCAAAGTGTAAACTCAAAGCAACGGACAACTGTATTAACAAACTTTGTGTAAGGTAAACAATCATTGCAACCTCGGTCACAAGTACCATTGTTTTCTCCATAGTGGCAACGGCACATCCCCTAGTCTCATGATTCTGTCACTCAAGCTAGACATCAGGGGCATGAACGCACAATCATGCATAACGCTCCCTCTTGGAGTTACAATCTACTACTCGGCCAAAGCAATAAAAAGCAATGGAGAACATGCATGAATTACCTAAGAACATAATATAAAAGGAGAACCAAATATATAACTCATCACAATCTGAACATAATCTCATAATCCATCGGATCTCAACAAACCAAGCATAGTAATTGCAGGAAAATTACATAGATGCCTTGAACATGTAGGGCAGCTCACAAGGGCTAAACATTGAAGCACAAGATTGGAGAGAAGACATCACATAGCTACTGGTCATGGACTCATGGTCCAAGGAGTACTACTCACGGGACGTCCGGGAAGCGTCCATGGTGGTGGAGAAGCTCCTAGAGGTCAATCCTCCCTCCGGCGGGTGCCGGGAAGAGGTCTTCTGACGCTCCCGAACTCTGAAGCGCTGCGGCGGCGGAGCGATGGAGAAATTCGCAATTCTGGATATCTTGGAAGGGTTTCCTATCGGAGAGGTAACTATAGGCCGAAGGAGGGCACCAAAGGAGGTGCCCCCACCCAGGCGACCTGTGGGCGCGACTAGGGGCTAGGCCGTGCACGGAGGCCGCCTGGGCAGGCCCTGGCTCCCCTCTGGCCCACCTTTCATGCTCTCGAAGCTTCTGTCACGCTGATTTTTATATATTTTTCTTGGATTTTTGGGACTCGGTAAATTTGGGTAAAAGTCCTTGCAAAAAAGACATCAACAAACAGAAACTAGCACTGGGTGCACTGAGTTAGTAGGTTAGTCCAACTATGTGTAAAAAGATATGAAAGTGTAGCAAAACATATAACAATGTCACCCAAAAAATCATGGAACAAATAAAAATTATAGATACGTTTGGGACGTATCAACATCCCCAAGCTTAAATCATGCTCGTCCTCGAGTAGTTAAATGATAACAAGCATAATTTCTATGGTGACATGCTAACACACATATAATAACTTCAAAGTAAAGCAAGTAAGATATACAATTCAAGTCAAGACAATAACAAGCAGGAGTATATATCTAGTATTGAAAATAGCAAAGTAAGAACATAAAGGTGCAAGAGCTCTCGCTGTCCGTGACTCGAATGTCTCCAATTGGTGTTTGCGTGCAAGAAGTGGGAGATGGGTTGAGAGTCTAAAAGTATTTTTAGTATAATTAAGAACTCAATCTACTAAAACTTCACACTTGGTCTCTTTCGGAATCTTATTTTGACTTATTCCAAGACCACTAGTCAAGCACAAGTCAAAATGATCCTCTCCGTTTCAACTTTGAGCACTCATGCAATGGATGAGCGCAAGCAAGATATGTTGGCACTTAGGATGGCATAGAGAATAATGATGGGTAAGGAAGACAAAAAAGGTGTGAAGGGCCTACATCAATGAGGACAACCATAGGCGAGAGAAAGCCAAATGATAGATATGATGTGAGGAGTAGGGATTGCCATGCAACAAATGCACATATGAGCTAAGGTAAGCTCTCCAATGGAACTAGTGGGGGTGCATCCAACTTTCTTGCTCATGAAGACCTAGAGCTCATTTGAGGAGGCTCATCATTGGAATATACAAGCCAAGTTCTATAGTGTAAGGGTCCCCACATAGTTAAGCATGAATGATAATCTCTATGGAGTACAAATATAACAATGGAGTACGGGTGTGGATCTTTCAAAAGGAATAGTAGTGTTGCCCCTTTCTCTCTTTTTATTTCTTTTTCTTTTTCTTCTTTTTTTTCATTTTTTTGTGGCCTCTTTGGTCTTTCTATTTATCTCTCATTTGTCCTCTTTGGGATCTTTTCCTCATTTAAGGGAAACACTCTATGTTTTACAAGAGTAATAATAAGATCTTCACACTTTATAAGAAGTACTCCACATAAAGACAAATGAAAACTATCATGATGTATGCAAATATATGCCTCTGCGAGTGTAGCAAGATATGCAATTTAACTAGGGCGTCATGTAGCAATAATAAGGGAAAGGCCCAACTAGCATGCGGCTCCTCGATCTAGCAAAAGCATGTATGACATGAAGATCAAGTCATGAGATGGTGGATGTTGCATGGCAATGTATCTCGGAAAGGCTATGGAAATGCCTTAATAGGTAGGTATGGTGGGTGTTTTGAGGAAAGATATAACGAGGCTTATGATGACAGAGTGTATCATGCCAAGGGTTTGGATGCACAGGCAAAGTTTGCACCAACTCTCAAGATGAGAAAGGGCAATGCACGGTACCGAAGAGGCTAGCAAAATATGGATGGTGGAAGTGCCAACAATCGAATACTCGCATTAGTCCGAAGAACTCATACACTTATTATCGATAACTCTCTATCTAGTCAAAGAGACAAGTACCCCGAGGAGGAGTGTTTGAGGGTTTGGTTATCCTTGCGCATCCTCGACCCATGGTAATGTGAGGGTACTCTATATATTCCAACCCCTCGAGAGGTTAGCGATCAATTTAGTAGCTAGAGTTCTCAACTAATTTTTTAGTTTTTAAAGAACACATGGATTTCCCAAAATACGACACCTATCACTCATAGGCTCAATCTCTTTGCACCAATAGTCCAAACATTACTCAAATCAATACCTCAAAACTATTGCAAGTTACTATTATACATAAATAGGAACCTCAATTACCTACTCATGCAAGACATACAACTCAGTGCAACAAGCCAACTCTCTAAACAAGATAAGCATGATAACTCAAGAGAGTTCCAAAAGAAACCAATATAAAAGCTCTTAAAAAGATAAAGCATGAAAACTAAGAGCTAAGCATGACAATAGCTATGAAAAGATGAAGAACACACAAAAAGAGAAGCATGAAAACCTATGGTGTGGTCTAGGGTGGAGTGGAGCGTGTTTCTCTCCCAAACAAAGAAGTCTAGGTTCTCACTTGTTATGAATAGCAAGAAAAACTAAAACAAACTAAAAAGTAAAGAGCGGCACGCTCCAAGCATCGCACATAACATATGAACTCATAAAAATATAGCATGGAGATGGACAAACTGGTGATTGTTGATGGAGAAGAGGATGCACGGGGGCATCCCCAAGCTTAGACGCTTGAGTCTCCTTGAATATTTCTTGGGGGTGCATGGGGGCATCCCCAAGCTTGAGCGCTTGACACTCCTGAATCTTCTTTCATCATCTTCCTTCGCATACTTGAAAACTCCACTCATACGAACCTCATCATAAGCTGATTAGAGTGGGTAGTACCCAGAATAAAATAAGTTATTCCCTACTGGAAATAAAGATTTTCAGGAATATCTACTGTTTCTCATGATTTCCAAAAGGTTTTTGCAAAGGAAAAGCGAGCTTAATATTTGCAAAACGATGAATACGCAAAAAGTCGCAGAATCTGGGAATAACAGAACAACGGGTAGTAAATAAGTTTTTCGGGGCACTTCTGTAACTCAAATCAAAAAACTCAGAACAAACGCTAGAAACAAAATTATATAGAGCATACTTTCAAAACAATTCGGGAAAAATATGATCTAGTGATTTTTGGAAAAAAATTCCGTCAAGCGGACAGAATCTGTTTCTGGACAGCATGTCACAACTTTTGAACTTTCTTGCAATCAGAGGCTAAAACTTGGCACAAAGCTTGAAAATAAAGATATAGTGATGTTGCTACAGTAGTAACAAGCATCAATACAACTAAAAATGAAAGTAAAAACAAATTGGGTTGCCTCCCAACAAGCGCTTTCTTTTATGCCTTTGAGCTAGACATGATGCAAAAAGATCAAGTTGTATCGATTGAACCATGACAAAGGTCATCAAAAAGCTCTTCAATAGTACAACTAATCTTAAGAGGACTCTCAAACATAGGCCTAGTGGCAACACTTCTAGGAAAAAAAGCAAAGGTAGTAAGATCAATTGGAATTTCGTTTCTAAGTCTAGTTAAGAGAGGTATCTCTTCCAAGGTCTTAGCAGTTTCAACACCCTTAGCAATAGGTATACTCGTTTTGGGTTGAGGAACCTTGGGTACGTGAACGAACTTAGGTCCCTTCCTTGCGGGGGTTTCTACCTTTTTAGTCTTGATGGAGGATAGAGTAGTTCCTAAAGTTTCAATAATATCCTCGATCTTATCAATCCTAGAAGGATCCACATCATGGGATTTAAGGTTCTCCAAAGTTTTGTAAAATATGTTCATGGAGCTATCAAGTCTATTTAGACCCTGTTCGGAATTCCACGCACTCCGTGAAATCCCCGGAGCTGCAGAGCTAGGAAACAGGTGCTCCTCGTTTTTCTACTGTAACTCCACCTAACTCCACCTTCTCCCTGAGTGGAGTTGTGGAGTGGAGGTAATCCGAACACGGCCTTAAGTTCCCTTGAATCCTACGATCTACTTCATTTATTTTACCCATGATTGGCATCTCTAGCTCTATTTTCTCAAGTTTACTCATATTGTGAGCTAAAGTGATATCATCCTTTATGTCAACAATAGGTGGGATTCCGACAAGATTTTCCATAACGTTAAGAGCCTCCCAAACGGGAGCTTCTAAGAAATTCCCACCTATCGCTGTGTCTAGAAAAAACATATGCCAAGAAGTAATACCAACATAAAAATTTCTAACCAAAATAGTGGTGGATTGCTTCTTGGTGGCTCTATCTTGAGAATCTTTAATTCTATACCAAGCATCTTCCAAACTTTCTCCAACCCTTTGTTTGAAGGTGAGAATCTCTCCTTCGGGTGCAACGCCAAAGGCAAAGTACTTAGACATACTCACTAAACAAATCAAAGTAACTAATTTTTTTGTGGTTTTTGGTATAAGACTCTAAAGCAAAAACTAGAAAGCAAACTAACAAGACTAAAAAGCAAAGGTAAAAGATAGCGTGCAACTCCCCTATTATGAAGACTGGAGTCCCCGGCAACGGTGCTGGACATTTTCTTGATGACGAGTTGATGGATATACTTCTCACCCCTTGTTGGTTACCCCAAGTGGAAGGTGGAGATGTAGTCAGCAGAAGATTTCCCTTACACGGGGACTGTAAGGTTTATCAAACCAGGAGGACTCCGAGGATCAACAAGTAGGTGTCCGCTGCTCTGGCGTTAGCAGAAGACGTGGACCTGCACACACAACAAATAACTTTGCTCACAATGAGTTGAGGGAGGTTGTCAATCTCTTCGGCCTTGTAGTTTGCAAAGGATCAAAACACAAGCGGGGATAGTGCTAGTGATTGCAACGGAAAAGTAAATAAAAATAGTAAATAGTGGAGGTGTAAGCAATGCTGGTAATATGGACCGGAGTCACATGATGTTCACTAGTGATGTATCTCTCCCAAAAGACGATAAACAACTATGTTGGGTAAACAAATTACAGCTCGGCAATTGACATAATTATAAACGCACCACAATGCTAATCATGCTACAAGAAAGTTAGAGGCTCAAAAGTAATGGGCAGTATGCCAAGACAAGTAGACCGTTTATCCATCAGCATATACTTACTAATCATTCACCTTGACATATCTATCTAGAACATCTCGCTGGTATTAAGTTGCGAGCCCCACCCAAAGTGTAAACTCAAAGCAATGGACAACTGCATTAACGAACTTTGCGTAAGGTAAACAATCCTTGCAACCGTGGTCACAAGCACCATTGTTTTCTCCCTGGTGGCAACAACACATCCCCTAGTCTCATGTTTCTGTCACTCAATCTAGACATGAGGGGGCATGAACCCACAATCATGCATAACGCTCCCTCTTGGAGTTACAATCTACTACTCGGCCAAAGCAACAAAAGCAACAGAGAACATGCATGAATTACCTAAGAACATAATATAAAAGGAGAGCCAAATATATAACTCATCACAATCTGAAAGTAATCTCATAATCCATCGGATCTCAACAAACCAAGCATAGCAATAGCAGGAAAATTACATAGATGCCTTGATCATGTAGGGAAGCTCACAAGGGCTGAACATTGAAACACAAGATTGGAGAGAAGACATCACATAGCTACTGGTCATGGACTCATGGTCCAACGAGGACTACTCACGGCACCTCCGGGAAGCGTCCATGGTGGTGGAGAAGCTCCCGGACATCAATCCTCCCTCCGGTAGGGTGTCGGGAAGAGGTCTTCTGACGCTCCCGATCTCAGAAGCGATGCGGCGGCGGAACGATGGAGAAATTTGTGATTATGGATATCTTGGAAGGGTTTCCTATCGGAGAGGTAAATATAGGCCGAAGGAGCGCATCACAGAAGGTGGGCCCCACCCAGGCGATCTCTGGGTGCGGCCAAGGGCCAGGCCGCGCAGGGAGGCCGCTTGGGCAGGCCCTAGCTCCCCTGTGGCCCACCTTTGGTGCTCTCGAAGCTTCTGTCACGCTGATTTTTATATATTTTTCTCGGGGTTTTTGGGACTCTGGAAATTTGGGTAGATGTCCCTGCAAAAAAGACATCAACAGACAGAAGCTGGCATTGGGTGCACTGAGTTAGTAGGTTAGGTCAAATATGTGTGAAAAGGTATGAAAGTGTAGAAAAACATATAACAATGTCACCCAAAAGATCATGGAACAAACAGAAATTATAGATACATTTGGGACGTATCACTGATGAACCGACTGAGCGAGGCCAGGTAGCCGGCGAACTTTTGAACATCACAGAGCTCAGCCGGCTCGCACATGCACTCGATGGTCGTGATCTTCTCCGGGTTGGCTTCGATGTCGCATGCGGACACAAAGTAACCGAGGAGCTGGCCAGCCGGCACACCGAAGACGCACTTCTCCGGGTTGAGCCGGATCTGGAACTCACGCAGGTTGGCGAATGTCTCCTAGAGATCGTCGAGGAGTCTCAAGTGTTTCTTGGTTTTGATGACGATGTCGTCAACATAGACATGCACGTTCCTGCCGATTTTTTTTGAAGGAAAACAGTAATGGAAACCCCCACAGCGAGTTTTTTAAAAAATAATAAGAACCCAAATTCGCGTCCGTGGGGACTTGAACCTGGGTCGTTGGGTTGTACATCCACTCCACTAGCCAAGTGAGCTAGGCTCACTTCTTAGGTTCCTATCGATTTGGGGCAGGAGACACTTTTGCATGTACCGCTAGAAGGTAGAGCCTGCATTCTTCACTCCAAAAGACATGGTGATGTAGCAATAGGCTCCAAAGGGGGTGATGAATGAGGTCTTCAGATGATCCGCCGGATCGAGCTTGATCTGGTGGTAGACGGAATAGGAATCCAGGAAGAATAGCAAATTGCAGCCGGCCGTGGTGTCGATTACCTGATCGATACGGGGCAAGTCGAATGGATCCTTTGGACATGCCTTATTCAGGCTCATGTAGTCGATACACATGCGCCAGGTCTTCTTTTTCTTCAGCACCAGGACTGGGTTGGCCAACCATTTCAGGTGGAAAATTTCCATGATGAATCCGGCTACAAGCAGTCGGGCCATTTCTTCTCCAATGGTGCGCCGTTTCTCTTCGGACGATGCAAGGGTTGCTTGATCGGCTTCGCATCCGTTCGCACATGAAGCTTGTGCTTGGCGAACTTCCTCGGAACATCAGGCATGTCCTTGGGGGATCATGTGAAAATGTCCCGATTCTCACGGAGGAAGTCAACGAGCTCGCCTTCCTATTTGCTCCTGAAGGTAGCGCCAATGGTTACGCACTGCTTCGGGTTGGCCGGGTAGAGTGGCACCTGCTTGGTGTCTCTGGACGTTTGTAAAGTTGCCTCGCTGGCCGGCTGGGATGGAGGAGTCGGCACGGCCGGCTGCTCGGTGGCCTGGGCCACAAGCCGCTCGAGTTGATGCTTTTCCTCCGTAATCACCATTGCCTCGCTCACATGGCTACCGTCGCGAGCGCACTCGATTGACTTCATGTAGTCGTCGGCTATGGTGATGATGCCTTTGGGACCCGGCATCTTCATCTTGAGGTAAGCATAGTGCGGGATCACCATTAACTAATCGAGTGTCAGCTAATGACCCACAAGTGTAGGGGAACTATCATAGTCCTTTCGATAAGTACGAGTGTCGAACCCAACGAGGAGCAGAAGGATTTGACAAGTGGTTTTCAGCAAGGTATTCTCTTCACACACTGAAATTATCGGTAACAGATAGTTGTGTGATAAGATGATTCGTTGCAAGTAGCAAGTAACAATAGTAACAAAGGTGCAGCAAAGTGGCCCAATCCCTTTTGTAGCAAGGGACAAGCCTGGACAAACTCTTATAGGAGGTAAAGCGCTCCCGAGGACACATGGGAATTTCTGTCAAGCTAGTTTTCATCATGTTCATATGATTCGGGTTCACTACTTTGATAGTTTGATATGTGGGTGGACCAGTGCTTGGGTGCTGACCTTACTTGGAAAAACGTCTCACTTATGATTAACCCCTCTCGCAAGCATTCGCAACTACGAAAGAAGAATTAAGACAAAGTCTAACCATAGCATTAAACTAGTGGATCCAAATCAGCCCCTTACGAAGCAGCGCACAAACTAGGGTTTAAGCTTCTGTCACTCTAGCAACCCATCATCTACTTACTATTTCCCAATGCCTTCCTCTAGGCCCAAATAATGGTGAAGTGTTATGTAGTCGACGTTCACATAACACCACTAGAGGAAAAACAACATACAACGCATCAAAATATCAAACGAATATCAAATTCACATGACTACTTATAGCAAGACTTATCCCATGTCCTCAGGAACAAAAGTAACTACTCACAAAGCATAATTATGTTCATGACTAGAGAGGTATTGAATAGCATCAAGGATCTGAACATATAATCTTCCACCGAGTAATCCAACTAGCATCAACTACAAAGAGTAATTAACACTACTAGCAACCTTACAAGTACCAATCGGAGTCGCGAGACGGAGATTGGTTACACGAGATGAACTAGGGTTTGGAGATGAGATGGTGCTGATGAAGATGTTGATGGTGATGAGTCCCCTCCGATGAGAGGAGTGTTGGTGATTACGATGGCGACGATTTCCCCCTTCGGGAGGGAAGTTTCCCCGGCAGGACGGCCCTGCCGGAGCTCTAGATTGGTTCTGCTCAAGTTCCGCCTCGTGGCGGCGGCGATTCCTCCAGAAAGCCTCCTCTTGATTTTTTCTGGAACGAAACCCTCCTTATAGCAAAAGATGGGAGCTAGAGGGCCAACAGGGAGCCCACAAGCTCCCTAGGCGCGGCCAGGGGGTAGGCCGCGCCTAGCAGGCTTGTGGCCTCCTGGTGGCTCCCCTCTGGTACTTCTTCCACCCAGTATTTTTTATAAATTCCAAAATAATTCCTCGTTGATTTTCACGGCTTTTGGAGTTGCGCAGAATAGGTATCTCAAACTTGCTCCTTTTTCAGGTCAGAATTCCAGCTACCGGCATTCTCCCTCTTCATGTAAACCTTGTAAAATAAGAGAGAAAAGGCATAAGTATTGTACCGTGAAGTGTAATAACAGCTCATAAAGCGATAAATATCAACATAAATGCATGATGCAAAATGGACGTATCAACTCCCCCAAGCTTAGACTTCGCTTGTCCTCAAGCGGAAACCAAGATCAATAAATATGCCCACATGTTTAGAGATAGAGGTGTCGACAAAACAAAATACGGACATGCAGGCATCATGATCATAATTAGAACAACAATATCATCATATAATCTCTTATGCTAAAGTGATAATTCCATCACAAAGTAAAGTATGGATCAAGAACCTTATTGAGAATTAACAACCAATAGGCTTTAGTCATTGAAGCAATTGCAATTTATCATAGCATCGGAAAGAGTCAAATAAGAGCTTGTAAAGCAAATCCACATACTCAATCACCCTTTCGTCTCCTACAATTGCTAAAACTCACGTGGTACTCATGAGATCAAAGTTTCAGTTGGACACAGAGAAAGATAGGGGCTTATAGTTTTGCCTCCCAACTACTTACCTCAAGGGTAATGTCAACAATAATAATTCATGAATACTTACTTCCAAGTTGACATAAGAATATAGATCTTTCCCTAGCACATGACGTTAGCCAAGATAAAGGTAAAATAAGGAATTGGTGTCGATCACCAAGACACTTTTAAGGACAAAAAGTAAAGGTACAAGATAGGTCCTTCGCAGAGGCAAGCAGAGGTTGTCATGCGCTTTTGAAGTTTGGATGCGTGACCTCTTAGTGTGAAGGAACGTCAATTTATATAGCCTCCTGTGATAAAGAACTTTATTATGCAGTCCGTCGCTTTCATGTCTTCCTCATCACAGGTTCGTGCAAAGCTTATTTTCCACACACTAATATATCATACATATTTAGGGAGCAATTTTTATTGCTTGCACCGATGACAACTTACTTGAGGGATCTTCTTCAATCCATAGGTAGGTATGGTGGACTCTCATGGCAAAACTGGGTTGAAGGTTTATGGATGCACAAATAGTATCTCTACTTAGTGCGGAAGTTTTGGCTGATATGAGGTGGAAGCAAGCGTCACATGCTAAGGGATCTCTAGTCATATAACATTGTTCGGAACCAAGCAAACATAATTCATTATGTTGTCTTCCTTGTCCAACATCTACTTCTAAGCATGTAATAGTTCAATGAGTGTTCACAATCATAGACGGTGTCAAAGATGATATATTTATATGTGAAACTCTCTTTCTTTATTACTTCCTATTAATTGCAATAATGACCAAGGTCTACGTTTGTCCACCCACAACAAGTTTCAATCAACATTCTTTTTATATGTGAAGCCATCACTTCCCATAAGATCATTACATGATCTTTCATGCTTTTGTTCTTTCATCATTCTTTTCTGTAGATCATGGCATGAAGCAAGGCCCTTGACTAAAACACTCTTTATTATATGACTCATGAGCTCGAATACATCGGGGGTGACACAAAGCAAAACTCAAGCCTAAAACACTAAGAACTTTATTCTACTAGAGAAAGATAAAACCCAAAAGGATCGAACAAAGAAAAGGTAAAGGCAAAATATGTGATGGTGATACGATACCGGGGAAACTCCCCCAAGCTTGGCACAAGCCAAGGGGATTGACCATACCCGTGCTTAATTGTCTTCCTTTGAAGGTGATGGTGGTGGAGTTGTTGCAGAGTTCTTGAACTTGTTTAATTTCCTCTTGAGCACAGAATTCTGCTCCTTCAGATCGTTAATTTCCTCTTCAAGCCTCAACACTCTTTGGCATAATTCGTGCTTACTCTCGTGCAAACGACGAAAAGGGGTAAACAAAATCTTAGTCTTCTTCCTTGAGTTAGGGAGGCTCGACTTCTTGAACTCCACATGTGTGTTTCCAGATTGAGGTAGAGGAGCTTCATCTTCATCGGAACTTGTTCCTTCCTTCCCCTTGGGATCATAATATTCTTCCTCATCAATGGTCCAACCACAATGATCCAAGTACCCATAGATCTTGGGGTTAGCAAGGCAACCGGCCACATAGCTCTCCCCCTCTGAATCTTGAGAAGACATCCTTGCCCTAAATCTGCGACAGAAACAGGCTCGAAACGAAAACAGAGGAAAATTGCATGATACGAGGGTCAAAACTTTCGGGAGAATATATAATGAATTTTTCCCGACCAGAAGAAGTACTCCGCAAGAAAACGGAGTCCGGGAGGCACATGAGGTGGTCACAAGCCCCCAGGCACGGCCAGGGGTGGCCCGCGACTGGCAGGCTTGTCGCCTCCTCATGCGCTTTCCGGACTACTTCATTTTTTTTTCTAAAAATTCCAAAACGGAGAAAAATTCCTACTGGAAACGTTTTGGACTCGGTTTACTTACTGAATCACATACCTCTTCGTTTTTTGAGTCTGAAACAGGGTGATAAATATCCCTTATGTACTCCTCCGGAGTTATGGTATTAATAATATTGCTTTCAACATTTATGGGAGTACCTGAGATATAATGCTTGATTCTTTGACCATTTACCACTCTCGAAAAATTACCTTCTCTCGTGGTTTTGTCACGGTAGATGTCCTCGTGAAAGGACTTGGAGATGGAGCCATCGCACCTTGGTGGCGACTCGAAGGGGGTGAGTGAAAGCGAGACTCAGATTTACCCAGGTTCAGCCCCTCGTGAGGAGGTAAAAGCCTACGCCCTGCTATGTATGGATTAATGGTGGTTTCGATTACAAGGAGGGCGTAACTCGCCTGACCTAGCTCTCAATTCTCTCTAACCCGCCTGACCTCTCCCTGGGACTCGCCTTTATATACACGTCGAGGCCCTAGGGTTTACAAAGTCCTGACATTCTAATCTTTGTGGCGTTCCTTATCTTTAAGTCACCGTGTCCCCCACGACCAAAATCTTTCTTGGTAATCCATCATCTGTACGACCTCTCGAACCGCCATCAGCATGTGGCCCACGGGACGCACAGCTAATGGTGAGTCGTCCCTTCGGTGACCCGGCCCACTTGGGGCGGGTCACCTATTGGTAATATCCCCAACATTAGGCCCTAGATTGTCTTGAATTCATTCATGTCTATAGACTCTCATCAACTTGGGGCGACTCCCCCCATTTCTATCATTCGACCAATGACAAGTCGCCACCCGGTGTCACCTAATCTGAGTCGCCATGGAATACTGGATGAAATCACCTCATCCCCTTAGTTCCGGGGCTCTCACCTCCGCAACCATCAACGGATCTTTCGCTCATAATTACTTATCCCGAAAATCTAGGTGCCATCATCGCAACCTCTGACTTGTCGCCTCGATTTCCGCCTCGATAGCCTCGACTTCCATTCCTGCCCTTTAAATAACAAGGGAAATGGGGGAAGGAAACCCCGTCACCAACCTCCATCTCTTCCTCGTCTTCCTCGCACACCTCGTCTCCAAGCACCAGTGCCCCGGCGTCGTCTCTGGCTCCTAGAGCTTCTCCATCGACAGCGACCTTCTGTGCATCAAGGAACACGAAGCACTGCGCATTCGTCCCCGACACTGATCTCCTGCTCTCAGGTACACATATTCCCCCCATTTAGGGTTAGGCCGAGAACGCCATGACTGTACTCTCTTGTGAACTAGCTTCCACAATGCGATGAACACGCTTATCTGCTTTAGATCCGTCTCATGCTCTCGTGATTGTCCTTAGGCAGTAGCAAGCTTCGGCCATTTAATCATGTTCTTCCTCCAACCTAAACCTACATACTGCAAACCCAACGCTGTCGCTGCGTTATGTGCATAGTTCACTACCATTATTCCAGGCAGTATCCATCTATTTTGACCTATTCGTAGATCCACAATTTACTACCTATCTTTAGAAACATGTTTGTTCAACTGCTGAGAATATCTCTAAGAAAGAAAACTCCTCTGAGAGTCGCCGTTTAGCTCCAGCCTCCATAGCGACTTAGTTTTATTACTATAGCTATGACACCTTCTCTTCCAGTCTGAAGGGCGAGTCAGAATACTTTTGAAGATATGCCCATAGATCGCCCAAATAAGGGGCTACGGTGTACGTCAACCATTTGGCAGGTTACCAAATCTTTTACGAACACCTTAGACCCATACCGGTGGGTTAGAACATTTCCTAGTCTTTTACTGAGTCGCCTCGTTCCCCTCTCTTTTGTAGTCATGGCCATTACGAAGTGTGACTGGTTACCAACCAAAGTCGACGATGCCATGCTCGAGAAGTTTGTTGAGGCGGGTCTCCTTGACAGCAAGGAAACCATTGGTTGGAGAACCGCCCCGGGCGAGTTGACTCCCAACCCCGCTCCAGGAGAGGTAGTAATCTTTACCGATTACCTTGAGCCCGGTTTTAAACAGCCCGGGTCAAAGTTTTTCCGGGACGTCGTGCATTTCCTCAACGTCCATCCTCAAGATCTGAGACCCAACTCCATCAGCAACCTATGCCAGTTCCAGGTCTTCTGCGAAGTATATTTGCAGAGAGAACCCGTGATCCCCTTATTCTGGAACTTATTCCATCTAAAACGCCAGACCGAGTTTCCCAACGGTCCCAACCACGAGCTCGGAGGAGTCAACATCCAAAGACGCCGTGAACGTGGATTTCTGACAGTTCTTCTGCCCAGCCATCCCAAAGGATGGGCCGAGTCATGGTTCTACTGCCGAGACACTTATCCACCCGGCAAGAACCCTCTTCCGGGCTTCAGTGAAGACCACCTGCCCATGGACTTCAAATTTCCCGATAAGCTCGCAGAAGAAGAAGAGTCGGAGATTATCCCAATCTTCTCTGAGTTGAAGTCTCTGAACAACAACGGGCTCATCGGGATCGACCTATTCTGCTGCTAGATAGAATGGAACATCCTTCCCCTGAGTCACCGAGATGGCCTGATGTATGACTACGACGGTACAGTAGACCATCCCCAGTGCTTCAGTCGCCACAGACTCTCAGAGAGCAAAATTGTCGGAGTCATCAAGAAACAAATCGGTGAAGCCTTGGAAGAATGCGCCAAGATTGGTCTTAAGGCCTTCTGCCGCGCCAACCCGGTGCCACCAGTAAGAATCCAAGCCGCCCTTTGTCTCTTTTATGCTTAAAATGTTCTTGGCTTAAGATTTGCCTCTATCCATTAGAAAACCGATGTATTTTGGTGAAGGGGCCCCAAAGTAGTCGCCCCGAAGTCCACCAAGCCGCCGCCAAAAAAGAAGAAGACGATGAGCAAAAAGAAAGCCGCCACCAAAGATTCATCTTTTGTTGGCGACTCACAAGCAGATGAGGCACATTCAGAGGTAAGGTTTCCCCTTCACTCACCATCTATGTGTTCCGACTTACATTTATACCATGCATCCTTATGTGTAGGGCGAGGATCATGAGAGCAAAAATGATGCAGTCGAGGTAATTTCCATTTCTTCGGACTCACCTTCTCCTTCCCCAAGACCAGCTAGGATGATCTGCAGAAAGGTGCCCATGTCTCATTCACATGCTTATATGGACCCTGATTTCCTTTTGAAGAAAGCAAGATTTACCCCCACGCGCAAGACCCGTAGTCGCTCTGGCGACTTGATCACCGGACTGCCTGAGAAGACAACCGGTCGGAAACGCACCAACGAGATACATTCTTGTTTTATCATACCCTTTGTCGTGTAAAATATGACTCGCCACTTTGTCAACCTCAAGCCTTTGTTCTGTCAGACTTCTCCCCCTACATCTGGCGACTCGGCAATATCTGCTCTCCCGCCGATGATTCGTGTGCAAGGGTGAGTCTTCTTTGCTAATCCGATTTTTTCTAAACAATGATATGTGCTTTTAATCTTGGTGATTTTGTTGCAGGGCACAAGCAAAGAGAAGAAAAACCGGCAACTCTCCTTCTGCTCTCCGAACATCTGATGCCTTAGGCATGAGCACCTATGTTCCTAAGACTGATGAGGAGCAAACGGTGGCTTATGATATTCCTGCGAACGATATTCCCGAAACCCAGGATGACTCGCCTGTCATTTTGAAGGAGACCGCTGGTAAGAGTAACCCGCCAAGCCCTCTCAAGGAGAATGACGATCCAGACATCGTGGTCACTGGCATTGGCTACTCCACTCCTCAAACTGCTGTGCTTTCCAAACATACCTCCAAGGCAACTCGCATTTCCCCTGATGAAGACACAGACCCCCTCAAGCTCCCCAAATATGAGAAGCTGGAATTTGACCAACTTTGTTTCGGCTTCACAAGTCATCTGGAGAGGGATTACGAACTGAACAAGAGCTTGATCCGTCTTATGTGGACTAAACATGAGGTATGTATGTTGATGTATTTTCCTGCACCCATTAGCCTTCCAAGGGCTGGCTCATCTTTTAAAAGATGAGCCGGGTCTTTGAATAGAAAATCTCCAACCTGTAGCCCTCAAGGGCCGGGTCATCTTTTGAAAGATGAGTCGTGTCTTGAATTAGAGAAAAAGCTTCAACCTGTAGCCCCCAAGGGTCGGGTCATCTTTTGAAGGATGAGTCGGGTCTTGTATTAGAAACAATCTCCAACCTGTAGCCCCCAAGGGTCGAGTCATCTTTTGAAAGATGAGTCGGGTCTTGAATTAGAGAAAAAGCTTCAACCTGTAGCCCCCAAGGGCCAGGTCATCTTTTGAAAGATGAGTCGGGTCTTGTATTAGAAAAAATCTCCAACCTGTAGCCCCCAAGGGCCGGGTCATCTTTTGGAAGATGAGCCGGGTCTTGTATTAGAGAAAAAACTTCAACCTGTAGCCCCCAAGGGTCGGGTCATCTTTTGGAAGATGAGCCGGGTTTTGCATACGGTATGGTTTTGAAAAAAATCATACATTAGCCCCCAAGTATCACGAGTATTGCTTGCAGTAATGCTGAAACTTGTTTCCCAAATTTGATGTGTAGGGTCTATGACAACGACTGAGTCGACGGTGGCCGACTTAAAGAAAAATCTGGCTGAACAACAGGATGCCCACTCCGAGTTGGAGACGAAATTCCGCATACTGCAGGCGGAGCTGGAGAAGATGAAGGCTGACCAGAAAAAATTTGAGAAGAAAGCCAAGGCCGATCAAGCCGCCATTCTTAAGCGTGCTGAGCAGGCGGAGGAGAAATTGGAAGCCGCCCAGCAAGAGCTAACAGGCTTAAAAAAGCATGTGTCCAATATGACAGTCGCCATGTTTGGTAAGCGTTATCCTTTGACTGTTTGATTAAGTAATCTGCTATCAAAAATTATCAAATATTGATGTACCCTTTGCAGGTGCACGAGCCGCCAATCTTCCGAACGACTGCCTGCTTAAGTTAAAAGCCATACATACCTTTGCTGAGCAGCTATACACCGGGGGCATGCTGTCAATCAAGGCAGTGATGGGCAACAAGGGACCAGTGATGACCATCAAGAAGATGCTTGGCTTCTTGTCTACATTGCCTCCTCAGATAGAGGAGTTAAAAAGATCATCCGCCCGAAAGGGAGTGTTGAACACCCTCAGTCGGTGCTTAGCGTACGCCCCTGAGCTCAAAACTGAAGAAATAGCCGCTGATGACCCACAAGTATAGGGGATCAATTGTAGTCCTTTCGATAAATAAGAGTGTCGAACCCAACAAGGAGCAGAAGGCTCTGATAAACAATTTTCAGCAAGGTAATAACTGCAAGCACTGAAAGTGGCGGTAACAAGTGATGGTGTAGCAAGGTGAAACATAGCAAGCGAAAAGTAACAAGTAACAAGTAGTAGCAATGGTGCAGCAAGTGGCCCAATCCCTTTTGTATCAAGGGACAAGCCTGAACAAAGTCTTATAGGAGGAAAAACGCTCCCGAGGACACACGGGAATTTCTGTCATGCTAGTTTCATCATGTTCATATGATTCACGTTCGTTACTTTGATAGTTTGATATGTGGGTGGACCGGCGCTTGGTACTGCCCTTACTTGGACAAGCATCCCACTTATGATTAACCCCTCTCGCAAGCATCCGCAACTATGAAAGAAGAATTAAGACAACGTTTAACCATAGCATTAAACTAGTGGATCCAAATCAGCCCCTTACGAAGCAACACATAGACTGGGGTTTAAGCTTCTGTCACTCTAGCAACCCATCATCTACTTACTACACCCCAATGCCTTCCTCTAGGCACAAACATGGTGAAGTGTTATGTAGTCGACGTTTAGATAACACCACTAGAGGAAAAGACAACATACAACATATCAAAATACCGAACGAATACCAAATTCACATGACTATTATCAGCAAGACTTATCACATGTCCTCAGGAACAAAAGTAACTACTCACAAAGCATAGTCATAATCATGATCAGAGGTGTAATGAATAACATCGAGTATCTGAACATAAAGTCTTCCACCAAGTAATCCAACTAGCATCAACTACAAAGAGTAATCAACACTACTAACAACCTTACAAGTACCAATCGGAGTCGCGAGACGGAGATTGGTTACAAGAGATGAACTAGGGATTGGAGAGGAGATGGTGCTGATGAAGATGTTGATGGAGATGACTCCCCTCCGACGAGAGGAGTGTTGGTGATGACGATGGTGACGATTTCCCCTTCCGGGAGGGAAGTTTCCCCGGCAGGATCGTCCTGCCGGAGCTCTAGATTGGATCTGCTCAAGTTCCTCCTCGTGGCGGCGGCGAAACCACAAAAAAGCTCCTCCTTGATTTTTTCTGGAACGCAATCCTTCATATAGCAAAAGAGGGGGCCAGTGGGCCATCAGGGAGCCCACAAGCCCTGTAGCCGCCACCAGGGGGTGGCGACTACCAGGCTTGTGGGGCCCTCGTAGCTCCCCTCTGGTACTTCCTTCGCCCAGTATTTTTTATATATTCCCAAAAAAATCCATGTTGATTTTCAGGGCATTTGGAGTTGTGCAGAATAGAGGACTCAGACTTGCTCCTTTTCAGTCCAGAATTCCAGCTGCCGGTATTCTCCCTCTTCAAATAAACCTTGCAAAATAGGAGAGAAAAGGCATAAGTATGGTACCACAAGGTAATATAACAGCCCATAAAGCGATAAATATCAACATGAAAGCATGATGCAAAATGGACGTATCAGCCGCCGGCTACCCCGAGCTGAAAGATGACGGGTCAGAATTCACCGAGGTGGACTATCACCGCACCATCGTAGCATCTCGCTATGCGGTGACTCAACTAGAAGCCAGTTTAGATCTGAACAAATACCAAGCCGCCTATGACGAGAACAAAAAGAAGGTGACCCCTCCTTAATATGAAACTGCTAGCCTAGTTCCTACTCAGCCCAAGAATCCTTTTGATCTTCACATGGACCTATCTCTCTTCCTTGATGCTGAAGACGAGTTCGTTGCCTTGTCCAAGTGTAACTGGAAGCTGGGCGACTTACGAATCGAAGGCGGGCAGAGCTCAAGGCAAGGTGACTCGGCGGCGGCCTGATCCACCCATGGATCCTTCCTTCACTGGGGGATGACACCCATTCTGGCCATGCGAGCCATGTAATAGCCTTGTTAGTGTGCGTGAAACACCAAGTATGTCGTTTTATTTTTTGATGGAACCACTCGCAGTTCTTGAATTTATGCATGACTGGCCTGCAATTTTTGATAAACCAAAGAATGTCTCAATGTGACAAACAAATTTTTTTCCTGGTATGTTAGGAAAAACAGCAGCCGAGTGAGTAAGTGCACGGCCAGGAATAAACCAGCCCCCTGGATCATGGCAAGAAATAAATTAGCCCCCGTGGTATGGCGAGAAATAAATCAGCCCCCGGGTTATGGCAAGAAATATGAGCCGGGGCGAGTTATAATCAAAGCCGGCTCAAAGATATGTTAAGAAACCTTGTGATCTTGTCATCAAGAAGTAAAAAAATTATCGACTCAGTGAGTTTCGATAGGATAAGGCGAGTTTGCAAAACTCTAGTGTTACCCTTAGTAAGCTTTTGCAAAAAAGCCTTGTTGTTTTAGACCAGCTCATCAGGCGCGAGTCAAGCTTCTGTGAAGCAGGTTCAATGAACCAATGGTTTCTCTATTTCCCATGTGTGATCTCTGGCCGGTACCTTTTTTGTTTTAACCAAGGCGAGTTCAGCGTCCAAATAACGGATTCACTCGCCTTGAGTACATAGGTCCATGTGGTGACTTGTTCAACACACGGTCCAGTATAACCATTTGTAATGCGGTAATTTTTTGCTAGCCAAGAGGGTATTCAAGCTGAATTCAATGAGTGGAAGCCCCTAAGTGACCTATGTTTTAGGAAGAGACCAGGCATAGGATTACAAAAGTGTATACGCTCTTACTGCAAAACGACTTGGGGACTAGTAGCCCCCAAGTAAGTCGCTTAATTCTCAAAACCATATAAGGCGCCTATGTCTTACTGCAAAACGACTTGGGGACTAGTAGCCCCCAAGTAAGTCGGCTTAATTCTCAAAACCATATAAGGCGCCTATGTTTGGACCGTGCGACGTGGCAACGTTGGTCCTCTTTGGCTTTTATCAAAGCCCAGTTTTGAAGAAAGTGCAACATGGCGACTTACGCTCTTTGACTTTAATAGCATCCATGTTTGGGCAACTTATAAAACAATAAAGACTCATGCTTTCAAAAGCTGAAACGGCAAAGGACCCCAAAGTTCGTGGGTGCCAGCTTTATTGCTTTCATAATTCATGGATTACAATTTGTTGAAAACGGATAAAGAAAAAAGTGGGAGCTCATGGCTCTAAGTGTAGTAAGGCCGCAGATGGGCTATGTTCCAGGGGCGTTGTCTCAACCTCTGTAGTTGGTCGATCTGGGCGAAGATCCATCAAATAATATGAGCCGTTCCGAAGATTCTTGCCGACGACAAACAGTCCTTCCCATGGAGGTCATAGCTTGTGCATACGAGTATGATCTTGAATCAAACGGAGCACCAAGTCGCCTTCTTGGAAAGCTCGGCTCTTGACCCGGCGATTATGATAACATCGCAGGTCCTGTTGGTAAATCGCCGATCGTGATGCAGCCAAGTTACGTTCCTCCTCCAAGGTGTCCAGCGAGTCTTGTCGCGCCAACTCGTTGTCCTGCTCCACATAGGCGGCGACTCGTGGGGAATCATGTTTGATGTCACTTGGTAACACCGCTTCTGCCCCGTAGACCAGAAAGAAAGGAGTAAAACTCGTGGAGCAGTTTGGAGTTGTCCTGATACTCCACATTACTAATGGCAACTCCTCGACCCAACATCCTGGTGTGCGTTCCAAAGTCACCATGAGCCGAGGCTTAATCCCCCGTAATATTTCCTGATTCGCCCTCTCTGCCTGTCCATTGGACTGGGGATCTACAACCGCGGAAACATCAAGCCGGATATGCTCTCGTGAACAGAACTCTTGTATTGCACCTTTGGATAGGTTAGTACCATTGTCAGTAATGATACTATGAGGATACCCGAATCTGAAAATCAGTTTCTTCAAGAATTTGACGGTCGTATCAGCGTCAAAACTGCTAACAGGTTCCGCCTCCACCCACTTGGTAAATTTGTCAACCGCCACCAATAGGTGAGTCTTTTTGGTGGAAGACATCTTGAAGGGACCGACCATACCAAGCCCCCAGACTAGAAATGACCATGTGATTGGTATAATCCGCAATTCATGAGCCGGCACATGCATCTGGCGTCCAAACTTTTGGCAGCCATCACATCGGCGAACGATCTCCTCTGCGTCTGCGTGAGCCGTCAGCCAATAAAACCCATGTCTGAAGGCTTTAGAAACCAGGGATCGGGACCCAGCATGATGACCACAATCGCCCGCGTGAATCTCATTGAGGATCATACATCCTTCTTCAGAGGAGACGCATCTTTGAAATACCCCCGAGGTGCTTCGTTTATGTAACTCACCATTGTGTATGACCATGGATTTACACCGACGGACGATTTGGCGAGCTAGCACCTCGTCGGCTGGTAACTCACCTCTGGTGAGGTACGCCATGTAGGGAATCCCCCAGTCTGGAGTAGCATGAAGAGCCGCCACAAGTTGAGACTCGGGGTCCGGTACCGCTAAATCTTCCTCCGAAGGCAGTTTCACTGAAGGGTTATGTAATATATCCAAAAAGACATTAGGAGGAACCGGCTTACGCTGCAAACCAAGGCGGGTAAGAGCGTCCGGTGCTTCGTTAAGCCGTCGGTCGATGTGATCCACTTGATAGCCATTGAAGTGACCCGCCACATCTGACATAGCTCGTCTGTAAGCCGCCATCAGAGGGTCTCATGAATCCCAGGTGCCAGAAACCTGCTGTGCCACCAGATCTGAGTCGCCCAAACATCTCACTCGTGTGAGATTCATCTATTTGGCAAGTCGCAAACCATGGAGAAAAGCTTCCTATTCTGCTGCATTATTGGTACATGGGAACATGAGCCGAAGGACATAGCAAAACTTGTCACCTTGAGGCGAAGTTATCACCACACCAGCCCCCGAGCCTTCCAACTGTCTGGACCCATAGAAATAGATGGTCCAATACGTAAGATCTGGTCTCTCCTCAGGGATTTGTAACTCGGTCCAATCATTGATGAAATCCACGAGTGCTTGAGATTTTATGGATGTCCGAGGCGTATATCGCACCTGATGGGATCCAAGCTTGATGGCCCACTTAGCAATCCGTCGAGTAGCCTCTCGGTTCTGTATGATGTCGCCGAGGGGGCGGAGCTGACGACCATGATCGGGTGTTCCTGGAAGTAATGCTTCAGCTTTCGACTCGCCATGAACACCCGAAAAACCAACTTTTGCCAATTTGGGTAGCGTTTCTTGGAGAGGGTGAGGACCTCGCAAATGAAATACACCGGTCGCTGGACCGGATACTCCTTTCCTTCTTCCTTTCGCCCGACAACTACTGCCACGCTGACCGCTTTGGAATTGGTTGCAATGTACAGGAGCATAGGTTCCTTGTCTGTCGGAGCCGCCAACACTGGCGGGTTAGCTAATTGTCGCTTCAAGGCTTCGAAGGCTTCATTGGCCTCGTCCGTCCATACGAAAGGATCAGTTTTCTTGAGCAGCTCGTAGAGAGGGATGGCCTTCTCCCCAAGGCGACTTATGAAATGACTCAAGGACGCGATTCGACCCGCCATACGCTTCACCTGGTTAACATTGGCTGGTTTCCCAAGTGAGGTAATTGCCTCAATCTTGTCCGGATTGTCCTCAATGCCACGCTCTGATACCAAGAAACCCAATAACTTCCCCGCAGGGACACCAAAAACACACTTGGTGGGGTTAAGCCTCATTTGGTAAACGCGCAGGTTGTCGAAGGTTTCTTTGAGATCCTCTAAGAGCGACTCCTTGCGGTGAGACCTGACCACGATGTCGTCCACATAAGCGTGGACATTAAGGCCTATCTGGCTGTGTAAGCAGTTTTGGATGCAGCGCTGGTAAGTCACCCCCGCACTCTTGAGCCCAAACGCCATGGACACTAACAGAAAGCTCCGAATGGGGTTGTGAAGGATGTCTTCTCCTGATCCGCCACCGCCATCTTTATCTGATGGTATCCCGAATAAGCGTCCAAGAAACACTGACGTTCGCAACCCGCCGTCGAATCAATAATTCGATCAATGCGGGGAAGGGCGAAAGGATCCTTCGGGCAGGCTCTGTTAAGGTCAGTGTAATCAATGCACATGCGGAAAGTGTCATTATTCTTGAGCACCAGGACCGAGTTAGATAGCCATTCAGGATGGAAAACCTCAATGATGAACCCAGCGGCAAGGAGCTGGGCTACTTCTTCTCTGATCGCCTTACGGCGTTCTTCATTAAACCTCTGAAGGTACTGCCACACTGGCTTAACTTTAGGGTCACTATTAAGATGGTGCTCAGCGAATTCTCTCGGTACACCCGGCATGTCAGAAGGTCTACATGCAAAGATGTCCCAATTCTCACAGATGAATTCGATGAGCGCGCTTTCCTATTTGGGGTCGAGACCCGCCCCAATAGTGAACTGCTTGGTGGAGTCGCCTGGCGTGAAGTCGATAACCCTGGTGTCGTCCGTTTGCAAGAGATTGGTAAGAGTCCTAGAAATCTTAGAAAAGTCTTTAATGAACCTTCTATAGAAACCAGCATGACCAAGGAAACTTCTTATACCTTTGATATCTATGGGGCATGGCATTTTCTCGATCGCATCAACCTTAGCCTTATCGACTTCAATACCTCCTTCGGAAATTTTATTTCCTAAGACGATGCCTTCATTAACCATAAAGTGGCACTTCTCCCAATTCAAGACAAGATAGGTATCTTTACATCTCTGCAAAACTCGATCAAGGTTGCTGAGGCAATCATCAAAAGAAGACCCGTAAACGGAGAAGTCATCCATGAAAACATCAACAATCTTTTCACAAAAGTCAGAGAATATAGCCATCATGCATCTTTGAAAGGTAGCAGGTGCATTACATAAGCCAAAAGGCATACGTCTGTAAGCAAAGGTACCGAAAGGGCGGGTGAAAGTGGTTTTCTCCTGATCAGATTGTGCAACACGTATTTGAGAGAAACCAGAATAACCATCTAGAAAGCAGAAGTGTGTGTGTTTAGACAGTCTTTCTAGCATTTGGCCCATAAAAGGCAAAGGGTAATGATCTTTCCTAGTGGATTTATTCAATTTCCTAAAATCAATCACCATCCTATAGCCAGTAATAATCCTCTATGGGATCAATTCATCTTTGTCATTAGTGACAACGGGAATACCTTCCTTCTTAGGGACGCAATGCACCGGACTCACCCAATCACTATGAGCAATAGGATAGATAATACCTGCTTCCAGCAGATTTACTATTTCTTTTCTTACTACCTCTTTCATCTTAGGATTTAATCTCCATTGATGATCAGCAACTGGTTTGGAATCAGGATCGGTTTTAATCTTGTGCTACCATAGAGTGGGACTAATGCCCTTAGGATCATCGAGAGTATATCCAATAGCAGCACGGTGCTTTCTCAGAGTTTTCAATAATTTCTTTTCTTGATGCTCTGAAAGGCTAGCACTAATTATAATAGGATATATCTCCTTTTCATCGATATAAGCATACTTAAGAGTATCAGGCAACTGTTTGAGCTCGAACACAGGATCACCCTTTGGTGGGGGTGGATCTCCAAGCAGTTCAACAGGAAAATTATTCTTAAGGATAGGATGTTGTTCAAAGATAAGTCTATCTATCTCATTCCTTTCATCCATATGCATATCATTTTCATGCTCAAGCAAGTATTGTTCTAAAGGATCAATAGGGGGCACAACAATAGAATCTAGGGCAATGATTTCATCTTTACTAGACAACTCTTTTTCATGAGGTTGTTTGCCAAACTTGGAGAAATTGAACTCATGTGACACACCTTCAAAGCCAACAGTGACGGTTTGCTTCTCACAGTCAATATGAGCATTGACAGTATTGAGGAAAGGTCTGCCAAATATGATGGGACAAAAGCTATCTTGTGTGGTAGCAAGAACGAGAAAATCAGCAGGATACTTAGTTTTACCACACAAAACTTCAACATCCCTAACAATTCCCAAAGGGTAGATAGTATCTCTATTGGCAAGCTGAATAGTGACATCAATAGGTTCCATCTCGACAGGTGCAATATCGTCTTTAATTTCATCATATATAGATTGAGGTATTGCACTAACACTAGCACCCACGTCACATAAACCATGATAACAATGATCTGCTATCTTAACAGAAACAACAGGTGTGCCAACAACAGGCCTATGTTTGTCTCTAGCATGGGGTTTAGCAATTCTAGCAGCATCTTCACAGAAGTGAATATCATGGCCATCAACATTGTTGGGCAGGAGATCTTTGATAATAGCAATGCTAGGTTCAACTCTAATTTGCCGAGGGGGTGTAGGTGTTCTAATGTAGCCCCTACATATCACAATTGAAGCTTTAGAACGATCCTTTATTCTAACAGGGAAAGGTGGTTTCTCAATGTAAGCACTAGGAACAATAGGATCATTATAAGCGATGACTTTCTCTTCTACTGGATTGGGTTTAACTACATTGACTTCTATGGGAGGATGATATTTAAACCACTTCTCTTTAGGGAGATCAATATGAACAGCAAATGATTCACACAATGAAGCTACTATCTCAGAGTCAAGTCCATATTTAGCGCTAAAATCACAAAAAGTATTTGTTTCGACAAAGGATTTCACGCAATCAAACTTGAGATTCATACGTGACTCCTTACCTTCATAAAACTCCCAATATTCAGAGTTGCATTTAATTCTTTCCAATAAATTCCATTTGAAGTCAATATCTCTCTTCATAAAAGAACCGGTACAAGAAGTGTCAAGCATGGTGCGATTATCATGAGAAAGCCGAGCATAGAAGTTCTGAATAATAATTTATCTCGAGAGCTCATGGTTGGGGCATGAATATAACATTGACTTAAGCCTCCCCCAAGCTTGAGCGATACTTTCTCTATCACGAGGCCAAAAATTATAGATATAATTCCGATCACGATGTACCAAATGCATAGGATAGAACTTTTCATGAAATTCCAATTTCAATCGGTTGTAGTTCCATGATCCAGTATCATCACATAGCCTATACCATGTCAATGCTTTATCCGTCAAAGATAAGGGAAAGACCTTCTTCTTGAACTCATCCTCGGGCAAACCTGCAAGCTTAAATAAACCACAAACTTCATCTACATAGATTATATGCAAGTCGGGATGTGATGTTCCATCTCCTGTAAAAGGATTAGCCAACAGTTTCTCTAGAATATCCTAAGGAAATTCATAGAAAATATTTTCAGTAGGTGCAGCAGGTTGAAGAGAAACTCTTTGTGATTCCATTCGAGGTGAAGATACCCCCAAACAAGCTCCTCAAAGGATTAGTTTCCATAGTGACAAGTGACAATAAATTTCAGCGCACTATATAAATGTTTCCTTACCAAATTCCACTTACCAAAGGAGCTTCACTCCCCGGCAACGGCGCTAGAAAAGAGTCTTGATGACCCACAAGTGTAGGGAATCTATCATAGTCCTTTCGATATGTAAGAGTGTCGAACCCAACGAGGAGCACAAGGATCTGACAAGTGGTTTTCAGCAAGGTATTCTCTACAAGCACTAAAATTATCGGTAACAGATAGTTGTGTGATAAGAAGATTCGTAGCAAGTAGCAAGTAACAATAGTAAAAAATGTGCCGCAAAGTGGCCCAATCCCTTTTGTATCAAGGGACAAGCCTGGACGAACTCTTATAAGAGGTAAAGCGCTCCCGAGGACACATGGGAATTTCTGTCAAGCTAGTTTTCATCATGTTCATATGATTTGCGTTCGCTACTTTGATAGTTTGATATGTGGGTGGACCAGTACTTGGGTGCTGCCCTTACTTGGAAAAACGTCCCACTTATGATTAACTCCAATCGCAAGCATCCGCAACTACGAAAGAAGAATTAAGACAAAGTCTAACCATAGCATTAAACTAGTGGATCCAAATCAGCCCCTTACGAAGCAACGCGTAAACTAGGGTTTAAGCTTCTGTCACTCTAGCAACCCATCATCTACTTACTACTTCCCAATGCCTTCCTCTAGGCCCAAATAATGGTGAAGTGTTATGTAGTCGATGTTCACATAACACCACTAGAGGAAAAACAACATACAACGCATCAAAATATCGAACGAATACCAAATTCACATGACTACTTATAGCAAGACTTATCCCATGTCCTCAGGAACAAAAGTAACTACTCACAAAGCATAATTATGTTCATGACCATAGAGGTATTGAATAGCATCAAGCATCTGAACATATAATCTTCCACCGAGTAATCCAACTAGCATCAACTACAAAGAGTAATTAACACTACTAGCAACCTTACAAGTACCAATCGGAGTCGCAAGACGGAGATTGGTTACACGAGATGAACTAGGGTTTGGAGATGAGATGGTGCCGATGAAGATGTTGATGGTGATGAGCCCCTCCAAAGAGAGGAGTGTTGGTGATGACGATGGCGACGATTTCCCCCTCTGGGAGGGAAGTTTCCCCGGCAGAACGGCCCTGCCGGAGCTCTAGATTGGTTCTGCTCAAGTTCCGCCTCGTGGCGGCGGCGATTCCACCTGAAAGACTCCTCTTGATTTTTTTTTCTTGAACGAAACCCTCCTTATAGCAAAATATGGGAACCAGAGGGCCAACAGGGAGCCCACAAGCCCCCTAGGCGCGGCCAGGGGGGTAGGCCGCGCCTAGCAGGCTTGTGTCCTCCTGGTGGCTCCCCTCTGGTACTTCTTTCGCCCAGTATTTTTTATAAATTCCAAAATAATTCCTTGTTGATTTTCACGGCTTTTGGAGTTGCGCAGAATAGGTATCTCAAACTTTCTCCTTTTTCAGGTCAGAATTCCAGCTGCCCGCATTCTCCCTCTTCATGTAAACCTTGTAAAATAAGAGAGAAAAGGCATAAGTATTGTACCATGAAATGTAATAACAACCCATAAAGCGATAAATATCAACATAAAAGCATGATGCAAAATGGACGTATCACCAGCCTGCCTAGGAGCGCATGATAGGGGCCTTGGATATCCACCACCTCAAACCACACCAGTTCACGGCGGAAGTGAGCCTTGTCATCAAAGAGGACGTCGAGTTGGATATTCCCAATGGGGAGCACGATGCAGTGGAACACCGTCTGGGTCAGCTGCAGGTCTTTCTACTTGAGTCCCACCTTGAGCAGTGTGTGCCGGTAGACAATGTTGATGCTGCTGCCGCCATCAACCAGCACCCGCAAGAACCGGCAGGTGAGCCTCTTGGAGGCGATGGTGGGGTCGAGGACGAGGGCGTAGCTGACGATATTCCGCATCACGGCCAGATGGTCAGTCCAGCTCCAGGTAACCGTCTTCCCCGACCAATGCAAGAACTGCGGGACCGAGGGCATGGTGGCATTCACCTCATGACGGCGTTGGCGCTGGCTGTGCTTGTCATCACCTTCGCTGGTGAAAATGACATAGGCCCCGTCCTGATTGGGGAACAGATCATGAAGACAGCCATCGTTGGGGGTGCCGAATCCGAAGCCGAAACATGCGGAGCCGACACTTCCAGAGCCGGAGTCGGAGGAGCCGGAAGGCCCTCGCCTCGGGCTAGCCGTTGGGAGAAGCTGCATTGCTGGAGCGTATGTGTAGCTAGCTTCGCCCCGGTGTTCATCTTGCACGAGGCGTCGAGCATCTGCTCGAATGTGAGCTTGGGCTTACAGGCGCCTTTGCCGCCACACTGGCGCTGCCTGGCGGCCTGAGCAGCTGGCTACTCTTCCTCTATGGTGGCAACCTGCTTGCTCCCGTACCGACAATCCGGCTGATCGGATTTGCGATTGTTGTTCTATTTTTTGGCGTTAGTAGTCGGCCGTCGCGTAGCGAGCGGCGCGGAGGCCTTGCCATTTGCAGTGATCTTCATCTGCATCGCGGAGTGGGCTGTGGCATACTTGTTCGCCTTAGCCATGAGCTTGGCAAGTGTGGTAAGCTCTGAGTACATGAGCTTGTGCTTGAGGAGGTGATGACGAGTTGATGGATATACTTCTCGCCCCTCGTTGGTTACCCCAAGTGGAAGGTGGAGATGTAGTCACCAGCAGATTTACCTTACACGGGGAATGTAAGGTTTATCGAACCAGGAGGACTCCGAGGATCAACAAGTACGTATCCGTTGCTCTAGCGCTAGCACAAGACGTGGACCCGCACACACAAAAAATAACTTTGCTCCCAACGAGTTCAGAGAGGTTGTCAATCTCTCCGGCCTTGTAGTTTGGAAAGGATCAAAGCACAAGCGGGAATAGTGATAGTGATTGCAACGGAAAAGTAAATGAGAACAGTAAATGGTGGAGGTGTAAGCAATGGTGGTGATATGGACCTGAGTCACATGATGTTCACTAGTGATGTCTCTCTCCCAAAAGGCGAGAAATAACTATGCTTGGGTAAACAAATTACAGCTGGGCAATTGACAGAATTATAAACGCACCGCAATGCTAATTATGCTACTTGAAAGTTAGAGGCTCAATAGTAATGGGCAGTACGCCAAGACAAGTAGTCCGTTTATTCATCAACATCTACTTACTAATCATCCAACTTGAGATATCTATCCAGAACATCTAGCTGGTATTAAGTTGCGAGCCCCACCCAAAGTGTAAACTCAAAGCAACAGACAACTGCATTAATGAACTATGCGTAAGGTAAACAATCCTTGTAACCATGGTCACAAGCATCGTTGTTTTCTCCCTGGTGGCAACACCACATCCCCTAGTCTCATGTTTCTGTCAGTGAAGCTAGAAATCAGGGGGCATGAACCCACAATCATGCATAACGCTCCCTCTTGGAGTTACAATCTACTACTGGGCCAAAGCAATAAAGAGCAACGGAAATCATGCATGAATCACTAACATAATATAAAAGGATAATCAAATATATAAATCATCACAATCTGAACATAATCTCATAATCCATCTGATCCCAGCAAACCGAGCATAGCAATAGCAGGAAAATTACATAGATGCCTTGATCATGTAGGGCAGCTCACAAGGGCTAAGCATTGAAGCACAAGATTGGAGAGAAGACATCACATAGCTACTGGTCATGGACTCATGGTCCAAGGAGGACTACTCACGGCATGTCTGGAAAGCGTCCATGGTGGTGGAGAAGCTCCCGTAGGTCAATCCTCCCTCCGGCAGGGTGCCGGGAAGAGGTCTTCTGACGCTACCGATCTCGGAAGCGTTGTGGAGGTGGTACGATGGAGAAATTCACGATTCTAGATCCTCTGCAAGGGTTTCCTATCGGAGAGGTAAATATAGGCCGAAGGAGGGCACGAGAGGGCATGGGCCCCACACAGGCGGCCTGGTGGCGAGGCCAGGGGGTAGCCCGCGTAGGGAGGCCACCTGGGCGAGCCCTGGCTCCCCTCTAGCCCACCTTGATGCCTCTCGAAGCTTTGGTCACGCTGATTTTTATATTTTTTTCTCGGGATTTTTGGGACTCTATAAATTGGGGTAAAAGTCCATGCAGAAAATACATCAGCAGACAGAAACTGGCACTGGGCGCACTGAGTTAGTAAGTTAGTCCAAATATGTGTGAAAAGGTATGAAAGTGTAGCAAAACATATAACAATGTCACCCAAAAGATCATGGAACACACAAAAATTATAGATACGTTTGGGACGTATCAACATCCCCAAGCTTAATTCATGTTCGTCCTCGAGTAGGTAAATGATAACACAAATAATTTTTGTGGTGACATGCTAACATACATATAAGAACTTCAAAGTAAAGCAAGTAAGATATGCAATTCAAGTCAAGACAATAACAAGCAAGAGTCTATATTTAGTATTGAAAATAGCAAAGTAAGGACATAAAGGTGCAAGAGCTTTCGCTGTATGTGGCTCGAATGTGTCCAAATGGTGTTTGCGTGCAAGAAGTGGAAGGTGGGTTTAGAGCATAAAAATATTTTAATTGAGAACTCAATCTACTAAAACTTCACACTTGGTATCGTTCGGAATCTTATTTTGACTCATCCCCACACCACTAATCAGGCACAAGTCAAAATGATCCTCTCCCTTTCGACTTTGAGCACTCACGCAATGGATGAGCGCAAGCAAGATATATTGGCACTGAGGATGGCGAAGAGAATAATGATGGGAAAGGAAGACAAAAAAGGGTGTGAAAATTCTCAGATCAATGAGGACAATCATAGGCGAGAGAAAGCCAAATCATAGATATGATGTGAGGAGTAGGGATTGGCATGCAACGGATGCACATATGAGCTAAGGTAAGCTCTCCAATGGAACTAATGGGGATGCATCCAACTTGCTTGCTCATGAAGACCTAAAGCTCATTTGAGGAGGCTCATCATTAGAATATACAAGCCAAGTTCTATAGTGTAAGGGTCCCCACATAGTTATGCATGAATGATAAACTCTATGGAGTACAAATATAACAATGGAGTACGAGTGTGGATCTTTCAAAAGGAATAGTAGTGTTGCCCCCTTCTCTCTTTTTATTTCTTTTTTTTTGGTGGCCTCTTTGGCTCTTTCTATTTATCTCTCATTTCTCCTCTTTGGGATCTTTTAATTGGTCCTCTTTTGGGTTCTTTTAATTTGTCCTCTTTGGGATCTTTTCCTCACTTAAGGGCAACACTCTATATTTTACAAGAATAAAAAGAAGATGTTCACACTTTATAAGAAGTACTCAACATAAAGACAAATTAAAACTAGAATGATGTATGCAAATGTATGCCTCTACGAGTGTAGTAGGATATGCAATGAAACTAGCTCGTCATGTAGTAATAATAAGGGCAAGGCCCAACTAGCATGCGGCTCCTCGATCAAGCAAAAGCATGTATGACATGAAGATCAAGTCATGAGATGGTGGATGTCGCATGGCAATGTATCTCGGAAAGGCTATGGAAATGCCTTGATAGGTAGGTATGGTGGTTGTTTTGAGGAAAGATATAATGAGGCTTATGATGATAGAGTGTATCATGCCAAGGGTTTGGATGCACCGGCGAAGTTTGCACCAACTCTCAAGATGAGAAAGGGCAATGCACGGTACCGAAGAGGCTAGCAAAATATGGATGGTGGAAGTGCCAACAATCGAATACTCGCATTAGTCCGAAGAACTCATGCACTTATTATCGGTAACTCTCTATCTAGTCAGGAAACTCACAAAGAGACAAGTACCCCGAGGAGGAGTGCTTGGGGGTTTGGTTATCCTTGTGCATCCTCGACCCATGGTAACGTGAGGGTACTCGATATCTTCCAACTCCTCGAGAGGTTAGCGATCAATCTAGTAGCTAGAATTCTCAACTAATTTTTTAGTTTTTGAAAATACACACGAATTTCCCAAAATACGACACCTATCACTAATAGGCTCAAGCTCTTGACACCGATAGTCCAAAAATTACTCAAATCAATACCTCAAAACTATTGCAAGTTACTACTATACTTAAATAGCAACTTCAGTTACCTACTCATGCAAGACACACAACTCAATGCAACAAGCCAACTCTCTAAACAAGATAAGCATGATAACTCAAGGTAGTTCCAAAAGCAACCTAAATAAAAGCACATAAAAAGATAAAGCATGAAAACTAAGAGCTAAGCATGACAGCAACTATGAAAAGATAAAGAACACACAAAAAGATAAGCATGAAAACTTATGTTGTGTTCTAGGGTGGAGTGGAGCGTGTTTCTCTCCCAAACAAAGAAGGCTAGGATCCGACTTGTTATAAACAGCAAGAAAAACTAAAACAAACTAAAAAGTAAAGAGCGGGACGCTCCAAGCATAGCACATAACATATGAAGTGATAAAAATATAGCATGGAGAAGGACGAAATGATGATTGTTGATAGAGAAGGGGATGCACAGGGGCATACCCAAGCTTAGACGCTTGAGTCTCCTTGAATATTTCTTGGGGGTACATGGGTGTATCCCCAAGCTTGAGCGCTTGACACTCCCGGATCTTCTTTCATCATCTTCCATCGCATACTTGAAAACTCCCTTCATACGAAACTCATCATAAGCTGATTAGAGTGGTTAGTAACCATGATAAAATAATTCATTATCTACTGGAAAAAAAGATTTTCATGAAAAGCTACTATTTCTCATGATTGCCAAAAGGTTTTTGCACAGAAAAAGCAAGCTTAAGATTTGCAAAATGATGAAAACGCAAAACGTGGCAGAATCTAGGAAAAACAAAACAACACATAATTAAAAAATCAGGGCACTTCTGCAACTCAAATTAAAAAATTCAGAGCAGACGCCAGAAAGACAATTATATAGAGCATACTTTCAAAAAAATCAGATAAAAAAGATGATCTGGTGAGTTTTGGAAAAAAATTCCGTCAAGCAGACAGAATCTGTTTCTGGATAGCATGTCACAACTTTTGAACTTTCTTGCAACCGGAGGCTAAAAATTGGCACAAAGCTTGAAAATAAACATACAATGATGTTGCTACAATAGTGACAAGCATCAAGACCACTAAAACTGAAAGTAAAAACAAATTGGGTTGCCTCCCAACAAGCGTTTTCTTTTATGCCTTTGAGCTAGGCATGATGCAAAAAGGAGGATCAAAATTCACCAAAGTCATTGGAATCATCAAAACCTTCAAACGGATCCTCAACAAGTTCATCCTCATTTTTCCTAGGGAACGGGTATGTACCTTTCGCTTTCCCACATAAGCGTATGTGTCATTTACCTATATCAATGAAGCATTTCATGGCTCGGAGGAAGTCCCTTCCAAGCACTATGTTTCCTTGGTTTGGCTTCATGATGAAGAAATCAACCGTTGCATTCCTTTTGGAGAATGTAACCTCGACATCTTTTACCTTTCCCTGGATTTCAGAAATATCCCCATTAGCATTTTCATGATAAGATGAAAAATTGTCCATGTTTAAAAGGCTTAGAGAATCATAAACAACTTTTGGCATTGTAGAAACCATGGATCCAATATCACAATAAGCAAGGAAGTCTTGGTTACAGATACTAATTCTAGCAAAAGGCTCCCAATCATCATCTATTTTCAAATCTTTTTCTTATCAACCATGGGTTTCTCTATTTCTCTTAAGTCTAGAGCATTTATTTTCCTTTCAATGGTAGCAAGTCCATCTATAATACTGTCATATCCACGACCATAAACAAGGTATTTAGATAGACCATGTATAATATCAAGAGCTCTAGCCTCTTCACACTCTAAAAAATCTCCTCCAACTATAATATCAAGAGTGTGTTTACACCAAATAAAATGACCATGATAAAAATTTCTAAGCACAATTTTGATAGGTATCCAAGGCATAATTCTTTTATGTGCTTCAGAAATTCTATCTCAAGCCTCCTTCATATTTTCTCCATTCCTTTGATGGAAATCTAGGACCTCAGATTCCCTCAAAGCATCAAACCCTAACATGTTGGACTAAGTAGAAAGGAGAACTAAAAGCAAATTAAGTAAAAAATTTGTGGTTTTTGGTATAAGACTCTAAAGCAAAAAACTAGAAAGCAAACTAACAAAACTAAAAGAAAAGGTAAAGGATAGTGTGCAACTCCCCTATCTTGAAGACTGGAGTCCCCGGCAACAGCGCCAGAAATTTGCTTCATGTCGAGTTGATGTATATACTTCTCGCCCCTCGTTGGTTACCCCAAGTGGAAGGTGGAGATGTAGTCAGTAGCATATTTCCCTTACGCGGGGACTGTAAGGTTTATCGAACCAGGAGGACTCCGAGGATCAACAAGTAGGTGTGTGTTGCTCTGGCGCTAGCAGAAGACGTGGACCTGCACACATAACAAATAAATTTGCTCCCAATGAGTTCAGAGAGGTTGTCAATCTCTCCGGCCTTGTAATTTGCAAAAGGATCAAAACACAAGCGGGAATAGTGATAGTGATTCCAATGGAAAAGTAATAAAAGCAGTAAATGATGGAGGTGTAAACCATGGTGGTAATATGGACAGGAGTCACATGATGATCCGGCTGAGTTGGGAGGTAACACCCCTAGTCCTGCTTGAATTGGTTGATGATCCGGCTGGGGATACCATATGCTCCTAGAGTTGTATGCTGGAGGAAGAAGAAGGAGTTGGGAGCTCTCTTTTCCCCTCGTATGTGTGTGTGGGTGTGTATTCGGCCGACCCTTGCATGGGGTGCTAGGGGGTTTTGTAGGCCAACCACCTGGCTTATAATAGGAACACAAGGTACTGGGTGGGACCCGGATGGAAGCATATGTAGCCGGCCACGGGTCCCACCGGCTAGAGAAGTCTTGTCTCAAGTGGGGGGCGCCGGGTGTTGGGTCCCACCGGACGGGCATCGCCATTGGTGCGTGCTCGCTACGCAGTGGCATGCGCCGAGTTATGCGTGTCGCCTTGCATAGCCGGCTTCGGTCATGGAACGACCGTTTGCACAGTTGCCCATGCCGGGACAGGTAATGGAGTGGACGGGGGCATGCTAGGTACTGTGCCGTCTCGGCTGGTCGCACTCGGTGATGATCAGTGGCACATCCCCTCCACTGTAGACTCGCTTCGGTCTGGTCAGCGGTACGTGCAGCACTGTAGTCGTTCCTTTGGTGATGATGGCCCTGACATGGTTCGTCAAGGCGATGTGATTGGAGCAGAGCCGCCGACTAGCGGGGCGCAGTCGAGCCGGACCAGCGTAGCCGGCTAGGCGTGACAACCCACAAGCGTATGGGATCGCAGCAGTTTTCGAGGGTAGAGTATTCAACCCAAATTTGTTGGTTCGCACGACGGGAAGCGAAAGAATATTCTCAAGTATTAGCAGCTGAACGTGTCAGATTCAACCACACCTGAAAGATTAGTGTCTGCAAGCAAAGTATCAGTAGCAAAGTAGTATGATAACAACGGTGCCAGAAATGATCTGGTGACAAGGCAGACTATTCCTAACTGTTGTATCAATGGCGCCAGGAAGTTGCCCGTGGACGGGAAATATTCTTCCCCGACAACGGTGCCAGAAAAGGTCTTGCAAAAAGAAACAACGGAGTAGCAAGGAACAGCAGTAGAAGCAGCAGCAAGGTAACAGCAGTAGCAACAGTAGCAGCAAAGTGGCCCAATCCCCTTTGTAGCAAGGGACAAGCCTAGACAAAGTAACATAGCGAGGACCAGTAGTAAAAGAGTCGTAGGCAGTGGATCGGTGATGGATGAGTATGACGGATATGATTCATCATGTAACAGCTATAACACGGAGAGATATGTAACAAGCTCCCGTTCATCAATCTAATGTAGGCATGTATTCTGTATGTAGTCATACGTGCTTAGGGAAAAGAACTTGCATGAGATCTATTGTCCATCCCTCCCGTGGCAGCGGTGTCCTAATGGAAACTATGGGATATTAAGGTTCTCCTTTTAATAAAGAACCGGACCAACACATTAACACGCGGTGAATACATGAACTCCTCATACTATGGTCATCTCCGGGAGTGGTTCCGGCTATTGTCACTCCGGGGTTGCCGGGTCATAACACATAGTAGGTGACTACAACTTGCAAGATAGGATCTAAAACACACATATATTGGAGACAACATAATAGGTTCAGATCTGAAATCATGGCACTCGGGCCCTAGTGACAAGCATTAAGCATAACCAAGTAGTAGCAACATCAATCTAGAACATAGTGGATACTAGGGATCAATCCCCGTCAAGAACTAACTTGATTACATGATAGATCTCATCCAACCCATCACCGTCCAGCAAGCCTACGATGAGATTACTCACGAACGGTGAAGAGCATCATGGAATTGGCGATGCAGGAAGGTTGGTGATGACAATGGCGACGATCTCCCCTCTCCGGAGCCCAGAACGGACTCCAGATCTGCCCTTCAGAGGAAGAACAGGAGGTGGCGGCGCCTCCGTATCGTAAAACGCGATGAACTCTTCTCGTTGATTTTTTTCGGTCGAAGGAGGATATATAGAGCTAGAATTGGAGGCGGCGGCGCCCCGAGGGGCTCACAAGCCTGCGAGGCCCGGCCAGGGGGGGCGGGCCTGGTGGGCTTGTGAGCTCCTAGCTCCGTCCGTCCAGGTGATTCTTGCGCCAGTATTTTTTATATATTCCACAAAAAATCCTCGTAAATTTCCAGTTCATTCCGAGAACTTTTATTTCTACGCAAAAACAACACCATGCAGCGTCAGTCCGGGTTAGTTCCATTCAAATCATGCAAATTAGAGTCCAAAACAAGGGCAAAAGAGTTTGGAAAAGTAGATACGACGAAGACGTATCAGGATCCTCTCTCGGATTTCATGGCCTCCAGCCATTTGTCGGAATCCGGGTCCACCATTGCTTCTCCGTAACTCGTAGGTTCATCGTTGTTCAACAACATGACCTCCAAGACAGGGTTACCGTACCACTCTGTAGTAGTATGCGACCTTTATCGACCTACGAGGTTTGTAGTAACTTGATCCGAAGCTCAATGATCACCATCATCAGTTTTCTACTTCAATCTGTGTAGGCGCCACAGGAACAACTTCCTGCACCCTGCTACACACTGGTTGAAGTGACGGTTCAATAACCTCATCAAGTTCCATCACCCTCCCACTCAATTCTTTCGAGAGAAATCTTTCCTCGAGAAAGGACTCGTTTCTAGAAACAAACACTTTGCTTCCGGATCTGAGATAGGAGATGTATCCAATTGTTTTGGATATCATATGAAGATGCATTTATCCACTTTGGGTTCGAGCTTATCAGACTAAAACTTTTTCACATAAGCGTCGCAGCCCCATACTTTCAAGAAACGACAGCTCAGGTTTCTCCAAACCATAGTCTATACTGTGTCATCTCAACGGAAATACGCGGTGCCCTATTTAAAGTGAATGCGGTTGTCTCTAATGCATAACCCATAAACGATAGTGGTAATTCGATAAGAGACATCATAGTATGCGCTATATCCAATAGGGCGTGGTATGACGTTTAGACCCATCATCACACTATGGTGTTCTAGGTGGCATGAACTGCGAAACAATTTCCACATTGTCTTAACTGTGTACCAAAACTCGCAACTCAGAACTCATCTCTATGATCATATGGTGGGCAGTTTATCCTCTTGTCACGACGATCTTCACTCTAAAATAGCTTTGAACTTTTCAATATTTCAGACTTGTGATTCATCAAGTAAATACTTCTGTATCTACTCAAATCGTCAGTGAAGTAAGAACATAACGATATCCACTGCGTGCCTCAACACTCATTGGACTGCACACATCAAAAATGTATTACTCCCAACAAGTTACTCTCTTGTTTCATGTGGCATGATTTGCATGTCTCAAGTGATTTGAAATCAAGTGAGTCCAAACGATCCATCCGCATGGAGTTTCTTCATGCGTTTATACCAACAGGTATGGTTTGCATGTCTCAAACGTAGCAAAAATGAGTTAGTACAAAGATCCATCAGCAGGTAGCTTCTTCATGCATTTTGTACCAACGTGACTCAATAGGCAGTGCCACAACTAAGTGGTACTATCATTATTACTTTGTATCTTTTGGCACCAATATTATGAACATGTGTAACACTACGATCGAGATTCAATAAACCATTGAGGGTAATTATTCAAGCAAATATAATAACAATTATTCTCTTTAGATGAATAATCGTATTGCAATAAACACGATACAATCATGTTCATGCTCAACGTAAACACCAAATAACAATTATTTAGGTTTTTACCACCAATCTCGATGATAGAGGGAGCGTGCGATGTTTGATCACATCAACCTTGGAAACACTTCCAACACATATCGTCACCTCGCCTTTAGCTAGTCTCCGTCTATACCGTAGCTTTCATTTCGAGTTACTAATCACTTAGCAACCGAACCGGTATCCAATACCCTCGTGCTACTAGGAGTACTAGTAAAGTACACATCAATATCATGTATAGCAAATATACTTCTGTCGACTTTGCCAGCCTTCTTATCTACCAAGTATCTAGGGTAGCTCCGCCTCAGTGACCGTTCCCATCATAACAGAAGCACTTAGTCTTGGGTTTGGGTTCAATTTTGGGTTTCTTCATTAGAGCAGCAACTGGTTTGTCGTTTCATGAAGTATCCCTTCTAGCTCTTACCCTTCTCGAAACTAGTGGTTTTACTAACCATCAACAATTGATGCTCCTTCCTCATTTCTACTTTCGGAGTGTCAAACATTGCGAATCACTCAAGGATCATCATATCTGTCCTTGATTTGTTTATAGGTCATCACGAAGCTCTAGCAGCTTAGTGGCAGTGACTTTGGAGAACCATTGATACGTCTCCAACGTATCTATAATTTTTTATGGTTTCATGCTATTATCTTGTCAAACTTTGGATGTTTTGCATGCCTTTTATATATTTTTTGGTATTAACTTATTAACTCAGTGCCAAGTGCCAGTTCCTGTTTTTTCATGTTTTTGACCCCTTTCAGAGGAGGATTTTGAATGGAGTCCAAACGGAACAAAACTGCCAAAAATATTTTTTCCAAAACAGAAGAAGATCGGGAAGCCTGAGAATCAGGGCAGGGGTCGTGTAGGGACCCCACAAGCCCCCTAGCTGCGGCCAGGGGGGCCCGCACCTCCTAGGCTTGTGGGCTCCCTGGGCCACCTCTGCCCGAGGACTTTCGCCTATAAATTCCCTAAAATCCCAGAAAAAATCAGGAGATCATCGAAAGTACTTTTCCGCCGCCGCAAGCTTCTGTCTCCGCAAGATCCCATCTGGGGCACGTTCTGGTGCCGTGCCGGAGGGGGGATTCGGACAGGGAGGGCTTCTTCATCAACACCATGACCTCTCCGATGATGCATGAGTAGTTCACCATAGACCTACGGGTCCATAGCTAGTAGCTAGATGGCTTCTTCTCTCTCTTGGATCTTCAATACAAAGTTCGCCATGATCTTCATGGAGATCTATCCGATGTAATCTTCTTTTGCGGTGTGTTTGTCGAGATCCGATGAATTGTGGATTTATGATCAGATTATCTATGAATCTTATTTGAGTTTCTTCTGATCTCTCTTATGCATGATTTCATATCCTTGTAATTCTCTTCGAGTTGTGGGTCTTGTCTGGCCAACTAGATCTATGATTCCTGCAATGGGAGAAGTGCTTGGTTTTGGATTCATACCGTGCGGTGACCTCACCCAGTGACAGAAGGGGTAGAGAGGCACCCATCATGTTGTTTCCATCAAGGGTAAAAAGATGGGGTTTTCATCATTGGTTTGAGATTATCCCTCTACATCATGTCATCTTGCTTAAGGCGTTACTCTGTTCGTCATGAACTCAATACACTAGATGCATGCTGGATAGCGGTCGATGTGTGGAGTAATAGCAGTACATGTAGAAAGTATCAGTCTACTTGTCTCGGACGTGATGCCTATATGTATGATCATTGCCTAAGATATCGTCATGACTTTGCGCGGTTCTATCAATTGCTTGACAGTAATTTGTTCACCCACCGTAATATTTGCTATTTTGAGAGAAGCCTCTACTGAACACTATGGCCCCCGGGTCTACTCCACACCATATTTTCAGCCTTACACTTTTTCTTCGTTGCACTTTCCGCCTTTAGATCTCACTTTGCAATCAATCTCGAAGGGATTGACAACCCCTTTATAACGTTGGGTGCAAGCTCTTTGTGTTTGTGTAGGTACTCTGGACTTGACGAGATTCTCCTACTGGATTGATACCTTGGTTCTCAAACTGAGGGAAATACTTACTGCTCCTGTGCTGCATCACCCTTTCCTCTTCAAGGGAAAAACCGACGCAAGCAAGTCTCCGTCAACATGTCAAATTTTGGCGCTGTTGTTTGTGAAGTAGCAACCATCACTATCTCATCTGGAAGATTAACTCCCACTTGATTCAAGCGATTGTTGTACTGAGACAATCTAAGAACATGCTCAACAGTTTGAGCTTTTCTCCTTTACTTTGTAGGCGAAGAATCTTGTTGGAGGTCTTATACCTCTCAACAAGGGCACGAGCATGAAATCTCAATTTCATCTCTTTGAACATCTCTTATGTTCTACGACGTTTTCAAAACGTCTTTAGTGCCTTGCTTCTAAGCCTTTAAGTATTGCATACTAAACTATCACGTAGTCATCAAAAACGTGTATGTCAGATGTTGGCAACATCCACAGACGATGCTCGAGGTGCAGCACACCGAGTGGTGCATTAATGACATAAGCCTTGTGCGTAGCAATGAGGACAATCCTCGGTTTTATGGACTCAGTCCGCAAAGTTGCTATTATCTTCTTTCAACTAAATTTTCTCTAGGAACATATAAAAACAGTAGAGCTATAGTGCAAGCTACATCGTAATTCGCAAAGACCATTAGACTATGTTCATGATAATTAGTTCAATTAATCATATTACTTAAGAACTCCCACTCAAAAAGTACATCTCTCTAGTCATTTGAGTGGTACATGATCCAAATTCACTATCTCAAGTCCGATCATCACGTGAGTTGAGAATAGTTTCAGTGGTAAGAATCTCTATGATAATCATATCAACTATACAATTCATGCTCGACCTTTCGATCTCTTGTGTTCCGAGGCCATGTATGCACATGCTAGGCTCATCAAGTTTAACTCGAGTGTTCTGCGTGTGCAACTGTTTTGCACCCGTTGTATGTGAACGTTGAGTCTATCACGCCCGATCATCACGTGGTGTCTCGAAACGACGAACTGTAGCAATGGTGCACAGTCGGGGAGAACACAATTCCGTCTTGAAATTTTAGTGAGAGATCACCTCATAATGCTAACGTCGTTCTAAGCAAAATAAGGTGCATAAAAGGATTAACATCACATGCAATTCATAAGTGACATGATATGGCCATCATCATGTGCTTCTTGATCTCCATCATCAAAGCACCGGCACGATCTTCTTGTCACCGGCGCCACACCATGATCTCCATCATCATGATCTCCATCAATGTGTCCCCATCGGGGTTGTCGTGCTACTCATGTTATTACTACTAAATCTATGCCCTAGCAATATAGTAAACGCATCTGCAAGCACAAATGTTAGTTTAAATACAACCCTATGGCTCCTGTCGGTTGCCGAACCATCGACGTGCAAGTCGATATTAACTATTACAACATGATCATCGCATACATCCAATATATCACATCACGTCATTGGCCATATCATATCACAAGCATACCCTGCAAAAACAAGTTAGACGTCCTCTAATTATTGTTGCATGTTTTACGTGGCTGCTATGGTTATCTAGTAGATCGCATCTTACTTACGCAAAAACCACAACGGAGATGTGAAAATTGCTATTTAACCTCTCCAAGGACCACCTCGGTCAAAACCAATTCATCTAAAGTTGAAGAAACCGACACCCGCCAGTCATCTTTATGCAACGAGGTTGCATGTCGAGCGATGAAAACAGTCTTTCGTAAGCGTACGAATAATGTCGGTCCGGGCCGCTTCAATCCAACAATACCGCCGAATCGAGAAAAGACTAAGGAGGGCAGCAAATTGAACATCACCGTCCACAAAACCCTTTGTGTTCTACTCGAGATTACATCTACGCATGAACCTAGCTCATGATGCCACTGATGGGGAACGTCGCATGGGAAACAAAAAAATTCCTACGCACACGAAGACCTATCATGGTGATGTCCATCTACGAGATGAGATTTGGATCTACGTTCCATTGTGGATCGCACAGCAGGAAGCATTAAGAAACGCGCTTGATGTAGTGGAACGTCTTCACGTCCCTCGATCCGCCCCGCGAACCGTCCCACGAACCGTCCCGCGATCCGTACCACGATCCGCTCCGACCTAGTGTCGAACGGACGGCACCTCCGCGTTCAGCGCACGTGCAGCTCGACGGTGATCTCGGCTTGTTGATCCAGCAAGCAAGACGGAGAAGTAGATGAGTTCTTCGGCAGCGTGACGGCGCTCCGGTGGTGGTGAAGAATCTACTCATGCAGGGCTTCGCCCGAGCTCCGCAGAAATACGATCTAGAGGAAAACCGTGGTGTTTGTGGTCGGGCTGCCGTGGCAAAAGTTGTCTCCAATCAGCCCTAAAACTCCACTATATATAGGAGGAGGGGAGGGGAGGCTTGCCTTGAGGGCCAAGGCCCCCTTGGTGCGTCGGCTAGGGATAGGAGGAGTCCTCCTCCAATCACACAGAGCGACAAATCATAGTCTTGATCCATACTAACTCAATGGACACCTTCGGAGATACCTGTAGAGCACCTTTAGAGTCACCCAGTTACATTGCGACGTTTGATGCACACAAGGTATTCCTCCGGTGCCAGTGTGTTATATGATCTCATGGTCATAGGAACAAATACTTGACACGCAGAAAACAATAGCAATAAAACGACACGATCAATATGCTACGTTCATTGTTTGGGTCTTGTCCATCACATGATTCCCCTAATCATGTGATCCCGTTATCAAGTGACAACACTTGTCTATGGTCAGGAAACCTTGACCATCTTTCATCAACGAACTAGTCAACTAGAGGCTCACTAGGGACAGTGTGTTGTCTATGTATCCACACATGTATTTGTGTTTCCAACCAATACAATTATAGCATGGATAATAAAGATTATTATGAACAAGGAAATATAATAATAACTAATTTATTATTGTCTCTAGGGCATATTTCCAACATTCACGACTTAGGGATTTTAATTCTACTCCTCTTCTCACTCAAAAAAATATAGGATCACGCTGATATTTTTGGAATCTATATGATGTCGATGTGACGGAGTGCTGTCTTGGTGCCTCCTGTCTGACTTGATTTCTTCCGGGGAGTTGAGCTCCAGATGATTCTTGAGCACATCGTTATCATTCATATTTCTTAGTATCTCAGGACAAAGGATGTTCGAAATTGCTTCAATACAAGTAATGGCGAGAGGAGTCCGGCTTCCCCAGTACTGGTGCAGAGAGTTTCGGATGTATCGCCATACTTTGCATCATTGTGATTACGAGTGTCTGTGATAGATGAAGTTCTGAGATTCTGGTTATGTGTTGACGGATGTGATACACTGGACGGGTTAGTATAGGATTTGAGTGATATATTACTCCTTGTATCCGTGGACCAGATTGCATGACCAGAAATTTCGGGAGTTCTTAGGTGTCAATTCAAGTAGTTACTTATAGGACAATCTTCCAACAAATGCATGATGTTAGGTTGGGGTTCGACATCTAGTGGATTCGTTTGTTCACGGTCGACTTACAGTGGTTCTCGTTGGGTCTTAAAGAGTCCTTGTAGCTTGCTACGACTCGGGGACGCTTCGTATGTCGTGTGCACTACCTTGTACATGATGTCTACTATAAGGATCGAGCCCGTGCGATCCTGTCCACGAAAATATCGGACGAAATCTCTCTCATGAGTTTGTTCTGGCTAAGTTGTAAGTCGCATCCATGTTTTGTTTAAATATGGTAATTCGAGTTGCTTCGATGTCAAGTGGTGAATTCGTATCCTTCCAAGAGGTGTTCTCGTGTTTTATGGGAATGCTCATTCTTTTGCTCAATCAGATTGTCTTATCAATTCTTGTCAACCGGAGTTGTCATATCAATTCTTTTTCAACCGGTGTGCTTCTCTTCAGTCAATTCTAGCCTCTCCAATTTTGTGAGATCAATCTCTCTTCTCTTCCCGGAGTTTGTCTCATCTGTCCCATGTTGTCTGTTTTCCCCGCCCTCCCGCCCTTTTCTTGAGTGAGTGGATTTCATCCAAGTGCCTTTATTTTCATCAATGCTTCCGCTATCTGTTCTTTTCTCTCTTAGCCGGTGATTCATTGTGAAGATTCTCAGGAGTTCTAGTTCATCATTCCCTCAATCTGGTTATCTTTTTCCGGTGAATTCAATTTAGTTCTCCGTGTTCATTATATCCTATTCATCCTTGTAATTCTTTCCTACGTTGGGAATTCATATCACCCTATCTTGTTATTCATTCCTCTCTTTTATATCCAGAGTGCTGAAATTGTCTCAGAATTTTCTTGTTTTCAATTCTTTTAATTATTTCGAGGTTCTCAACCTCATCAAGTTTTCCTTGTACCGATGCAATATCTCTTTTCTAAGCAATCTTTTCAACGATGGTTTCTTTGAGTGGGCCCATAACCCACAAATTCTTTCCCAGGATCTTTTCTGGCTCTTGTAATTTTTCGGAGATCCTTAATTCTATTCATCTATGACGTAAGTATGAATTTCATCAGTCTTATTCCTCCTTCAAGTTCAATTTGAATTAGTTCTCATATTTGGCTCAACCTTGCATTCTTCGTTATTCCGGAATGTCTCATTATCCTTGGTGTTGTTTCTCCTCATCATTCTCAGCTTGGAAGACTGAAGGAGTGTTTTTCTAAAATATTGCTCCATTCTTGTGAAGATTGTCATATTAGCTTGTGTTATCTACTTAATTGTTGTCAATCATGAGTATTCCTTCCATATCTATCCGGTGCATTTCAATGTTGTGTTCATTTCTCGATCCTCCGAAGGCCATCATTTCAGAAGATTCTTCGTTCTCAGCTTTCAGCTTTCATCCTCCATTCTTCTCAATTGTTGTCTCTTTGTTCATATCTCAAGTATTCCAGTGCCTCATTCAAGTTTTCTGTTAGGTGGCTCATGATCTTTTCGTCCTCATGTATCTTCATTCATTCTGGTTATATCCCCATTCAACCCAATTCTCACCGGTGTCTCCTTCAAGACTTCTTCAAGTTTGTGCTCATATATCTCCTCAATCATTTATAGAAGAATAAGTGGTATGCTAAATCCGTTGCTTCTCATCAATTAAACTTGATGAAGGATAAGCACAACATAATTCTTATTCTTGTTCATAGAAATCTGAATTCTTCTTCCGGACTGGCTCATCATATCAATTTCTTATCCCATGTGCTTATCTTTCTTTTCCGGAGTTCCAAGTTATTTTAAGTATCTCTTTGTGAGGCTTCATCTAAATCTTGGCAAGGTCATAATCTTATTCTTTTCTACCTTCATATATTTGCATCATTCATTTGTATACGAAGGTCCTTCATGGTGGTTCATCAAGGTTTCAATCCATTCTCAGGTGATCTTCAAGATTCTTGTGGTGGTAGTTATATTTTTCTTCTTCGTTCCCTCTTTCCAAGATCTAGTTTATATTCTCTTGTTCTAGAGTTGTGGTGATGTTGCTCATTGGGGTCAATCATGTTGTTCTATTAAGATCATGTTCTCTCCCTGCTTATTCAATTTAGTTGTTTGTTGTGAATCTTGTCCAGTTCTTTCTATCTTATCGAATTTTTTGTCCCCTTTTCCTACCGAAGTGTTGCCGAAATTTTCTGTAAATTCTTTCTTGTTTCTCATATCATTCTTCATCTCTTTGCAACCTTCAAGGATCGTTGGTTTTACTCGTTTGTCAAACAAGCGACAAAGTTTTACCTCTTCTTTCTCATCCTCTTCCCCGTTCATTCTTAGATCTCGGGTCGAGATCCTCTTGTAGTGTAGGAGAGTTGTGACAGCCCGAGACCGATGTTCTAGAAGATTCCCCCCCCCCCTTTATTCCGTTTTCGTTGTGTGACTTATTTTTATTTGTTGCATCATCATCGCATCATGCGCATCATATGCATCGCATCGGCATCCCGTTGCCGCCATTTTTCAAACTTGCATCCGTTATTAGTTGTCGGTTCTCTCTGTGTTCGTCGTTGTCCGTTCTAAGCCCGACCACACTCGCACGCGCCCGCGGCATCGTTTAAACCTTTTTTTAAAAGTGTGTGTAAAAATTCCTCTGATTGGGTTGAAACTTGACGTGCGGTCTTATTTAGATGTAGGTAGGCCGCGTGCCAAATTTCGTCGCAATCGGAGTCCATCTGGTACCCGAATGGTCGACCGTAGCGGCACCGTATTCGGTCTACCGTCGGACGTTTTTCGGTGTTTTAAAATACGTTGTCGGGTGCCCGTTTTCCCTCTCATCTCCGGCTAACCTACTCTACACGGCCACTTAGCCCGTCCTGCGTGTGAAACCGTTCGATTCCGATCATGCGGTTGAAACCGGGGCGAATTTCTGCTAACCCTAGCCCCCTTTCCCTATATAACACACCTCCCCTACTTATTTGGGCGCCCCCTAATCCTCCTCGGGATCCGTGCCCGAAACCCTAACTTAGCATCGCAGCCTCTCTCCTCCCCTCCTCCTGCGGGCCCACCAGGCCAAGATCAGGCCCGGCCGAGCCCATCACGCCGCCGCCCTCCCGAGCAGCCTCTGCTCCCGGGCATCTCCCCTCGTCTCAGCCAGTGTTGCGCCACGCCGCCCTAGGCTCGCCGCCGGAGCACCGCCCCTCAGCCGCAGACCCCTCCGGGCGCCCCGTCGTCGCCGGGCTCCCGAGCAGCTCACCAGAACGCCACCGGAGGCCTCCCCTTGCCGGTCCCAGCCGAGTTGCGCCGCCCCGCGCCTCCTCTCTGCCCCGCTGATGTTTGTTGTGTATCCCTGGCAATTGTGCCAGAAATACTCCTACTACGGCAATTTGGTATTCCCTCGAAGTGGAAAGGGTGATGTAGCACAGCGACGGTAAGTGTTTCCCTCAGTTTGAGAACCAAGGTATCAATCCGGCGGAAGAGTATCTTAAGATCCTGCACAAACACAAAAGCTTGCACCCAACGCTATAAAAGGGGTTGTCAATCCCTTATAGATTGTTTGCCAAGTGAGAACTGAAAGTAACAAAGTAACAAAGCAAAGTAAAAGTGGAGTTTTAAATGATGGATGTGAATAGAACCGGGGGCCGTAGTGTTTACTAGTGTCTTCTCTCATGAAAGCAAGTAGACGGTGGGTGAACAAATTACTGCCGAGCAATTGATAGAACTGTGCAGAGTCGTGACGATATCTATGCAATGATTATTTCTATAGGCATCACATCCGAAACAAGTAAACCGATACTTTCTGCATCTACTACTATTACTCCACACGTCGACCGCTATCCAGCATCCATCTAGTGTATTATTTCCATAAGAACAGAGTAACGCCTTAAGCAAGATGACATGATGTAGAGGGATAATCTCGAACCAATGATAAAAACCCCATCTTTTTACCCTTGATGGCAACTTCTTGATGTGTGCCTTGCTTCCCCTACTGTCACTAGGAAAGGTCACCACATGGCAGAACCCAAAACCAAGAACTTCTCCATTGCAAGAATCATAGATCTAGTTGGCCAAACAAAACCCAAGACTCGGAGAGACTTACAAGGATATCAAATCATGCATATAAGAAATCACCAAATACTCAAATATATATCATAGATAATCTGATCACAACTCCACAATTCATTGGATCTCGACAAACACACCGCCAAAGAAGATTACATCGGATAGATCTCCATGAAGATCATGGAGAACTTTGTATTGAAGATCCAAGAGAGAGAAGAAGCCATCTAGCTACTAACTACGGACCCGTAGATCTGAAGTGAACTACTCACGAGTCATTGGAGGGGCGATGATGATGATGAAGAAGCCCTCCACCTCCAAAGTCCCCTCCAGCAGGGCTACGGGAAGGGTCTCCAGATGAGATCTCGCGGAAACGGAAGCTTGCGGCAGCGGAAAAGTATTTTCGAGGCTCCCCTGATTTTTTGTGGAATATTTGGGAATATATAGGCGCAAAACCTAGGTCAGGAGGCGGCCAGGGAAGCCACAAGCTTGCCCACTGCCGCCTCCCCCCTCGTGGCGTGGTGCAAGCTTGTGGGCTCCCAGGGGCCCACCTGGCCTGGCCCAAAGGTTCCCTGGTCTTCTTTCGTTCGGGAAAATATCATTTCGGGGATTTTATTCCGTTTGGACTCTGTTCCAAAGTCAGCTCTGAAAAGAGTCAAAAACACAGAAAAACAGGAACTGGCACTTGGCACTGAATCAATAAGTTATTCCCCAAAAAGATATAAAAAGGTACATAAAACATACAAAGAAGACAAGATAACAGCGTGAAACCATCAAAAATTATAGATACGTTTGAGACGTATCAAGCATTCCCAAGCTTAACTCCTGCTCGTCCTCGAGTAGGGAAGTGATAAGAATGAATTTTTGATGCTTTCATGCTACCTAGCATAGGTGTCCTTTGTAATTCCTCTTATGTGACGTGAATGTTCAGATCCATTAGATTCAAAACAATAGTTTGTTATTGACGTGGAAACAATAATAATTCAAGCAAACTAGCAAAGTAATCATGAACTTTCAAAATAACTAGGCCAAAAGAAAGTTATCCCTACAAAAGCATATAGTCTGGCTATGCTCTATCATCATTGCACAACAAATTTAAATCATGCACAACCCCGGTATTGGCCAAGTAATTGTTTCACACCTTTACTTTCTCAAACATTTTCAACTCTCACGCAATACATGAGCGTGAGCCATGGTTATAGCACATAGATGGTATGGAATGTGGTAGGGGTTGCAAGACAAAAAAGGAGAAGATAGTCACATTAACTAGGCATATCAATGAGTTGTGGAGATGCTCATCAATAGATATCAATGTGAGTGAGTAGGGATTGCCATACAAATGATGCACTAGAGCTACAAGTATGTGAAAGCTCTTAGAGAAAACTAGTGGGTGTGCATCCAACTTGCTTGCTCACGAAGACCTAAGGCAATTTTGAGGAAGCCTATCATTGGAATATACAAGCCAAGTTATATAATGAGAATTTCCCAGTAGCTATATGGTGGTGACAAAACGAGAGACTCTCACTCATGAAGATCATGGTGCTCAAAATGCACAAGTATGGAAAAAGTGGTAGCATTGTCCCTTCTCTCTTTTTCTCTCATTATTTTTTTGCTGGGCTCTTTGGCCTCTTTTTTATGGGCTTCTTTGGCCTCTTTTATTTCCTCACATGGGACAATGCTCCAATAATGATGATCATCACACTTTCAACTCAAAACTTAGAGCAATTATAACTCTATATGGAATGCCTTCGGTAGTGTACCATGGCAACGATCTAGCATGGCATGGACATCAATGTAAACATCATGCTAGCTATCTTACGATCATGCAAAGGCAAGTAGACGTGGTGGCACATCTCATGGTGGTAGTTGCATGGCAATATATCTCGGAATGACTTTGAAAAAGGCATAGTAGGTAGGTATCATGGCTGTTTTGAGGGAGGCTAATGGTGGGTTTTGTGCACCGGGGAGAGTTGCACGGCACTAAGAAGATAGTGATGGTGGAAGGTGAAAGTGCATCTAAACCATGGACTCAACATTAGTCATGAAGAACTCATATACTTGTTGCAAAAGTTTTATTAGTAATCGAAACAAAGCATTCAACGCATACTCCTAGGGGAAGGGTTGGTAGGTATAAACCATCGCGTGATCCCGACCGCCACGCAAAGGATGAGAATCAATATACTAAACATGCTCAGATTTCATCACATAGAGGTTCACCATACGTGCATGCTACGGGAATCACTAACTTCAACACAAGTATTTCTAGATCCACAACACCTTACTAGCATGACTTCAATATTACCATAACCACAACTCAAAACTAATTGAGATGAATCAAACTTCTCTAACTATTCAATGCACATGAAGGAGGAAGTTTTTGTATCCCTTTGGATAACTACCCCTTTTGAGACTACTTTCAAAGCATAGATCAACTACCAAGCTACACACCGATGCGCTTTAAAAGATATAAGTGAAGCACATAGAGCAAAAGTATCTAGCTCAAAAGATATAGGTGAAGCACATGTGAGCTGAATTGTCTACCAAAAGATATAAGTGAAGCTCGACAAAATCACGGTGTGTGCATGTCTCTATCTCTAGGTGTGCAGCAAGGATGATTGTGACACAACAAAAAAATAAAAGACTCCTACGATACAAGACGCTCCAAGCAAAAACACATAACATGTGGTGAATAAAAATATAGCCCCAAGTAACGTTACCGATGGATTGAAGACGAGAGAGGGGATGCCTTCCCGGGGCATCCCCAAGCTTAGGCTTTTACGGCATCCTTGAATCTCTTGGGGTGCCTTGGGCATCCCCAAGCTTGAGCTCTTGCCGCTCTTTATCTTTTTGTCCATAAGAACTTCACCCAAAACTTGAAAACTTCACAACACGAAACTTAAACAGAAACTCGTGATAACATTAGTACAAGAAAGCAAACCACCACTTCCTTAGGTATTGTAGCAAACTTAAATTCTACTTGTGCTGATGTTGGGTTACTGTAATTTCAATCTTCCATGGCTAATACCCCCCAATACTATCCATAGTTTCATCAAAATAAGCAACCAACACAACAAAAACAAAATCTGTTAACAGCAGACCGGTATGTAGCAATCTGTATGTTTCGTATACCTCTCGTACTTAAAAAATTCGGAAAACTTACGATAGTCTGAAGAATTTGCGTAGAAATCAGCAGCAAAAAGAATCAACTCAAAAGCTCTTACAGAAAGAAAAAATGAAAATTCTTTTCGTGAGCAGAAAGTTTCTGTCTTTCCCAGCATGACCAAACGATCATCCTCAAGACTAATCATAACGGTTTTGCTTGGCACAAACACAAAGAGAAACACAAAAACACAATCATAACAGAATTATGAAAGTGTGGAAACACAAAACAGAAAGAAAAAGTATAGATTCATTGGGTTGCCAACCAACAAGCGCTTTTGTTTAACGCCCTTAGCTAGGCATTCAATGATGCTCTCACAAAAGAAAAGAATTGAAGCACAACGGGAGCATCCTAAAGCATGTGAAAGTCACATCTAAGTCTAACATACTTCCCATGCATAGGCATTTTATAGGAAAACAGATTGTCAAGACAACCAATAGTTGCCATATGCAAGGAAGAAGGAATAGACAATAGCAATCTCAACATAACGAGAGGTAATTTGGTAACATGAAAGTTTCTACCAAAATATTTTCCTCTCTCATAGCTACTACATGTGGGATCATATTTGAATTCAACAATGTAACTATCACAAAGGATATTCTTTTCATGATCCACATGCATGCAAAGTTGACGCTCTTAAAAGTTGTTGCAAATATCATATTCATCATGGGTTTGAACAAATTTTCAAGATCATAAGAAAATCATCACCCCAATCATGATTATTGCAACAACTAGGGGACATAACAAAACTAGCATCCCCAAGCTTAGGGTTTTGCATAATTTTAGCATGATTGTCACTAATAGGATTTATAATGAAATCATTGCAATCATGCTTTTCATCCAAGGAGCCCTCCTGAATCACTTCATGAATTTCTTCCTCACAATTTTCAGATTCACGCATCTTACGCAAAACTCCAAAGAAATAGTTAATTGCCCTCAACTCACTAGCAATTTGTTCCACACGAGTGGGTCTCTTAAAGAGACTAGCAAGTGGATGAGGATCCATATCATTAGATTTTTAGTAAGCGAAGATGCAAGCATATTGAGGGCACATGGCACACAAGCGAATAGAAAGCAAGCGAGAGAAAAGGGCGAACGAAAAAAAGCAAAAGAAAACGGCGAAGGAGAAAGGCAAATGAAAACGGCAAATGTGAAGTGGGGGAGAGGAAAACGAGAGGCAACTGGCAACAAAAGTAAATGCAAGAGAAGAGTTTGTGAGACCTACTTGGATAGATCTTGATTTCTCCTCCCCGGCAACGGCGCCAGAAATAGGCGTGTTGTCGGGAGAATATTCTTCACGGTCCTCCTCGGCAAGCGATCCTCTTCCCCGGCAACGGCGCCAGAAATACTTCTGATGTTTGTTGTGTATCCCTGGCAGTTGTGCCAGAAATACTCCTACTACGGCACGTTGGTATTCCCTCGAAGCGGAAAGGGTGATGTAGCACAGCGACGGTAAGTATTTCCCTCAGTTTGAGAACCAAGGTATCAATCCGGCGGAAGAGTATCTTAAGATCCTGCACAAACACAAAAGCTTGCACCCAACGCTATAAAAGGGGTTGTCAATCCCTTATAGATTGTTTGCCAAGTGAGAACTGAAAGTAACAAAGTAACAAAGCAACGTAAAAGCAGAGTTCTAAACGATGGATGTGAATAGACCCGGGGGCCGTAGTTTTTATTAGTGGCTTCTCTCATGAAAGCGAGTAGACGGTGGGTGAACAAATTACTGCCGGGCAATTGATACAACTGTGCAGAGTCGTGACGATATCTATGCAATGATTATTTCTATAGGCATCACGTCCAAAACAAGTAGACCGATACTTTCTCCATCTACTACTATTACTCCACACGTCGACCTCTATCCAGCATGCATCTAGTGTATTAAGTCCATAAGAATATAGTAACGTCTTAAGCAAGATGACATGATGTAGAGGGATAATCTCAAACCAATGATAAAAACCCCATCTTTTTACCCTTGATGGCAACTGCTTGATGTGTGCCTTGCTGCCCCTACTGTCACTGGGAAAGGTCACCACATGGCAGAACCCAAAACCAAGCACTTCTCCCATTGCAAGAATCATAGATCTAGTTGGCCAAACAAAACCCAAGACTTGGAGAAACTTACAAGGATATCAAATCATGCATATAAGAAATCAGCAAACACTCAAATATATATCATAGATAATCTGATCACAACTCCACAATTCATCGGATCTCGACAAACACACCGCCAAAGAAGATTACATCGGATAGATCTCCATGAAGATCATGGAGAACTTTGTATTGAAGATCCAAGAGAGAGAAGAAGCCATCTAGCTACTAACTACGGACCCGTAGGTCTGAAGTGAACTACTCACGAGTCATTGGAGGGGTGATGATGATGATGAACAAGCCCTCCACCTCCAAAGTCCCCTCCGGCAGGGCGCCGGGAAGGGTCTCCAGATGAGATCTCGCGGAAACGGAAGCTTGCGGCGGCGGAAAAGTATTTTCGAGGCTCCCCTGATTTTTTGTGGAATATTTGGGAATATATAGGCGCAAAACCTAGGTCAGGAGGCGGCCAGGGAAGCCACAAGCTTGCCCACCGCCGCCTCCCCCCTGGTGGCGTGGTGCAAGCTTGTGGGCTCCCAGGGGCCCACCTGGCCTGGCCCAAAGGTTCCCTGGTCTTCTTTCGTTCGGGAAAAAATCATTTTGGGGATTTTATTCCGTTTGGACTCCATTCCAAAATCAGATCTGAAAAGAGTCAAAAACACGGGAAAACAGGAACTGGCACTTGGCACTGAATCAACAAGTTAGTCCCCAAAAAGATATAAAAAAGGTACATAAAACATACAAAGAAGACAAGATAACAACGTGAAACCATCAAAAATTATAGATACGTTTGAGACGTATCACCCGCCTCCGGCCAGATCCGGGCCGGCTTGCCACGGATCTGGGCGCCCACGCCTCCCCGCCGATGCCTCGCCCCCGCCTCGTGTGCTCCCCGTCGTCGCCGTCGGCTGCCGTCGCCCATGGCCTCGCCTCGGCCTCTGGTGCGAGAGGTCGGGGACGAGCGCAGTGCTTTGCCCCGTCGGCCTCCTTCCTCGCTCCTGGGCCGCGCTGGTTCCCTTGGCCTAGCGACCAGCGCCTCCCTGGACCGGCCCAGTCGGCCTCCTTGGCCCAGTGCCTCGCCCCAGCGCCTCCTCTCCTTGCCCGATGGCCCAAGGTGAGGCTCCTGCCGCCTATCCCTCGCCTGAGCGCCATTTTGTTATCTTGCGCCCTCGTATTAGGCCCGGTAGTTTATTTTTTAGGGATTTTCGGAATTATTAATTCCAGAAAATTGTCGGATATTAAAATGGTCGTAGATAATTAACCGATTGCCGGATCGCGACGTATTGTATATGAAACTCGTTAAGTTTTCCGCGTAGATTAATATTTTGCAACTTGCATGCATGTTTGAAGTGATTTGACTTACCATATACCTAGTTTTGCGTGTTGTCCTAATAGGGGATTTTCCCGTATTTATTTTTGTGTGTGTCCGGATTGCTCAAATCCCGTAGTTTAAATGCTCATGTTATTAAGGACCTCTTGCCATGTATTTTAGAGTAGTTGTTTGTATTTTTGCATGTAGGATTCCGTCGCTAGTTTGCTATATCGCGTTTAGGACATATTCTCGCATATTCGTGTGGCGTTATTTTTGTTTTGCAACCCCTCGTGTTATATATATTTTCGGGGTAGAAAAATCCATAGAATTTAACTGTGCATTTAGTTTTAGCTTTTGATCAAGTTAGTTCGTGTGATATTTTGCCATGTTGCCCTTTTGTTTATTTTGTGTGATTTAATCCGTGCATGATATGAATAAGTTGTCAACTAGAGATATGCCCTTGGATGTGCATGCTAGCCCCTGGTAATTTTGGTTGCAATACATATCCATGTTTAGGTGTGGTTTGCTTGTTCTCAACTCGCTAGGAAATAGTGTTGTTTTGGAGATGCTGAAATATTTCTAAGTCTGAAATCTTTTATATTTTGTTGCTGTCTTTGCATGAGTTTATCTGGTGATCTGTAGCTCTTTTGTGGTTGGTGCATTAGTTGTAGACTTTAGGATTCTCTAGCATGATGTCAATTTTCATGCCATTTGGAGCCATGTAGCTCATGGTTTTGCTGCTGTCAATATGCCTTTAGATCGAATGTGCATTGTCATATACTGTTATTTTTCTCTAAGTCTGAAATTGTGTGTGAGAAGCCATTTTGTGAGTTCTTTTCCTAGTGATCCATGATTCCATGCTAAGTGTTATTGGTGGTATGTTGTAGTGCATCTTGCCCTCTATTGCCTCATGCCTTGTTTGAGCATTTTGGATTTGTGTAGCTAGTTGTTCGAGGGCGTAGAAAATGTTATGTGGCTGATTTTGGCAGTTTGTAGTGAATTCTTGTTTAGCTCGTAGTTGTTGAACCGGTGCTCCGTTTTGATCGTGTCCTACATGAAACTTGCTTAGGATCTCGGGTAGTTTCATATTATCTTGCTGGTTGTATGATTTGAGATGCTTGTGACTGTCGTTGCACACATATTGCATTCATGCCATCATATCTTGCGGTGTTCGTATCTTTTGAACCGTAGCTCCGTTGGAGATGTTCTCTATGTGTAACTTGATTGGAACGACGCGTAGAATCACGTGAACGTATTTATTTTGCTGTTTAACAAATATTTAAAAGTTTTAGTTCAGATCTGGACAGATTTGTAAATTAACGTATGAGGTCATCTCGGAGTTGTTATATGTCATTTCCGACCTCATTTAAAATGCCTAGATAGGTAGTTTAATTACGCTTCACCTCTTTCCATGTTTATACAACCTTTAATATTGCCGTGTACCTAATCGGGATAGAACTAAACAATTTGTATGTGGAGTTTCGTCAATATGCAACTCGTTGCATATTGAACTTCACTTAATGTGTAGTGTTTGGTTCTTGTGAATTTCCATGCCATGTCTTGCATATATACAACTGAGCATGCATCATATGTGAATTGCATCTTGTCGTGCATGTGCCGTGGTGAATATCGTGTGTTGATTCTTGTTTCCGGTTTCCTTCGTCTCTCTAGAGTTCCGCAAGCGTGTCGGAAAGTGAGGACCCGTTCGACTACATCGGTTCATCTGCTTCACGGGGTCATTCTTCTTCCAAGCGGGATCTCAAGCAAGATGACCATTTCCCTAGATACCATTACTATCATTGCCATGCTAGTTTTTACCGTTTCCATCGTTATGTCTCGCTGCCTACCACCTGTTAAATATCAGCCTCTCAACATTGCCATGAAAACCTTCAACCTGTTCACAACCTAGCAAACCACTGTATGGCTATGTTACCGCTTGCTTAAACTTGTATTAGCGTTGCTAATTGCAGGTGCAGTTGCTTCCATGTGATAATTTGGGTTCCTTGTTATATCACCATATTAATTGCTATTTAAATTAATGCACCTATATACTTGGTAAAAGGTGGAAGGCTTGGCCTTTCTAGCCTAGTGTTTTGTTCCACCTTTGCCGCCTTAGTTTCGGTTACCGGTGTTATGTTCCATAATTGAGCGCTCCTAACACGATCGGGGTTGTTATGGGGACCCCCTTTATAATTCGTTTTAGATTAAATTTGGTCTGGCAAGGCCCAACATTGGTACTACATTTGCCCAACATAATAATTTTGTTAATACTGAAAGCATAGGGCGTCATGAACCCGAGGAATAATTTTACATAATACAGGGAGGGCCAGTGCTGGTCCAAAACAAAGCACTATGCAGGGCCAACCCAGGGCAACTTGGGTGATTTCTATCAGGCCACCGTACGAGTCGCTCATCCGTCGTGTCTTGAGGACGAGATTCGCGGCTCCTATCGGGATCGTCAACACGTCGGGCGACCTTGCTGGATTAGTTTTACCTTTGATGAATGTCTTGTGCATCAGGATTTCGGTGAAGCTTTGGGTAATCTCAGAGTTGAGGTTTTCTACTAAGGAGTCCGACGAGATCGCGAGTTTCGTAATCGAGGATTTCTATGCGGCTTGTGGTAATTTGTGATGGATTAGTTGGAGCACCCCTGCAGGGTTAAATCTTTCGGAAAGCTGTGCCCGCGGTTATGTGGCAACGTGGAAACTTTGTTTAACACTGGTTCTAGATAACTTGAAGTTAACTTAAATAAAATATGCCAACTCAGTGCGAAACCGTGACTGTCTTGTTTGCGAGTTCCTTCTCCGATCGAGGACACGGTGGGGTTATGTTTGACGTAAGTAGGTGTTCAGGATCATTCATTTGATCATCAGTAGTTCACGTCCGCTATGCATAGATCATCCCCCTCTATATTCTTGTACTCGTAAGTTAGCCACCAAATATACGCTTAGTCGCTTGCTGCAGCCTCACCACTTAACCATACCTCGCCCATTAAGCTTTGCTAGTCTTGATACCTTTGGAAATGAGATTGTTGAGTCCCCTGTGGCTCACAGATTACTACAACACCAGTTGCAGGTACAGGTAAATGTTACTTGATGCGAGCGCGTTGATTGTTCATTTGGAGTTGCTTCTTCTTCCTCTTCTTCATCGATCTAGGATGGGTTCCAGGCCGGCAGACTGGGATAGCAAGGATGGACGTCGTTTTCTTTTCTTGTTTGTTTTCGTCCGTAGTCGGACCCTGCTCTTCTTCGTGTTATTTATGTATTGTACTAATGTGACTTTGATGTAGCTTATGGCGAGTGTAAGACAATTCCATATATCTCATCTTTTCAGTACATGTACTTGTAACGATGTTCATTCTTGCAAAACGACGAGATGCGCTTCTATCCCTGACGAGGCCCTCGTGCCAAATTGAGGACAAGATCGCATGTTGGGCGTTACAGTTGATTGCATTGGAATGGATTCCATGAAATTGTCAATGACATGTGGGATAAACCAGTTGTCGGGCTTACCCCAATACACAAATAGAACAAAAAATGTGTGCATTGCGAAGTTGCTTGGTGGTTGGGCTATGCACACTGCTGGTATCCTAAAAAAGGAGAAGCTTCGGCTTTTATCTATTTTTGCTGATTTTGAAGCTTTGGTAGAGATTAGACCTATCTCTAACCTCAAATAGAGATCAAGAGTCGATCAAATGCCTAGTTAGCCTGCATGCTGCGTGTGGAGGAACTCAAATGTACGAACATTCAAACTCCCAATTTATCCTAAAAGGTGATTCAAATACGAGATATTTCCATGATGTCGCCAATGGTAGACACCGAAAGAAACTTATTTGTTCCTTACTACAGGAGAAGGGCACGATTGAAGGGCATGAGCACCTTAAGTCTTATATCACTAGTTATAATAAAAACCTATTTGGAACCCCTGAGGAAGGAAGCTTCTTGATGGATGAGCCTCGAAAATATGACATCCCATAGATTTCCAATGCGGAAAATAGCCTTCTAATAGCTCCATTTTATAAGGAGGACATTAGAAAGGTGGTTTTCCTAATGGAACAAAACAAATGTTGGGTTCTACCGTAGGTGCATCGCATGCATATTAAAAAAATCATATGCACAGAACATCTAGGAACATGCTACACAGATGGATCATAGATTGTTACCACTAGATGTGCAATGATGAGCCTCCTCAAATGAGCTCTAGGTCTTCATGAGCAAGCAAGTTGGATGCACCCCCACTAGTTCCATTGGAGAGCTTACCTTAGCTCATATGTGCATCCGTTGCATGGCAATCCCTACTCCTCACATCATATCTATCATTTGGCTTTCTCTCGCCTATGGTTGTCCTCCTTGATGTGAGCCTTTCACGCCTTTTTGTTTTCCATCCCCATCATTATTCTTTTTGCCATCCTAATTGCCAACATATCTTGCTCGCGCTCATCCATTGCATGAGTGCTCAAAATCGAAAGGGAGAGGATCATTTTGACTTGTGCCTGACTAGTGGTCTGGGGATGAGTCAAAATAAGATTATGAAGGAGACCAAGTGTGAAGTTTAGTAGATTGGCTTCTCAATTAAAAAAATATATACTCTCAACCCATCTCTCATTTCTTGCACGCAAACACCATTTGGAGACATTCGAGTCACGGACAGCGAGAGCTGTTGCACCTTTATGTTCTTACTTTGCTAATTTCAATACTAGATATCAACTCTCTCTTGTTATTGTCTTGACTTGAATTGCATATCTTACTTTCTTTACTTTGAAGTTATTATATGTGTGTTAGCATGTCACCACAGAAATTATTGTGTTATCATTTACGTACTCAAGGACGAGCAGGAATTAAGCTTCGGGATGTTGATACGTCCCAAACGTATCTATAATTTCTGCTTGTTCCATGATCTTTTGGGTGACATTATTATATGTTTTTCTACCTTTTGTATCTTTTTACACATATTTGGACTAACCTACTAACTCAGTGCACCCAGTGTTAGAAATATGACCTAGAGGCAATAATAAAATGGTTATTATCATATTTCCTTGTTCATGATAATCGTCTATTGTTCATGCTATAATTGTATTAACAGGAAACAGTAATGCATGTATGGATAAATAGATCACAATGTGTCCCTAGCAAGCCTCTAGTTGGCTAGCTCATTGATCAATAGATGATCATGGTTTCCTGATCATGGACATTGGATGTCATTGATAATGGGATCACATCATTAGGAGAATGGTGTGATGGACAAGACCCAATCCTAAGCATAGCACTAGATCGTGTTGTTCGTATGCTAAAGCTTTTCTAATGTCAAGTATATTTTCCTTCGACCGTGAGATTGTGCAACTCCCGGATACCGTAGGAGTGCTTTGGGTGTATCAAACGTCATAAGGTAACTGGGTGACTGTGAAGGTGCACTATGGGTATCTCCGAAAGTATCTGTTGGGTTGGTACGAATCGAGATCGGGATTTGTCACTCCGTGTGACGGAGAGGTATCTCTGGGCCCACTCGGTAGAACATCATCATAATGAGCTCAATGTGACTAAGGAGTTAGTCACGGGATGATGTGCTACGGAACGAGTAAAGAGACTTGCCTGCAACGAGATTGAACAAGGTATGGTGATACCGACGATCGAATCTCGGGCAAGTTCTATACATGTACACAAAGGGAATTGTATACAGAATTGATTGAATCCTTGACATCCTGGTTCATCCGATGAGATCATCATGGAACATGCAGGAGCCACCATGGGTATCCAGACCCTGCTGATGGTTATTGGCCGGAGAGATGTCTCCGTCATGTCTGCATTGTTGGGGAACGTCGCATGGGAAACAAAAATTTTCCTACGCGCACGAAGACCTATCATGGTGATGTCCATCTACGAGAGGGGATGAGTGATCTACGTACCCTCGTAGACCGTACAGCAGAAGCGTTAGAGAACGCGGTTGATGTAGTGGAACGTCCTCACGTCCCTCGATCCGCCCCGCGAACAATCCCGCGATCAGTCCCACGATCTAGTACCGAACGGACGGCACCTCCGCTTTCAGCACACGTACAGCTCGACGATGATCTCGGCCTTCTTGATCCAGCAAGAGAGACGGAGAGGTAGAAGAGTTCTCCGGCAGCGTGACGGCGCTCCGGAGGTTGGTGATGACCTTGTCTCAGCAGGGCTCCGCCCGAGCTCCGCAGAAACGCGATCTAGAGGAAAAACCGTGGAGGTATGTGGTCGGGCTGCCGTGGCAAAAGTTGTCTCAAATCAGCCCTAATACCTCAGTATATATAGGAGGGAGGGGGAGGGAAGAGGCAGCCTCAAACCCTCAAGGGTTGGCCGAAATTGGAGGTGGAGGAGTCCTACTCCAATCCTACTTGGAGTAGGATTCCACCTTCCCACTTGGAAACTCTTTCCACCTTGTGTTTTTTCCTTCTCAAACCTTATGGGCCTTAGTGGGAACTTATTCCAGCCCACTAGGGGCTGGTTTATCTCTTCCCATAGCCCATGAGACCCCTTGGGGCGTGACACCCCTCCCGCTGGTCCCCGGCACCCCTCCCGGCACTCCCGGTACACTACCGATGAGCCCGAAACTTTTCCGGTGACCAAAACAGGACTTCCTATATATCAATCTTTACCTCCGGACCATTCCGGAGCTCCTCGTGACGTCCTGGATCTCATCCGGGACTCCGAACAACATTCGGTAACCAACCATATAACTCAAATACGCATAAAACAACGTCGAACCTTAAGTGTGCAGACCCTGCGGGTTCGAGAACTATGTAGACATGACCCGAGAGACTCCTCGGTCAATATCCAATAGCGGGACCTGGATGCCCATATTGGATCCTACACATTCTACGAAGATCTTATCGTTTGAACCTCAGTGCCAAGGATTCATATAATCCCGTATGTCATTCCCTTTGTCCTTCGGTATGTTACTTGCCCGAGATTCGATCGTCAGTATCCGCATACCTATTTCAATCTCGTTTACCGGCAAGTCTCTTTACTCGTTCCGTAATACAAGATCCCGCAACTTACACTAAGTTACATTGCTTGCAAGGCTTGTGTGTGATGTTGTATTACCGAGTGGGCCCCGAGATACCTCTCCGTCACACGGAGTGACAAATCCCAGTCTCGATCCATACTAACTTAACGAACACCTTCGGAGATACCTGTAGAGCATCTTTATAGTCACCCAGTTACGTTGCGACGTTTGATACACACAAAGTATTCCTCCGGTGTTAGTAAGTTATATGATCTCATGGTCATAGGAATAAATACTTGACACGCAGAAAACAGTAGCAACAAAATGACACGATCAACATGCTACGTCTATTAGTTTGGGTCTAGTCCATCACATGATTCTCCTAATGATGTGATCCCGTTATCAAGTGACAACACTTGCCTATGGACAGGAAACCTTGACCATCTTTGATCAACAAGCTAGTCAACTAGAGGCTTACTAGGGACAGTGTTTTGTCTATGTATCCACACAAGTATTGTGTTTCCAATCAATACAATTATAGCATGGATAATAAACGATTATCATGAACTAAGAAATATAATAATAACTAATTTATTATTGCCTCTAGGGCATATTTCCAACATGCATGCCTCCCGAACCCGTAGGGTCTACACACTTAAGGTTCGATGACTCTAGGGTTATAGGGAATTGTTGTACAAGGTTACCAAAGGTTGTTCGGAGTCGCAGATGAGATCCCGGACGTCACGAGGAGCTCCGGCATAGTCCTGAGGTAAAGGATTATATATAGGAAGTGAGGATTTTGTCGCCGGAATTGTTTCGGTCTATACTAGTAATGTACCGGGACCACCGAAAGGGTTTCGGGGGTCCACCGGGAGGGGCCATCAGCCCCAAAGGCTAGCATGGGCCAAAAGGTGGAAGGGAACCAGCCCAGAGTGGGCTGGTGCGCCTCCCACCTAAGCCCAAGGCGCCACAAGAGAGGGAAGGGGGGAAACCCTAGTGCAGATGGGCCTAAGGCCCATCTGGGGTGCGCCACCCCCCCCCCTCTCTTGCCTTGGCCGCCACCACCAGCCCTAGATGGGGCTGCCGCACCCTTTGGGGGTGGGAACCCTAAAGGGGGCGCCCCCTCCCTCTCCCCATGTATATAGTGGAGGTTTTGGCTGATTTGAGACACGCGAAATCTCTTTCTCGGCGCAGCCCTGCTTCTCCTCTTTCTCCTCTCCCACGGTGCTTGGCGAAGACGTGCCGGGAGACCTCGTAGCTCCATCGCCACCACGCCGTCGTGATGCCGGAGCTCTCCCTCAACCTCTCCCTCCTCCTTTCTGGATCAAGGCGTGGGAGACGTCACCGTGTTGTACGTGTGTTGAACGCGGAGGTACCGTGATTCGGCACATAGATCGGAACCGACCGCGATCTGAATCGCTGCGAGTACGACTCCATCAACCGCGTTCATAGTAACGCTTCCGCTTAGTGATCTTCAAAGGTATGAATATGCTCTACAACCTCTCTCGTTGCTGGCCTCTCCATAGATAGATCCTTGTATGGCGTAGGAAAATTTTGAATTTACTACGTTCCCAACAGTGGCATCCGAGCCAAGGTTCTATGCGTAGATTTTATGCACGAGTAGAACACAAAAGTTGTGCGCGCTGATTTTGTCAAGTGCTTGTCGTTACTAGTCTTATCTTGATTTGGCGGCATCGTGGGATGAAGCAGCCCGGACCGACTTTACACGTACTCTTACGTGAGAATGGTTCCACCGACAGACATGCACCGGTTGCATAAGGTGGCTAGCGGGTGTCTGTCTCTCCCACTTTAGTCGAATCGGATTCGATGAAGAGGGTCCTTATGAAGGGTAAATAGCATTGGCATATCAACATTGTGGTTGTCACGTAGGTAAGAAACGTTCTTGCTAGAAACCCAAATCAGCCACGTAAAACTTGCAACGACAATTAGAGGACGTCTAACTTGTTTTTGCAGGGTATGCTATGTGATGTGATATGGCCAAAAGAATGTGATGTTGCGTATGTGATGTATGAGATTGATCATGTTCTTGTAATAGGATTCACGACTTGCATGTCGATGAGTATGACAACTGACAGGAGCCATAGGAGTTGTCTTATTGTATGAGATGCAACGCCATGTTGGTTACTTTACTTTATTGCTAAATGTTAGCTATAGTAGTAGAAGTAATAGATTGGTGTGACGACTTCACGGAGACACAATGATGGAGATCATGATGATGGAGATCATGGTGTCATGCCGGTGACGATGATGATCATGGTGCCCCGAAGATGGTGATCAAAGGAGCAAGATGATAATGGCCATATCATGTCACTATGTGATTGCATGTGATGTTTATCATGTTTTTTACATCTTATTTCTTAGAACGACGGTAGCAAAGATAAGATGATCCCTCATGAAAATTTCGAGAAAGTATTCCCCTAAGTGTGCACCATTGCGAAGGATCGTTGTCTCGAAGCACCACGTGATGATCAGGTGTGATAGATTGTAACGTTCGCATACAATGGGTGTAAGCCAGTTTACACACGCAGAACACTTAGGTTGACTCGACGATCCTAGCATGTACAGACATGGCCTCGAATACACGAGACCGAAAGGTCGAACATGAGTCGTATGGTTGATACGATCAGCATGGAGATGCTCACCATTGATGACTAGTCCATCTCACATGATGATCGGACATGGGCTAGTCGATGTGGATCGTGTAACACTTGGATGACTAGAGGGATGTCGATCTAAGTGGGAGTTCATCAGATGAACTTAATTATCATGAACATAGTCAAATAGGTCTTTGCAAATTATGTTGTAACTTACGCTATAGCTCTACGGTATTTGATACGTTCCTAGAGAAAATATGGTTGAAAGATAGAAGTAGCAATTATGCGGACTCGGTCCGTTAACTGAGGATTGTCCTCATTGCTAAACAGAAGGCTTATGTCCTTAACGCACCGCTCGGTGTGCTGAACCCGAAGCATGATCTATGGAGGTTGCGAACATCCGACATACACGTTTTTGTTAACTACATGATAGTTCAGTGCATATTGCTTGAACGACTTAGAATTAAGGCGTTAAAGACGTTTCGAACGTCGCAGCACATACGTGATGATCCAAGAGATGAGATTGGGATTTCATGCACATGCCCTTGTTGAGAGGTATGAGACCTCTGACGAGATTCTTTGTCTGCAAAAGTAAAGGAGAAGAGCTCAATCATTGAGCATGTGCTCAGATTGTCTGAGTACTACAATCGCTTGAATCGAGTGGGAATTGATCTTGCAGATGAGACAGTGATAGTTCTCCAAAGTCATTGACACCAAGCTACTAGAGCTTCGTGATGAACTATAACATATCAAGGATGGATATGATGATCCATGAGATATTCGCGATGTTTGACACCGCGGAAGTAGAAATTGAAAAGGAGCATCAATTGTTGATGGTTTGTGAAACCGCTAGTTTCAAGAAGGGAAAGGGCATGAAGGGATACTTCATTAAACGCAAACCAGCTGCTCTAGTGAAGAGACCCAAGGTTGAACCCAAACCCGAGACTAAGTGCTTTTGTAATGAGGGGAACAGTCACTAAAGAGGAATTACCCTAGACACTTGGTAGAAGAGAAGGCTGGCAAAGTCGACAAAAGTATATTGGATATACATTATATTGATGTGTACTTTACTAGTACTCCTAGTAGCACTAGGGTATTAGATATAGGTTCGGTTGCTAAGTGTTAGTAACTCGAAATAAAAGCTACGGAATAAATAGAGACTAGCTAAAGGCGAGGTGACGATGTGTGTTGGAAGTGTTTCCAAGGTTGATATGATCACACATCGCACGCTCACTCTACCATCTAGATTAGTGTTAAACCTAACTAATTGTTATTTGGTGTTTGCGTTGAGCATAGACATGATTGGATCATGTTAATGGCAAATACGATTATTCATCTAAAGAGAATAATGGTTATTCTGTTTACTTGAATGATACCTTAAATGGTCTTGCACCTAGAACGAATGGTTTATTGAATCTCGATCGTAGTGATACACATGTTCATAATATTGTTGCCAAAAGATACAAAGTAGTAATGATAGTACCACTTACTTGTGGCATTGCTGCTTGAGTCATATTGGTATAAAATGCATGAAGAAGCTCCATGCTGATGGATCTTTGTACTCACTCACTTTTGAAACGTTTGAGACATGCAAACCATGCATGTTGGTATAAACGCATGAAGAAACTCCATGCGGATGGATCGTTTGACTCACTTGATTTTTGAATCACTTGAGCCATGCAAATCATACCACATGGGCAAGATGACTGAAGACCTCTTTTTCTAGTGAGATGGAACAAGAATGTAACTTGTTGGAAGTAATACATTTTGATGTGTGCAGTCCGATGAGTACTGAGGCACGCAGTGGATATCGTTATGTTCATACTTCACAAATGATTTGAGTAGATACTAGTGTATTTACTTGATGAAACACAGGTCTGAATTATTGAAAAAGGTTCAAGTAATTTCAGAGTGAAGTTGAAGATCATCGTGACAAGAGGATAATATGTCTACGATGTGATCGTGGAGGTAATCATATATATCTGAGTTACGAGTTTGGTAAACGTTTAAGACAAGGTGAAAATTGTTTCACGTGAAAAATGTTTCACAACTCATGCCACCTGGAACACCATAGTATGATGGTGTATCCGTATGTCATAATCGTGCACTATTAGATATAGTGCATACTATGATATTTCTTATCAAATTACCACTATCGTTTATGGGTTAGGCATTAGAGACAACCGCATTCACTTTAAATAGGGCACCACTTAATTCCGTTGAGATGACACCGTATGAACTATGGTTTAGAGAAACCATAGTTGTCATTTCTTAAGAGTTTGGGGCTGCGATGCTTATGTGAAAGAGATTCAGCCGGATAAGCTCAAACCCAAAGTGGATAAATGCATCTTCATAGGACACCAAAAACAGTTGGGTATACCTCCTATCTCAGATCCGGAAGCAAAAGTGTTTGCTTCTAGAAATGGGTCATTTCTCGAGGAAAGGTTTCTCTCAAAAGAGTTGAGTGGGAGTATGGTGGATACTCGATGAGGTTATTGAACCATCACTTCAACCAGTGTATGGCAGGGCACAGGAAGTTGTTCATGTGGCGCCTACACCAATTGATGTGGAAGCTTATGATGGTGATCATGAAGTTTCGGATCTAGTCACTGCCAAAACCCTCGTAGGCGGACAAGGATGTGTACTACTACATAGTGGTATGGTAATCCTGTCTTAGAGGTCATGTTGTTGGACAACAATGAACCTACGAGATATGGAGAAGCGATGGTGGGCCCGGATTTCGACAAATGGCTGGAGGCCGTGAAATCCAAGAGAGGATCCATGTATGAAAAACAAAGTATAGACTTTGTAAGAACCACTTGATGGTCATAAGATTATTAACTGTGAATGGATCTTTAAAAGGAAGACAGACGATGATGGTGAAAAGTCAACATTAAGAAAGCTTGACTTGTCGCAAAGGTGTTTTCGACAAAATTCAAAGAGTTGTCTACGATGAGACTTTGTCACTCATAGCGATGCTGAAAGTCTGTTGAAATTATGTTAGCGGTTGCTGCATCATTTATGAAATATTGCAGATAGGATGTCAAAATATTGTTTCCTCGATGGTTTCCTTGAGGAAAGGTTGTATGTGATACAACCAGAAGATTTTGTCGATCCTAAAGGGTGCTAACAAGTCTGCAAAGCTCCAGCGATCCTTCTATGGACTGGAGCAAGCATCTCGGAGTTGGAATATACACTTTGATGAGATGATCAAAGTTTTTGGTTCTATACAAAGTTTGTGAGAAACTTGTATTTCCAAAAGGTGAGTGGGAGCACTATAGAATTTCTGATGAATATATGTGGTTGACATACTGTTGATTGGAAATAATGTAGAATTTCTGCAAAGCATAAAGGGTTGTTTGAAAGGAGTTTTTTCAAAGGAAAACCTAGATGTAGCTACTTGAGAGTTGAGCATCAAGATCTATAAAGATAGATCAAAGTGCTTAATGGAACTTTCAATGAAATGCATGCCTTGACAAGTTTTTGAAGGAGTTCAAAATAGATCAGCAAAGAAGGAGTTCTTGGCTATGTTGTCAGGTGTAAATTTGAGTATGAATCAAAGCCCGACCAGGGAAGAAGAAAGAGAAAGGACGAATGTCGTCCCCAATGCATCAGCCGTAGGCTCTACAAGTATGCTATGTTGTGTACCGCACCTAAAGCGTGCCTTGCCATGAGTCAGTCATGGGGTATAAGAGTGTTCCAGGAATGGATCACTGGACAGCGGTCGAAGTTATCATTAGTGTCGTGGTTTTGTCACGGCAGATGTCCTCGTGAAAGGACTTAGTACTGGAGCCATCGCACCTTGGCGGCGACTCAAAGGGGTTAAACGGGAGAGACATGGCGATTTACCCAGGTTCGGCCCCTCGTGAGGAGGTAAAGGCCTACGTCCTGCTTTGGTTTGTATTGATGTGGTTTCGATTACAAGGAAGGCGTAACTCGCTAGACCTAGCACACGATGATTTCTAACCTGCCCCTCTCCTTCGCTAGGGCTCGCCTTTATATACAGGTCGAACCCTTAGGGTTTACAAGGATACTTTCCTTTCCACAAATCGTGACCCCTGTGGTCTCTAAGTCGCCGTCCTTCAAAGCTTGGAGACTTTCCAGAAATCATAAACCGCCATAGGACCTTCGTGCTGATAACGCCAAGGCCCAAATCATTGTTTAGGTGAATCGCCTGATTTGGTGACCCAGCCCAACTAGGGCGGGTTATTAACAGGTAATATCCCCAACATTAGGCCCCAGATTGACTTGAATTCTTTTCACGCCAATATTTCTGCTCAGATAAAGGCAATTCATTCCTTATTTTTCTCCATACGTCAGAAATTGTGACCCGCCATCTGGCACTGAAAATTCTTAAGTCGCCAAACCATTTCTCGTCGGCATCTTCTTATCCCTCGAATTCCGGGAAGACTGACATAATCCCAACGGATCCTGGTGCATCGTTATCCCAAAACTTTCGGAACGCCATTATGGCGAATCTTTTTATTCCCCAGCGATTCCCGCTCACGGCGCCTCGATTCTAGTGCCCGCCCTGTTAAATAGATGGGAGGGGACAAGACTGGCGCTTCCCACCTGCCAGTCTCGTCAACCTCCTCCCCATTATCACAGCGAGGAAGTCTCATCGTCTCCCGAGGGCTCTGCCGCTGTCCGTGCTTCCCGTCTTCGCCCGAGAGGCTTCGGCGCCGCCCTACAGATTTTCGTCGTCGTCAAGCTCCGTGCCGCGGCCGCCCCGTTCGCCGCCATTGACCACTGCGTCGTCGTCGAACACCTCGCCGCCCGCCGAAAACTCCGTCGCCGCCGAGGATCTCCTTGCTCGACCGGACCTTCGCGCTTCTCCAACAACCTCCGTTGCTGTCGGCTACTTCCGTCCGAAAGCATCAGGTTAGGCCACCGCCCATTTAAGAACAGATCTACTCTTTGTTCGAAGCTCCAACACGGCCATGTTCTTGATGTTCTTTGCGAGCATTCGTCGCCTGTCCTTGATTAATTAACACAAACGTCTACAAGATAGCCAATGCTTTGTATACCTTCATTTATCCGCTCCCACTTGCGAATTCGGAGTAATGTTTTGTCAAGCGGAGGACATCGCCTTGCCCTGGTAGTAAATTGCGGCATCCAGCCATTTTTCTCATGTTTTTTCACCTGTCCAGTAGATCCATAATTTTCCTACTAATTGCAAAAAGCTGTTTGTAGTCTTCACACTTTGCCGTTTTGAACGAATGTTTCCGACACCTTTAGAGCGCAGCTCTCGTGAATAGCAAATCTTCGTAAGTCGCCATAGCAACCCAACTCGGCCCTTAACATGGCGGGTCAAGTTTTTCCCTTCAGTCCGCAAACAAATTTTATTTGGCGAGTCAAATGAACTTATTTCACCTTTTACAGTAGATGTTCGAGGCGCGTAAATTCATCCGTACTTTACTTATTTGTAGCATGGGCACCGTCTTCAAAAGTGACTGGCTTCCCACCAAAGTCGACGACACCATACTAGCTGACTATGTGAAAACGGGCAACTTGGACCCTCAGAATGTTATCGGCTGGCGTACCGGGCTCGGAGAGGATCTCCCCAACCCCAAAGAAGGGGAGATAATCATTTTTGTTGAACACCTGGAGCGAGGTTTTAAGCCGCCCGGATCGAAGTTTCTTAGAGATGCCATGGCTTTCATGAACGTCCGCCTCCAAGATCTGGGACCCAACTCGATAAGTAACCTATGCCAATTCCAAGTGTTCTGTGAAGCTTATCTGCGGATTGAACCCTCGGTCCCCTTATTCTGGTACTTTTTCACCTGAATCGCCAAACGGAATTTCACAATGGCCCCAGCCTGGAACTCGGCGGTGTCAGTGTTCAGCGCCGCAGGGATAGCCCGTTTCCCTCACTCGCCATGCCAAGCCATCCCAAAGGTTGGGGCGAGTCTTGGTTCTATTGTCAAGAGACCTCACCTGCGGGCGAAAACAAGCTTCTGGGCTATAGGAAAGATCGCCTTCCAACAAACTTCAAGCTTCCAGACAAACTCACCGAGGAGGAGGAATCAGACTTCATCCCAGTATTGTCCGAGTTAAGATCTTTGACAAACAACGGCCTTACTCGGGTTGACTTGATCCGCTGCTGGGTCGAATGGCGCATCCTCCCTCTGAGTCGCCGGGATGGGATAATGTGCGAATTTGATGGCACTTTAGATCACCCTCAATGTTATTTCCATACGATTTTAACAGGAAAGGATATTGTCACCATCATCAAGAAGCTGACTGGCGAGCATGCGGGAAAATGCGGCCAAATCGGCCTCAAGCCTTTCTGCAAAATTAATCCGGCGCCCAAGGTGAGCAAATTTAACCCGCCTTTTGTCTTTACTTCTTATGTTTCACTTGTATCGTGGCCTTTGTAACATATGCTATTTCAGAAAGGTGATAAATTTTGGTCCAAGAAACCCAAAAGGCCAGCCATGAAGCAGGCTAGGCCGCCCCCAAAGAAAACCAAGGGCAAGGGCAAAGTTGTTGCGGCTGAGCCATCCGAAGTCGATGAGTCTCAAGTCGGCGATGCACTTTCGGAGGTAAAAACCTACCCTCTTTTCACTCGTCATCCACTACTGTTAATTTTTCTTTTTATATCTCTGCTTCTCTTGAATAGAATGAAGACAACGAAAGCGAGGAGGACTCTGTTGAGGTAATTTATGTTTCCTCCGATTCATCTCCTTCTCCACCTAAACCGGCCAGTCGAATTTGTGGGAAAGTTCCCTTCTCACACCCAAATGCTTGTTTGGACCCAAATTTCCTACTGAAGAAAGCACAACATACTTCAAATCGGAAGACCCGAAGTCATTCCGGTGATCTGGTGTCCGGCTTACCAGCAACAAACAAGAGGAAAACAAATGAGGTACTCATGAATAACAATTCTTCATGTTTCTCTGGATCATGTCTGTAACCCGCCTATATTTTTGACGTATAATTCATGCAGAACTCTCCTCCTACATCTGGCGAGTCAGTGATGTCGACACTTCCACCAATGATTCGAGTCCCTGGGTAAGTCTTTTGATAATCTTACTTTGAATCTGAAGGTAATAAACTTTTCAGTTCTTTAATGCGCTTCTCCCCTCTTTTAGGGCACAGGCCAAGAAAAGGAAAACCAGCGGACCAACTCCTATCATAATTTTAGAGCCCATCAAAGAGTCAGTGCAGATCCAAGATAACCCGGATCAAGGCGAGCCCGAAAATCAAATGGATCTTCCAAACTCGCCCAAGGAAACAATGGATGCCCCTAAGCCGCCAAGTCCATTGATGACAGCAGAAGACCCGGATGCTGTAGTTATTACTGGTACCGGCTTCTCCAAACCGGCGGCAACGGTTTTATCAAAGCATGTGGCATCCTCCTCTCAAACCATTCTTGAGTCTGGACTCTCCAAGCCTAGGCTTTCTGAATATGAAAATCTGGAGTTCAAGGAACTCTGCTCTGGTTTTGCAAGTCGCGTGGAGACGAGTTATGAGATGGAGAAAAGCCTGCTGCGGATGCTAAAAACAAACATGAGGTAAGCTTTGTTATATTGTATTACTCCCATTAACCCCCAAGGGCCGGATCATCAGTAAAAAGATGAGCCGGGTCTTGATAAATTTAGAAAAAACTTTCGACCAGTAACCCCCAAGGGCCGGGTCATCAGTAAAAAGAGGAGTCGGGTCTTGATAAATTTAGAAAAAACTTTCGACCAGTAACCCCCAAGTGCCGGGTCATCGGTAAAAAGATGAGTCGGGTCGTGATATTGTATAATTTCATCTGAAAGGAAAAAAATATACATTAGCCCCCAAGTGTCAGGGATATTGCTTGCAATAGTTCTGAGACTTGCCCCTTATTTTGTACTTTCAACAGGAAACTCTTGCTCAGACTGAATCGGCGCTTGACGATTTAAAGAAAAACTTATCTGGTCAGCAAGATGCCCGAGCTAAGTCGGAGGAGAAGTATCAATTGGTCCTGGCTGAGCTGGAAAAACTCAAAGCCGATTTGAAAAGAGCTCAAGCTGACCAAGATGCTGCCACAAAAAGAGCAGAGAAGGCTGAAGCCAGGCTGGCTACTGTGCAACAAGAATTGTCCGGCTTGAAGCGTCGTATCTCAAACATGACTCAAGCCATCTTTGGTAAACTTACTCAAACTTTTGATCTTTTTCTCCCTTTTTTTATCAATAACTCTTATTGTAAGTCGCTGATTTATCATAACCCCTTATACAGGTCCGAGAGCCTCCAACCTTCAGGATGATTGCGTGCTGATGCTGAAGGCGGTTTACACGCTGACAGAACAACTATATACCGGCAGTGTTTTAACTGTCAAAGCTGTGATGGGTGCCAAAGAGCCTATAACTTCCATAAAGAAGATGCTTGGCTGCCTATCCACGCTTCCCCCTCAGATTGGCGAGTTAACTCGGTCAGCCGCTCGGAAGGGGATTCTGACTGCCTTGAGTCACTGTTTGGCATATGCTCCAGAGATCAACCCGGAAGAGGTAGCGGCAGGCTTTCCTCAACTCAAAGATGATGGGTCAGAATTCATCGAAGAGGATTATCAACGTGTTGTCAAGGACTCCCGGCTGGCAGCAACCCAACTCGAAGCAAGTCTGGATTTATCAAAGTATCAGGCTGCTTATGACAGCAAGAACAAGAAGGTCAGCCCGCCAACCTTTGTGTCGACCAGTTTAACTCCTCGGCGACCCAAGAACCCTTTTGACTTGGAAGCAGATCTGGCATCAATCCTGACCGATGAAGATGACTTTGTAGCTCTGGCCAAGTGTAACTTGGTACTGGGCGACTTGCAAATTGAGGTCGGCCAAAGCTCGCAGCAAAATGATTCGAAGGCGCCAACAGAGTAAACTTCATTGATTTGGCCTAAGAGCCATGTAATAGGTCTTTTTCATAAGTCGGTACTGCTTTTGTGATACTCTTGAAAGAATCTTTACGTCGCCCTTAAGGCGATTTGAAATATTTGATCCGCCATTTGAGAATCCTTTAAAATGCTTAATCCGCCATGGATGAAGTGACTTTGATCATCAACCTGACTTAGGTTTTGAAAACAACATACGTGAAACCAAATAAATGATAACAAATATTTCCAAGATAAATCAGGAAAAAGATTTTGAAAACCTCGTGGTCATGCCATGAAGAAAAAATAAAAACAGTAATTTTGTCGGCTCATAAGGTCGCGACAGGATGGGGCGAGTCAGAAAACTCGAGCGCACACCCTAAATGCTGGTTTCGTCGGCTCATAAGGTCGCGACAGGATGGGGCGAGTCAGAAAGCTCGAGCACACACCCTAAATGTGGTTTCGTCGGCTCATAAGGTCGCGACAGGATGGGGCGAGTCAGAGAGCTCGAGCACACACCCTAAATGCTGGTTTCGTCGGCTCATAGGGTCGCGACAAGATGGGGCGAGTCAGAAAACTCGAGCACACATCCTAAATGCTGGTTTCGTCGGCTCATAAGGTCGCGACAGGATGGGGCGAGTCAGAAAGCTCGAGCACACACCCTAAATGCTGGTTTCGTCGGCTCATAAGGTCGCGACAGGATGGGGCGAGTCAGAAAGCTCGAGCACACACCCTAAATGATGATGATTTCGTCGGCTCATAAGGTCGCGACAGGATGGGGCGAGTCAGAAAGCTCGAGCACACACCCTAAATGCTGATGATTTCGTCGGCTCATAAGGTCACGACAGGATGGGGCGAGTCAGAAAGCTCGAGCACACACCCTAAAATGCTGATGATTTCGTCGGCACATAAGGTCGCGACAGGATGGGACGAGTCAGAAAGCTCGAGCACACACCCTAAAATGTTGATGATTTCGTCGGCTCATAAGGTCGCGACAGGATGGGGCGAGTCAGAAAGCTCGAGCACACACCCTAAAATGCTAATGATTTCGTCGGCTCATAAGGTCGCGACAGGATGGGGCGAGTCAGAAAGCTCGAGCACACACCCTAAAATGTTGATGATTTCGTCGGCTCATAAGGTCGCGACAGGATGGGGCGAGTCAGAAAGCTCGAGCACACACCCTAAAATGCTGATGATTTCGTCGGCTCGTAAGGTCGCGACAGGATGGGGCGAGTCAGAAAGCTCAAGCGCCACCCTAAATGATGATGTTTTCGTCGGCTCATAAGGTCGCGACAGGATGGGGCGAGTCAGAAAGCTCAAGCACCACCCTAAATGATGATGATGTTTTCGTCGGCTCATAAGGTCGCGATAGGATGGGGCGAGTCAGAAAGCTCAAGCGCCACCCTAAATGATGATGATTCTGTCGGCTCATAAGGTCGCAACAGGATGACAAAATTGTTCTTTAATGAAAAAAGCCCCCAAGTCGGAGAGTATTTTTAACTTTACTACTTCATAATGAAACTGAAAAACTTACAAAATGCAGAGCTCAAAGCTCAAGTGTAATAAGGCCGCAGGTGGGCAATATTCCAGGGGCGAGTTGACTCAGCCTCCGTGGTTGGCCGGTTAGGCCGAAGATCCACCAGGTAATAAGAGCCATTGCGGAGATTCTTGCTGACGACGAACGGTCCTTCCCAAGGCGGTGATAACTTATGCATGCCAGCACGATCTTGTATCAATCAAAGAACCAAGTCGCCTTCGTGAAAGGTCCGACTCTTAACCCGGCGGTTGTGATAACGCCGTAGATCCTGCTGGTAGATAGCTGAACGGGTCGCAGCCAGGTCACGTGCCTCCTCTAAGGCATCCAAAGAGTCTTGACGCGCTAGCTCATTGTCTTGTTCCACATATGCGGCGACTCTAGGTGAGTCATGCCTTATATTAGTGGGAAGAACGGCTTCTGCTCCATAGACCAGAAAGAAAGGGGTGAAACCTGTGGACCGGTTCGGGGTAGTCTGAATACTCCACAGTACTGAAGGTAATTCTTCAACCCAACACCCTGGGGTTTTCTGCAGGGGAACCATGAGTCGGGGCTTAATTCCTCGCAAAACCTCCTGATTCGCCCACTCCGCCTGCCCATTAGATTGTGGGTGAGCGACTGCAGAAACATCAAGCCGGATATGCTCTCGACGGCAAAACTCCTGCATCGCCCCTTGGGACAAGTTAATACCATTATCAGTAATGATACTGTGCGGATATCCAAACCGGAAAATCAGCTTTTTCAAGAATTTGACCGCTGTCTCCGCATCGCAAGCTCCAATAGGTTCCGCCTCAACCCACTTGGTGAACTTATCAACTGCCACCAGCAGATGGGTCTTCTTGTTAGAGGACATTTTAAAGGGGCCGACCATGTCCAGCCCCAGACCGCAAAAGGCCAAGTGATGGGGATCATTCTTAATTCTTGAGCCGGCACATGAGCCTGTCGCCCATAACGCTGGCATCCTTCGCACCGACGAACTATATCTTCTGCATCAGCATGAGCCGTCAGCCAAAAGAAACCATGACGAAAAGCCTTTGACACCAAAGAGCGTGACCCGGCATGATGCCCACAGTCTCCGGAATGAATGTCATTTAAGATTATGCATCCTTCTTCGGAGGAAACGCATCACTGAAAAACTCCAGAGGCGCTCCGTTTATATAACTCGCCATTGATGATGACCATGGATTTGCTGCGGCGAACAATCTGACGAGCCGAAACTTCGTCTGTTGGTAACTCGCCCCTGGCGAGATAAGCGAGATAAGGAAGAACCCAATCTGGCGTGACGTGGAGAGCCGCCACGAGCTGAGACTCAGGATCTGGTATTGCCAACTCCTCCTCCGATGGTAGAATCACGGATGGTTTATGTAAAATATCCAGAAAAACATTGGGAGGAACTAACTTTCGCTGGGAACCAAGTCGGGAGAGGGCGTCAGCTGCCTCGTTGAGGCGCCGATCAATGTGGTCCACCAGATAACCATGAAAATGACCCGCCACATGAGACACAGCTCTTCTGTAAGCCGTCATCATGGGGTCCCAAGAATCCCAGGTACCTGAAACTTGCTGGGCCACCAAATCAGAGTCGCCAAAGCATTTGACTCATGTTAAATTCATCTCCTTGGCGAGTCGCAAGCCGTGAAGCAAAGCTTCGTATTCCGCCGCATTGTTAGTGCATGGAAACATGAGTCGGAGGACGTAGCAAAATTTATCTCCTTGGGGGGATACCAACACCACACCAGCCCCTGAGCCTTCCAGTTGCCTAGATCCATTAAAATAAATAGTCCAATAAGTGAGATCAGGCCTGTCTTCCGGAGCCTGCAACTCCGTCCAGTCGTTGACGAAATCAACTAAAGCCTGAGACTTGATGGCTGTGCGGGGGGTATATTGTATGTGGTGCGGCCCAAGTTCAATTGCCCACTTGGCAATCCGCCCTGTTGCCTCCCGATTCTGGATGATGTCCCTAAGGGGGGCAGAGCTAACCACTGTGATAGGGTGTTCTTGGAAGTAATGCTTAAGTTTCCGACTCGCCATAAACACCCCATATACCAACTTCTGCCAGTGTGGGTACCGCTGCTTGGAAAGGGTTAGCACCTCGCTGATAAAATACACCGGATGTTGCACTGGGTATTCCTTCCCCTCCTCATTTCTTTCAACGACCACTGCCACACTTACTGCTTTGGAATTTGCCACGATATACAGAAGCATGGGTTCTTTTTCAGTCGGGGCAGCCAAGACCGGCGGGTTAACCAATTGGCGTTTCAGGGCTTCGAGCGCCTCGTCTGCCTCATTCGTCCAAACAAACCGATTAGATTTCCTTAATAACTGATAAAGAGGAATCGCCTTCTCACCCAGGCGACTTACAAAACGACTTAGGGCCGCAATGCGACCCGCCAATCGTTGAACTTGATTAACGTTCGCCGGCTTTCCAAGGGAGGTTACTGCTTCGATCTTGTCTGGGTTAGCTTCAATGCCGCGCTCCGATACCAGGAAGCCCAGTAATTTCCGTGCAGGCACACCAAAAACACAGTTGGTGGGATTTAGCTTCATCTGATATACCCGTAGATTATCAAACGTCTCCTTGAGATCCTCCAGTAGTGTCTCCCCCTGGCGGGTTTTGATCACAATATCGTCGACATAGGCATGGACGTTGCGACCGATTTGATTGCGTAAGCAATTCTGGATGCAGCGCTGGTAAGTCGCCCCCGCACTCTTGAGTCCAAAAGGCATGGACACATAACAAAAAGCCCCGAAGGGGGTTATAAAGGCTATCTTTTCTTGATCCTCCATGGCCATCTTGATTTGGTGATATCCTGAGTAGGCGTCCAAAAAGCACAATCGTTCGCATCCCGCCACCGAGTCAATGATCTGGTCGATGCGGGGAAGAGCGAAGGGATCCTTTGGACAAGCTCTGTTGAGGTCTGTGTAGTCAATGCACATACGAAAAGTACCGTTCTTCTTGAGTACCAAAACCGGGTTAGCCAGCCATTTGGGGTGAAAAACTTCCACGATGAATCTGGCGGCTAAAAGACGGGCAACCTCTTCTCCAATCGCCTTGCGTCGCTCCTCGTTAAATCTGCGAAGGTACTGCTGGATGGGTTTTGCCTTTGGGTCCACATTAAGATGGTGCTCAGCGAATTCTCTCGGCACACCAGGCATGTCAGAAGGTTTCCATGCTAAGATGTCCCGATTCTCATGGATGAATTCGATGAGCGCGCTTTCCTATTTGGGGTCCAGACCCGTCCCAATGGTGAACTGCTTGGATGAATCGCCAGGAACGAAATCGATTGTCTTAGTGTCATCCCTTGGCTTGAACTTGAGGGGCGACTCAGCATCTGTAGTCAGCTTCTTTAGGGGTGACATGTCCGCCGGGTCAACATTGGCCAGATGGTGTTTGAGCTCCTGTGCAGCGCAGGCGACTTCCGCATAAGTCGCGTCCCCTTCTTCACATTCCTTTGCAATCCTTCTATCTCCATCAACCGTGATGGGTCCTTTGGGACCAGGCATTTTGAGCTTGAGGTAAACATAACATGGGCGAGCCATGAAGCGGGCGTAAGCCGGCCGCCCAAATAACGCATGGTAGGGGCTTTTCAATTTGACCACCTCGAAAATCAGTGACTCCGACCTGTAATTTTGCACAGTTCCAAACGCCACTGTGAGTCTCACTCGGCCTATGGGGTAGGCCGACTTGCCCGGGACGATTCCGTGGAAGACCGTGGTTAAAGGCATCAGGTCCTTTTCCAATAGGTTCATCCTTTGGAAAGTGTCAAAATATAAGATATTAATGTTGCTGCCACCATCCATTAGCACTTTGGACAGGGTGTAACCCCCAACTTGGGGAGCCACGACCAACGCTAAATCGCCTGGGTTGTCAACTCTTGGCGGGTGATCCTCCCTGCTCCATGTTATGGTCTGCTCAGACCAATGGAGGTATCTGGGAAGCGCCGGTTCAGATATACTGTACGCCCGGTGAATCACCTTCTTATCGCGCCTGCAAGCATTGGTGGTCAAAACATGATACTGCCCATTACTTAACTGTTTGGGGTTGCTGCGGAAACCCCCGTTATCATCCTAACCCTGCGAAGCCCCCTGTGGGTGTCGCTGTTGAAAGGCTCCTGGCGGGTTATACCGCCGCTGGTGGTGCACCGGGTATTGGCCGCCGCCTGGCTGTGGGCCTCCTTGAGCCCCCTGTTCAGGAAAGCCGCTGAAGGGGTTCTGTCGTTGGTTGGGTGCGGCGAACTGCTCCTGGTGCTGGTCCGGGTCATCGTTTTGACTTTTCTTGATCGCCTCTGCCTGAAACTCCCTCATTACGAAGCAATTCTCCCAGGAGTGAGTCGCCAGACCGTCTGCCGTGGCATGGTGCGGGCAAGGGCCTTTGAGTAGCTCTTCATAGTTACGCGGCCTCTTCCCGCTAAACCCCCTGTTTTTCTTCTGGCGTTGGTTGCCATTGTTGGCGTTGGTATTGGCGACTAAGTCCGAGGGCTCCTCTTGCGGTCTTCGCTTGCTATTGGCCCCTTGATTGTGGCGGTTGCGTCCCTGGAACCGGGTATGGTTTTTGGATGACTCGCCCTTTTTGGGAGAATTAGCCTTACCGTCCTCACTGGGATCTTTGGTGTCATCTGCCTCAGCGTACCTAGTGAGGGTGTCCATCAGCTCTCCCATGTCTTGGACCTTTCGCTTGAGTCGCCCCAATTTTTGCACCAAGGGTTCGTAATGGCAATTCTGCTCGAGGATCAGCACCGCTTGAGCCGCCATAATACCATCTGACAAATGGATAATTTCTGCAACCCGCCATGACCAATGGTGAGCCGACTCATCCGGGCGCTGAACACAATGTTGTAGATCGACGATCGTCATCGGACGTTTGCAAGTTCCTCGGAAGTTTTTGATGAAACGCTCTTTTAACTCGGCCCAGGTCTGGATGGAGTTGGGAGGTAAGTTTTTCAACCAAGTACGTGCTGACCCCTCGAGCATCATCGTGAAGTATCTGGCGCAAACTGCCTCGTTTACGTCGAGCATGTCCATGGCGATTTCATAACTCTCGATCCACGATGTCGGCTCAAGGTCCGGGGTGTAATTAGGCACCTTTCTTGGTCCCTTAAAAACTTTGGGAATCCTTTCGTTACGAAGGGCGAGGGCCAAGCATGGCACCCCAACTCGCCCTCCGCCCCCGACGAGGGGGGCCGGGGCGTCTTGGGTGTTCGGGAGATCCCGGCCCGGCGGGTTCCGATCAGGTGGGTTGTCCTGTGGGACGTGTCGCGGCCCGCTGTTTACGGCGGGCTGGTCCTCTGGCCGGCTCCTGGTGTAGCTTGCCTGGGGAGTGGAATGCAACCTCTCGAGGCTGTGTGAGAACTGGGCGTTTTGAACCACCGCCGTCTTCAACATCTCGATGGCGTTCCTTGCTTCTATCTCGGCAGGAGTGTTGCCGTGAATCGGAAGAGATTCCACATGGCGAGTTGCGGCAAGGACGTTGTCCACCGGGTTGGAAAAGTGGCCTTGAGGCATCCAGAATCGGGGAATGCGATCCTTAGCCGGCTGACCCGGCGGGTTAGGCGGGCGAGCCGGCCCTCCCCCCGGGGCGGCTCCCGTCCCAGGGGTTTGTGGAGTGTCGAACAGGCGGGTCGGGTTGAGATCATGGAGCAGGCGACCCTGGTGTCTCCGTTGATGGACGGCGTCAGATGCGCGATGTTGTCTTTCGAGTCGCTAGTTATCAGTGTTTAAACGCATCCTTTCGGCCGCAATTTGAGCTTGCCGAGTCTCGATCCTAGCAGACTCCACCTCGGCATCCCGATGAGCCTTTGCCACTGCCTCTCTGAGTTTTACCAGCTCCGCGTTTATCTCCTCCTGGTTTTCTGGTGTAAGGGGAGTCGCCATCAGCCTTGTGATTTCTGCCGCTAAATCCACCAGGACTGCGGCCGGGCTTCTGGACGTCTCGCCGGTTCCATCGCCTCCGGTGGGGTTTTGTGTGGGTTGAGTCGCCCCCGCCATGTAAATGGCGATCTGATGGCGCGTTCGTTCAAGGACTTCGGGTCCATGGCCAGCGACAAGCCCCCAAGACAATCCCCATGTAGAGATCGGATTGAATCTGAATCGCCCATGGATGATTCGTCATCAGAGTTGACCGGTGTAGTTTCCTGAGTCGCTGAGCGCTCTGGCTCCTCCGATCCCTGCGTGAACCCCACCAAGACCGGGCGAGTCAGATTTGGCGTTATTACTGGGCGGACGTACCTGGCCGGCTCGACGATGTCGGTGGAGATGTCCGGCTCAGGCACGGATGATCCGATCATGCCGATGAAGATGTTGATCTTGCCGAAGGGGACCCTGTAACCAGATTCAATCGAATCTCCTTCGGGCCCCCATCACTGGTTGTCGATGTAGGTTTTCCCGCGGCGGCTCCGGGTCATGAGCCCCATCGAGTAACTCCCAAACCCTGGTAGGGCTCCCTTTGAGAACTCAACTCCGTCGTGCGCAGGCCCCACGGTAGGCGCCAACTGTCGTGGTTTTGTCACGGCAGATGTCCTCGTGAAAGGACTTAGTACTGGAGCCATCGCACCTTGGCGGCGACTCAAAGGGGTTAAACGGGAGAGACACGGCGATTTACCCAGGTTCGGCCCCTCTTGAGGAGGTAAAGGCCTACGTCTTGCTTTGGTTTGTATTGATGTGGTTTCGACTACAAGGATGGCGTAACTCGCCAGACCTAGCACTCGATGATTTCTAACCTGCCCCTCTCCTTCCCTAGGGCTCACCTTTATATACAGGTCGAACCCTTAGGGTTTACAAGGATACTTTCCTTTCTACAAATCGTGACCCCTGTGGTCTCTAAGTCGCCGTCCTTCAAAGCTTGGACACTTTCCAGAAATCATAAACCGCCATAGGACCTTCGTGCTGATAACGCCAAGGCCCAAATCATTGTTTAGGTGAATCGCCTGATTTGGTGACCCGGCCCAACTAGGGCGGGTTATTAATAGGTAATATCCCCAACATTTAGTAACTAATGGAATAAAGAATTTTTGTCAATTAAGGAGGTGATTAAAGAGTTCGTAGTAAAGAAGTTACGTCGATGCAAGCTTTGTCACTAATCGAGAGGACTATGAGTAGTAAACCGGATTCATATAGTGGAGCAATCATTTGGAATGGTTCCAGATGGGGCGCAGTAGCATCTATAGGATGACATAGAGATTTGTAAAGCACACACGGATCTGAAAGGTTCAGACCCATTGACTATTGCTACTGCGACAACAGACCTTCCCTGGTACGGCGCCAGGAATCCTGCTGCAGCGGCTACGCCTTAGGGACTTCCTAGGCAAATATGCAAAGGATTCCCTCGTGGCCTTGGAGCCTTGCGTTGGTGTTCCCTCGAAGCGGAAAGGGTGATGTAGCACAGTGGAGGTAAGTATTTCCCTCAGTTTTGAGAACCAAGGTATCCATCTAGTGAAGGAATATCACAAGTGCCTGCACAAACACAAAGAGCTTGCTCCCAACGCTATGAAGGGGTTGTCAATCCCTTATAGATTGTTTGCCAAGTGAGAACTGAAATCAACAAAGTAACAAAGCAAAGTAAAAGCGGAGGTGTAAACGATGGGTGTGAATAGACCCGGGGGCCGTAGTGTTTACTAGTGGCTTCTCTCATGAAAGCAAGTAGACGGTGGGTGAACGAATTACTGTCGAGCAATTGATAGAACCGCGCAAAGTCGTGACGATATCTATGGCAATGATTATATCTATAGGCATCACGTCCAAAACAAGTAGACCGATACTTTCTGCATCTACTACTATTACTCCACACATCGACCGCTATCCAGCATGCATCTAGTGTATTAAGTCCAAAAGAACAAAGTAACGCCTTAAGCAAGATGACATGATGTAGATGGACAATCTCATATCTACGACAAAGCCCACCTTGTTACCCTTGATGGCAACTACACGATGTGTGCCTTGCTACCCCTACTGTCACTGGGAAAGGTCACCACACGGTAAGAACCCAAAACCAAGCACTTCTCCCATTGCAAGAATCATAGATCTAGTTGGTCAAACAAAACCCAAGACTCGGAGAGACTTACAAGGATATCAAATCATGGATATTAGAAATCAGAAAAGACTCAAATATATATCATAGATAATCTGATCGCAAATCCACAATTCATCGGATCTCGACAAACACACCGCCAAAGAGGATTACATCGGATAGATCTCCATGAAGATCATGGAGAACTTTGTATTGAAGATACAAGAGAGAGAAGAAGCCATCTAGCTACTAACTACGGACCCGTAGATCTGAAGTGAACTACTCACGAGTCATTGGAGGGGCAATGATGTTAATGAATAAGCCCTCCAACTCCAAAGTCCCCTCCGGCAGGGCACCGAAAAGGGTCTCCAGATGAGATCTCGCGGAAACAGGAACTTGCGGCGGCGGAACTCCCGATCTAGGTTTCTTTCTCGAGGTTTCTGAATTTATAGGACCATATGGCGGTGGAGTTGCATCAAGTGGGCCCCAAAGGGGCCCACAAGCTTGATTGGCGCGACCTAGGGGGCGCGGCGACAGGGCTTGTGGCGCCCTCGTGACCCCCCTCCGGTATCTTTTTCTTCCGGTATTTTTGATATTTTCCATAAAAAATCATCACGAAAGAATTATTCCGTTTGGACTCCGTTCCAAAATCAGATCTGAAAAGAGTCAAAAACACAGAAAAAATAGGAAGTGGCGCTTGGCACTGAGATAATAAGTTAGTCCCAAAAAAGATATAAAAGGTAAACAAAACATCCAAAGTTGACAAGATAACAGCGTGAAACCATCAAAAATTATAGATACGTTTGAGATGTATCAAGCATCCCCAAGCTTAACTCCTGCTCGTCCTCGAGTAGGGAAGTGATAAAGAATGAATTTTTGATGCTTTCATGCTACCTAGCATAGATGTCCTTTGTAACTCCTCTTATGTGACGTGAATGTTCAGATCCATTAGATTCAAAACAATAGTTTGCTATTGACGTGGAAACAATAATTCTTCAAGCAAACTAGAAAAGTAATCATGAACTTTCAAAATAACAAGGCCAAAATAAAGTTATCCCTACAAAATCATATAGTCTGGCTATGCTCTATCATCATTGCACAACCAATTTAAATCATGCACAACCCCGGTATTGGCCAAGTAATTGTTTTCACACCTTTACTTTCTCAAACTTTTTCAACTCTCACGCAATACATGAGCGTGAGCCATGGTTTTAGCACTATAAGTGGTGTGGAGTGTGGTGGAGGTTGCAAGACAAACAAGGAGAAGATGATCACATTAACTAGGCATATCAATGAGCTGTGGAGATGCTCGTCAATAGATATCAATGTGAACAAGGGTGATTCCTTCCTGTTTTGGTCTGACTCCTGGTTGGTTGGGAACTCCATTAGGCCACTGGCAGCAAGATTCCAAAGACTGTTTTCTTTTGTGGCTGATCCTTTCTGCACAGCGCAAGAGGTCTTTACAGCCTTTTCTGATGATAGCATGCTCTCTATGTTCCACTTGCCACTGTCTGCTCAAGCTTACTAGGAGCTGCTTTCAGTTCAATCTTTGCTTGAAGACCTGGATCTTGATCATCAGGCCTCTAACAGATGGGTATGGGGAAAAGATGCTAAGGCATACACAGCCAAGAGATACTATACTCACATTCACAGCAGTATTACACCAAACCCTTTACTCAACTGGATCTGGAAAAGCTGTTGTACCATGAGGATTAAGATGTTTGCTTGGATGCTCATCATGGACAGGCTTAACACTCAAGACATGCTTGAACGGCGACACTGGAATGTTTCTGACTCCAATCTCTGTGTTCTATGTCATGCTTGAGTCAAGGAAGATAAAGATCACTTATTCTTCACCTGTCTTTTCAGTACCAGGGTCTAGAATTACCTGCAGATCACTTGGCAGGGTCCATCCATGTGGAGTGCTACTGTTGCTGCTAAAAGAGACTTCCATAACCCCTTCTTTGCTGAGGTGATCTTCACTGCATGCTGGACTATCAGAAATGCAAAGGTCTTCAACCAGGAGCAGCCAAAGTTCAGAAAATGGAGATCTGGCTTCATTCATGACATTTCCCTCTTAGCTCATAGAATTAAGCCTAGTTTCAGGGATGATCTCCTTAAATGGCTTTCCTTTTTGCCTCCTTGAGGTTTGTAGCCTTAGCTCCTCCCCCCCTTTGTACATTCTAATTTCTTCTTGTACATACCGCTCTTATATATGGGAATAAAAGAAAAAAAGGCTGTGGGGGGTTTTCCCTACAGTAGCCGGTCCAAAAAAAATGAGTAGGGATTGCCATACAAATGATGCACTAGAGCTAAGAGTATGTGAAAGCTCTTAAAGAAAACTAGTGGGTGTGCATCCAACTTGCTTGCTCACGAAGACCTAAGGCAATTTTGAGGAAGCCTAACATTGGAATATACAAGCCAAGTTATATATAATGAAAATTTCCCACTAGATATATTGTGGTGACAAAACTAGAGACTCTCAATCATGAAGATCATGGTGCTTAATATGCACAAGTGTGAAAAAATGGTAGCATTGTCCCTTCTCTCTTTTTCTCTCATTTTTTAGATGGGCTCTTTGGCCTCTATTTTTTTGGTGGGCATCTTTGGCCTCTTTTATTTCTCACATGGGACAATGCTCCATCAATGATGATCATCACACTTACAACTCAAAACTTAGAGCAATGATGACTCTATATGGAATGCCTTCGGTAGTGTACCGTGACAATGATCTAGCATGGCATAGACATAAATGGAAACATCATGCTAGCTATCTTACGATCATGCAATGGCAATGTAGACGTGGTGGCACATGTCATGGTGGTAGTTGCATGGTAATATATCTCGGAATGACTTTGAAAAAGCCATAGTAGATAGGTATGGTGGCTGTTTTGAGGGAGGCTAATGGTGGGTTTTGTGCACCGGCGGAAGTTGCACGGCACTACAGAAGACAGTAATGGTGGAAGGTGAAAGTGCAGCTAAACCATGGACTCAACATTAGTCATGAAGAACTCATATACTTGTTGCAAAAGTTTTATTAGTAATCGAAACAAAGCATTCAACGCATACTCCTAGGGGAAGGGTTGGTAGGTATAAACCATCGCGCGATCCCGACCGCCACACAAAGGATGACAATCAATAGACTAATCATGCTCAGACTTCATCACATAGCGGTTCACCATACGTGCATGCTATGTGAATTACTAACTTCAACACAAGTATTTCTAGATCCACAACACCTTACTAGCATAACTTCAATATTACCATAACCACAACTCAAAACTAATTGAGATGAATCAAACTTCTCTAACTATTCAATGCACATGAAGGTGGAAGTTTTCGTATCCCTTTGGATAACTACCCCTTTTGAGACTACTTTCAAAGCATAGATCAACTACTAAGCCATGCACCGCCATGCTCTAAAAGATATAAGTGAAGCACATAGAGCAAAATCAACTAGCTCAAAAGATATAAGTGAAGCACATGTGAGCTGAATTGTCTACCAAAGGATATAAGTGAAGCTCGACAAAATCACGGTGAGTGCATGTATCTCTCTATAGGTGTGCAGCAAGTATGATTGTGACACAAAAAAAATAAAAGACTCCTCGATACAAGACGCTCCAAGCAAAACACATAACATGTGGTGAATAAAAGTATAGCCCCAAGTAACGTTACCGATGGATTGAAGACGAGAGAGGGGATGCCTTCCCGGGGCATCCCCAAGCTTAGGCTTTTACATCTTCCTTGAATATCTTGTGGTGCCTTGGGCATCCCCAAGCTTGAGCTCTTGCCACTCTTTATCTTTTTGTCCATAAGAACTTCACCCAAAACTTGAAAACTTCACAACACGAAACTTAAACAGAAACTCGTGATAACATTAGTATAAGAAAGCAAACCACCACTTCCTTAGGTACTGTAGAAAACTTAAATTCTACTTATGCTGATGTTGGGTTACTGTATTTTCAATCTTCCATGGCTAATACCCGCCGATAATATCCATAGTTTCATCAAAATAAGCAACCAACACAACAAAAACAGAATCTGTTAACAGTAGACCAGTCTGTAGCAATCTGTATACTTTGTATACTTATGGTACTTCAAAACTTCTGAACAATTACGACAGTCTGAAGAATTTGCGTAGAAATCAGCAGCAAAAAGAATCAACTCAAAAGCTCTTACAGGAAAAATATGAAAGTTCTTTTCATGAGCAGAAAGTTTCTGTCTTTTCCAGCATGACCAAACGATCACCCCCAAGACTAATCATAACGGTTTTGCTTGGCACAAACGCAAAAAGATACACAAAAAACACAATCATAACAGAATTATGAAAGTGTGGAAAACACAAAACAGAAAGAAAAAGGATAAATTCGTTGGGTTGCCTCCCAACAAGCGCTATTGTTTAACGCCCTTAGCTAGGCAAAAGGTGATGAAATCACTTATAGTCATCTTTCGTGCTCAAACCATAAGTAGCCCTCATCATAGATTCATAAGGAAATCTTATTTTCTTTCTTGGAAAGTGCTCCATGCCCTTCTTTAAGGGAAATTGAAATCTAATATTCCCTTCCTTCATATCGATGATAGCACCAATAGTCCTTAGGAAAGGTCTACCAAGAATAATGGGACATGAAGGATTGCAATCTATGTCAAGTACAATGAAATCCACGGGTACATAGTTCTTATTTGCAACAATAAGAACGTCATCGATCCTTCCCATGGGTTTCTTGACAGTAGAATCCGCAAGATGCAAATTAAGAGAACACTCTTCAATCGCATGAAAACCAAGAATATCACATAAAGATTTTGGAATCGCGGAAACACTAGCACCCAAATCACACAAAACATTGCACTCATAGTTTTTGATCTTGATTTTGATAGTAGGTTCCCACTCATCATGAAGTTTTCTAGGTATAGAGACTTCTAGTTCGAGCTTCTCTTGAAGAGATTTCATCATAGCATCTACGATATGCGCGGTAATGGCTTTGCTTTGGCTATAAGCATGTGGAGAATTTGCAATGGATTGCATCAAAGAGATGCATTCAAACAAGGAGCAATTATCATAATTGAATTCCTTGAAATCCAAAGTGGGAGTTTCATTACTTCCCAAAATTTTGATTTCTTCTACTCCACTCTCCACACCTTTATCATCAAGATAGGTGGACTCCGAATCATTGGGGCGTTTTTCAATCAAAGTGGATTCATATCCAACCCCTTCATCAATAGGTTTGACACGAGAAAACAAAGATTCAAGAGGAGACACACCAAGCACTTTAAGATCTTCGTGATTTGCATCACTAGAACGCACCCTTTTAAACCATTCATGCCTAGCGCGAATTTGGGCGGTTCTTTCTTTACTCTCATTCATGGTGACACGCATATCTTTCAAAGTTTCATCCAAGTTGACCTTGGGAGGAGCACATCTAACTTTCAAAGCATCAATATCACAAGACATCCTATCAAAGCTCTTAGCCAAATCGTCAATTTTGAGTACTTTTTCCTCTATGGACACATTGAAAATCTTTTGAGAGTTGATGAACTCTTTGATATTACTCTCTAAATCAGAGGGTAATTTGTTGTGATTTCCATAAGTGTTGTTGTAGGAATTGCCATAATTGTTAGAGGAGTTACTAGGAAAAGGCCTAGGAACATAGTTTCCTCTAAAAGCATTGTTGTTGACAAAATTATTCCTACCAACAAAATTAACGTCCAAACTAGCGTTGCTACTCTCAATCAAGGAAGATAGTGGCATGTCATTAGGATCTAAAGGAGCGTTTCTACTAGCAACCAAATTCATCAACTCGTGCATCTTAGCACTAAGCGAGTTAATTTCTTCTATAGCGTGTACCTTTTTGCTAGCAGGTGACCTTTCAGTATGCCACTGAGAGTAGTCGGTCATGATATTGTCTAGGAGTTTTGTAGCGTCTCCTAACGTGATTTCCATGAACGTTCCACCTGAGGCGGAGTCCAAGATATTGCGAGAAGCGAAATTCAAACCAGCGTAAAAGATTTGTATAATCATCCACAAACTCAAGCCATAAGCGGGACAATTTCTAATCATAAGCTTCATCCTCTCCCAAGATTGTGCAACGTATTCATGATCAAGTTGCTTGAAACTCATGATATCGTTACGTAAGGAGATGATCTTAGCCGGCGGAAAATACTTGGATATGTAAGCATCTTTGCACTTATCCCAAGAATCGATACTATTTTTAGGCAAAGAAGAAAACCAAGTTTTTGCGCGATCTCGCAACGAGAAAGGAAAAAGTTTCAACTTAATCACGTCATTATCCACATCTCTTTTCTTTTGCATATCGCAAAGCTCAATGAAGATATTGAGATGGGATGCGGTATCTTCACTAGGAACGCCAGAGAATTGCTCTTTCATAACAAGATTCAGCAAAGCTGCGTTGATTTCATACGATTCCGCACTAGTGGCGGTAGCAATCAGAGTACTAATAAAATCATTATTATTAGTGCTCAAGAAGTCGCAAAGTTTGGTGTTTTCAGCCATGATGACTTCAACAAACAAACAAGCACACAAGCAAGCAAGAAAACCGGCAAAGGAAAATGGTAAAGGCAAAAGAAAACGGCAAAGGAGAAAGGCAAAGGAAAACGGCAAATGTGAAGTGGGGGAGAGGAAAACGAGAGGCAACTGGCAAAAAAAGTAAATGCAAGAGATGAGTTTGTGAGACCTACTTGGATAGATCTCTCCTTCCCCGGCAACGGCGCCAGAAATTCTTCTTGCTACTGCGACAACAGACCTTCCCTGGTACGGCGCCAGGAATCCTGCTGCAGCGGCTACGCCTTAGGGACTTCCTAGGTAAATATGCAAACGATTCCCCCGTGGCCTTGGAGCCTTGCATTGGTGTTCCCTCGAAGCGGAAAGGGTGATGTAGCACAGCGGCGGTAAGTATTTCCCTCAGTTTTGAGAACCAACGTATCGATCCAATGAAGGAGTATCACAAGTTCCTAAACAAACACAAAGAGCTTGCTCCCAACGCTATGAAGGGGTTGTCAATCCCTTATAGATTGTTTGCCAAGTGAGAACTGAAAGCAACAAAGTAACAAAGCAAAGTAAAAGCGGAGGTGTAAACGATGGGTGTGAATAGACCCGGGGGTCGTAGTGTTTACTAGTGGCTTCTCTCATGAAAGCAAGTAGACGGTGGGTGAACGAATTACTATCGAGCAATTGATAGAACCGCGCAAAGTTGTGACGATATCTATGGCAATGATTATATTTATAGGCATCACGTCCAAAACAAGTAGACCGATACTTTCTGCATCTACTACTATTACTCCACACGTCGACCGCTATCCAGCATGCATCTAGTGTATTAAGTCCAAAAGAACAGAGTAACGCCTTAAGCAAGATGACATGATGAAGATGGACAATCTCATATCTACGACAAAGCCCACCTTGCTACCCTTGATGGCAACTACATGATGTGTGCCTTGCTGCCCCTACTGTCACTGGGAAAGGTGACCACACGGTAAGAACCCAAAACCAAGCACTTCTCCCATTGCAAGAATCATAGATCTAGTTGGCCAAACAAAACCCAAGACTCGGAGAGACTTACAAGGATATCAAATCATGCATATTAGAAATCAGCAAAGACTCAAATATATATCATAGATAATCTGATCACAAATCCACAATTCATCGGATCTCGACAAACACACCGCCAAAGAGGATTACATCGGATAGATCTCCATGAAGATCATGGAGAACTTTGTATTGAAGATCCAAGAGAGAGAAGAAGCCATCTAGCTACTAATTACGGACCCGTAGGGCTGAAGTGAACTACTCACGAGTCATTGGAGGAGCGATGATGTTGATGAAGAAGCCCTCCAACTCCAAAGTCCCCTCTGGCAGAGCACCAGGAAGGGTCTCCAGATGAGATCTCACGGAAACAGGAACTTGCAGCGGCGGAACTCCCGATCTAGGTTTCTTTCTGGAGGTTTCTGAATTTATAGGACCATATGGCGGTGGAGTTGCATCAAGTAGGCCCCCGAGGGGCCCACAAACTTGATTGGCGCGACCTAGGGGGGCGGCGACTGGGCTTGTGGCGCCCTCGTGACCCCCCTCCAGTATCTTTTTCTTCCGGTATTTTTGATATTTTCCATAAAACATCATCGCGAAAGAATTATTCCGTTTGGACTCCGTTCCAAAATCAAATCTGAAAAGAGTCAAAAACACAGAAAAAACAGGAACTGGCGCTTGGCACTGAGTTAATAAGTTAGTGCCAAAAAGGATATAAAAGGTAAACAAAACATCCAAAGTTGACAAGATAACAATGTGTAACCATCAAAAATTATAGATACGTTTGAGACGTATCAACTATAAACCTCTCTCACAAGCAAGACATGATCGAACCCGAGAACTGTATGGGTGTTGAATTCATTGCAATCACATAGTGATGTGAACTAGATTATTGACTCTAGTGCAAGTGGGAGACTGTTGGAAATATGCCCTAGAGGCAATAATAAAATGGTTATTATCATATTTCCTTGTTCATGATAATCGTCTATTGTTCATGCTATAATTGTATTAACAGGAAATAGTGATACATGTATGGATAAATAGACCACAGTGTGTCCCTAGCAAGCCTCTAGTTGACTAGCTCGTTGATCAATAGATGAGCACGGTTTCCTGATCATGGACATTGGATGTCATAGATAACGGGATCACATCATTAGGAGAATGATGTGATGGACAAGACCCAATCCTAAGCATAGCACTAGATCGTGTTGTTCGTATGCTAAAGCTTTTCTAATGTCAAGTATCTTTTCCTTCAACCGTGAGATTGTGCAACTCCCGGATACCGTAGGAGTTCTTTGGGTGTATCAAACGTCACAACGTAACTGGGTGACTATAAAGGTGCACTACGGGTATGTCCGAAAGTATCTGTTGGGTTGGTACGAATCGAGATCGGGATTTGTCACTCCGTGTGACGCAGATGTATCTCTGGGCCCACTCGGTAGAACATCATCATAATGAGCTCAATGTGACTAAGGAGTTAGTCACGGGATGATGTGCTATGAAACGAGTAAAGAGACTTGCTGGCAACGAGATTGAACAAGGTATGGTGATACGGACGATCGAATCTCGGGCAAGTTCTATACCGTTAGACAAAGGGAAATGTATATGGGATTGATTGAATCCTTGACATCGTGGTTCATTCGATGATATCATCGTGGAACATGCGGGAGCCACCATGGGTATCCAGACCCCGTTGATGGTTATTGGCCGCAGAGATGTCTCCGTCATGTCTGCATGCCTCCTGAACCCGTAGGGTCTACACACTTAAGGTTCGATGACGCTAGGGTTATAGGGAATTGTTGTATGAGGTTACCGAAGGTTGGTCGGAGTCCCGGATGAGATTTTGGACATCACGAGGAGCTCCGAAATAGTCCGGAGGTAAAGAATTATATATAGGAAGTGAGGATTTGGTCGCCGGAATTGTTTCGGGCGACACAGGTAATGTACCGGGACCACCGAAAGGGTTTCGGGGGTCCACTGGGAGGGGCCACCAGCCCCAAAGGCTAGCATGGGCCAAAAGGTGGAAGGGAACCAGCCCAAAGTGGGTTGGTGCGCCTCCCACCTAGGCCCAAGGCGCCACAAGAGAGGGAAGGGGGGAAACCCTAGTGTGGATGGGCCTAAGGCCCATGTGGGGTGCACCACCCCCCTCTCTCTTGCCCTGGCCGCCACCACCAGCCCTAGATGGGGCTGTCGCACCCTTTTGGGGTCGGAAGCCTAAAGGGGGCGCGCCCCTCCCTCTCCCCCTATATATAGTGGAGGTTTTGGCTGATTTGAGACACACAAAATCTCTTTCTCGGTGCAGCCCTGCTTCTCCTCTTTCTCGTCTCCCACGGTGCTGGGCGAAGCCCTGTCGGGAGACCTCGTAGCTCCATCGCCACCACGCCGTCGTGATGCCGTAGCTATCCTCAACCTCTCCCTCCTCCTTGCTGGATCAAGGTGTGGGCGGCGTCACCGTGATGTACGTGTGTTGAACGCGGAGGTGTCGTGATTCGGCACATAGATCGGAACCGACCGCGATCTGATCGCTCCGAGTATGACTCCATCGACCGCGTTCATAGTAACGCTTCTGGTTAGCAATCTTCAAAGGTATGAAGATGCTCTACAACCTCTCTCGTTATTGGTCTCTCCATAGATAGATCCTTGTATGGCGTAGGAAAATTTTGAATTTACTACGTTCCCCAACACCCAGTGCTAGTTTATGGCGGTTGATGTCTTTTTTGCAGGGGCATTTACCCGAATTTCCAGACCCCCAAAAATCCCGAGAAAAATATATATAAAACAGCATGACAGAAGCTTCCAGATCACCGAAGATGGTCCAGAGGGGAGCCAGGGGATGCCCATGCAACCTCCCGGCGCGGCCTCGCCCTTGGTCGTGCCCACAGGCCGCCTAGGTGGGCCCCACCTCCTCTGACGTCCTCCTTTGGCCTATATTTACCCCTCCGATCGGAAAACCTTCCAGCATATCTAGAATCGTGAATTTCTCCATCGTTCCGCCGCCGCAGCGCTTCCGAGATCGGGAGCGTCGGGAGACCTCTTCCTGGCACCCTGTCGGAGGGAGGATTGACCTCCGGGAGCTTCTGCACCGCCATAGACGCTTCCCGGACGTGTCGTGAGTATTCCTCCTTGGACCATGAGTCCATGACCAGTAGCTATGTGATGTCTTCTGTCCAATCTTGTGCTTCAATGATTAGCCCTTGTGAGCTGCCCTACATGATCAAGGCATCTATGTAATTTTCCTGCTATTGCTATGCTCGGTTTGCTGGGATCCGATGGATTATGAGATTATGTTCAGATTGTGATGATTTATATATTTGATTATCCTTTTATATTATGTTCTTTAGTGACTCATGCATGTTCTCTGTTGCTCTTTATTGCTTTGCCGAGTAGCACATTAGAACTCCAAGAGGGAGCGTTATGCATGATTGTGGCTTCATGCCCCCTGATTTCTAGCTTGAGTGACGGAAACATGAGACTAGCGATGTGTTGTTGCCACTAGGGAGAAAACAAGGTGCTTGTGACCATGGTTGCAAGGATTGTTTACCTTACGCATAGTTCGTTAATGCAGTTGTCCGTTGCTTTGAGTTTAAACTTTGGGTGGGGCTCGCAACTTAATACCAGCGAGATGTTCTGGATAGATATCTCAAGGTGGATGATTAGTAAGTAGATGCTGATGAATAAACGGTCTACTTGTCTTGGCGTACTGCCCATTACTATTGAGCCTCTAACTTTCAAGTAGCATAATTAGCATTGCGGTGCGTTTACAATTCTCTCAATTGCCCAACTCTAATTTGTTTACCCAAGCATAGTTGTTTCTCGTCTTTTGGGAGAGAGACATCACTAGTGATCATCATGTGACTCAGGTCCATATCACCACCATTGTTTACACCTTCACCATTTACTGCTTAATTTTCCGTTGCAATCACTATCACTATTCCCGCTTGTGTTTTGATCCTTTGCAAACTACAAGGCCACGGAGATTGACAACCTCTCTGTACTCGTTGGGAGCAAAGTTATTTGTTGTGTGTGCAGTTCCACGTCTTCTGTTAGCGCCAGAGCAGCGGACACCTTCTTGTTGATCCTTGGAGTCCTCATGGTTCGATAAATCTTACAGTCTCCGTGTAAGAGAAACTTGCTGCTGACTACATCTCCACCTTCCACTTAGGGTAACCAACGAGGGGCGAGAAGTATATCCATCAACTCGTCATCAAGCAAGTTTTTGGCGCCGTTGCCGGGGACTCCAGTCTTCAAGATAGGGGAGTTCCACGCTATCTTTTACCTTTGCTTTTTAGTCTTGTTAGTTTGCTTTCTAGTTTTTGCTTTAGAGTCTTATACCAAAAACCACAAAAAAAATTAGTTGCTTTGTTCTTGCTTGTTGCTGCTGCTATGGGCTCCACTGAAAACACCAAGTTGTGTGACTTCACTAGTCACAACAACAATGACTTTATTTGCACTCCTATTGCTGCTCCCGCCACTGGGGCTACTTCCTATGAGATTAAACCTGCTTTACTGAACCTTGTTATGAAAGATCAATTCTCCGGTGCTAGAGGTGATGTTGCTTTGCACTTGAATAATTTTGTTTTGCTTTGTGATATGCAAAAATATAAAGAAGTAGATGGTGATATTGTTAAACTTAAGCCTTTTCCTTTCTCCTTGAGAGGAGGATCTAAAGTGTGGCTTCAATCTTTGCCTAGGAATAGCATAGATTCTTGGGATAAGTGCAAAGATGCTTTTATTGGGAAGTATTACCCGCCTGCTAAGATTATCCAGTTAAGAAGTAACATTATTAATTTTAGGCAACTGGATAATGAACACGTTGCTCAAGCTTGGGAACGTATGAAATCTCTTGTTAAGAATTTCCCTACACATGGTTTGACTACTTGGATGGTTATCCAAACTTTCTATGCATGACTGAACTTTACCTCGCAGAATCTGTTAGACTCGGCCGCGGGAGGAACCTTTATGTCAACTACACTTGGTGTTGCCACAAAGCTATTGGATGAGATGATGATGAATTATTCTCAATGGCACACCGAGAGAGCTCCAACAAGTAGGAAGGTAAACTCTGTTGAGGAGATCTCCTCCCTTAATGATAAGGTTGACATGATCATGACTTTACTTACTAAGCAAGCTCCTATTGATCCTCATGATGTTCCTTTAAATTCTTTGGTTGCTCAAGAAAGAGAGCAAGTTGATGTTAATTTTATCTCTAGGAACAACTTTAATAATAATGCTTATAGGAGTAATTTTGGTAGCAATCCTACACCGTTCCCATCCAACAATTATCCTAGCATCAAAAGCTCCACTTCTGAGTTAGAGAGCATGCTTAAAGACTTTATCACTTCTCAAAAAGCCTTCAACAAGAGTGTACAAGAGAAATTAGAAAAATTAGATGGTCTCTCTTTGAAGGTGGTCAACATAGCTCATGATGTAGAGATGCTTAAAATTAGAACTCCCCCCCTTGAGGAAAGGAACACCACACCCATGAATGCTATCCAAGTCCAAATTAATGAGAACATAAGAATGCTAGCCAAACTTAAAGATAGATGGGCTAGAGAAAAAGAAGAGGAAGATAGGATTAAGAGCCTTCCTACACATACTACCATTGATATTATACAAGTTGTTGAGGACCTCAAAACTTTTAGCACCCATCACACCCCTAGTCCCAATGGACCTATTAATGTTGATGCTAATACCTCAACTATAGGACAAGAAGGTCCTTTGAATTTAGATACTACCAAAAGAATGAGCTTAGATGACATTACCACCACTTTAATTAATGGTAGTAATCTTGATTTTGACAATTGTAGTCTTTCCGAAGTTATCACTTTTTTGCAAAGAATGGCTAAATACCCCCACACTAGCACACTCAATATTGCCTTCACCGAGCATATTACCAATGCTCTTATCAAATCTAGGGAGGAGAAGCTCAAGTTAAAAGACTTCTATTCCTAGAAAACTAGAAGATGGTTGGGATCCTATGGACAAGATTAAATTGAATAATATCTCTTGCTTTGCCTTATGTGATGTTGGAGCTAGTGCCTCCGTTATGCCCAAAAGAATGTATGATATGCTTGATTTGAAACCTTTTGATCAATGTTCTTTTCGTGTTTGTCTTGTTGATTCTTCCATAAAGAAACCTTTAGGGAGAATTGATGATGTTCTTATTGTTGTCAATGATAATTATGTGCCCGTTGATTTTCTTATTATGGACATTGAGTGTGATCCCTCATGTCCAATTATTTCGGGACGTCCTTTTCTCCGCACCATTAGTGCTATCATTGACATGAAAGAAGGGACCATTATATTCCAATTCCCCCTTAAAAAGGGAATGGAACACTTCCCTCAAAAGAAGATTAAGTTACCTTATGAGTCCGTTATTCGGGAAAGTTATTCTTATGGAGTTGATAATACTTGATCTTTTTGCATCATGCCTAGCTCAAAGGCATAAAAGAAACCGCTTGTTGGGAGGCAACCCAATTTGTTTTTATTTTCAGTTTTAGTGGTCTTGATGCTTGTTACTACTGTAGCAACATCGTTGTATCTTTATTTTTAAGCTTTGTGCCAAGTTATAGCCTCCAATTGAAGAAAGTTCAAAAGTTGTGACATGTTGTCCCGAAACAGATTCTTTCTGGTTCACGGAACAAATCGCCAAAAATAACCAGTTCATCTTTTTGATCTGATTTTTTTTTACAATATGCTCTATATAATTGTATTTCTGGAATCAGTTCTGAGTTTTCATTTGAGTTGCAGAAGTGCCCCGAAACAATTATTTATTACCTGTTGTTCTGTTTTTCACACATTCTGCCACGTTTTGTGCTTTCATCATTTTGCAAATCCTAAGCTTGCTTTTCCTTTGCAAAAACCTTTTGGCAATCATAAGAAACTGTAGATTTTCATGAAAATATTTATTTCCAGTAGGGAATGAATTATTTTATCATGGGTACTAACCATTCTAATCAGCTTAAGATGAGTTTCGTATGAAGGGAGCTTTCAAGTATGCGATGGAAGATGATGAAAGAAGATCCAGAAGTGTCAAGCGCTCAAGCTGGGGGATTCCCCCATGCACCCCCAAGAAATATTCAAGGAGACTCAAGCGTCTAAGCTTGGGGTTGCCCCCGTGCATCCCCTTCTCTATCAACAATCATCAGTTCGTCCATCTCCATGCTATATTTTTATGACTTCATATGTTATGTTCTATACTTGGGGCGTCCCCCTCTTTACTTTTTAGTTTGTTTTAGTTTTGTTTGTTGTTCATAACAAGTTGGAACCTAGCCTTGTTTTGGAGAGAAACACGCTCCATTCCACTCTAGAACACAACATAGGTTTTCATGCTTATCCTTTTTGTGTGTTCTCTATCTTTACATAGCTGCTGTCATGCTTAGCTCTTAGTTTTCATGCTATATATTTTAAGAGATTTTATTTAGGTTGCTTTTGGAACTCTCTTGAGTTATCTTGCTTATCTTGTTTAGAGAGTTGGCTTGTTGCACTGAGTTGTGTGTCTTGCATGAGTAGGTAACTGAGGTTGCTATTTAAGTATAGTAGTAACTTGCAATAGTTTTGAGGTATTGATTTGAGTAATGGTTGGACTATTGCTACCAAGAACTTGAGCCTATTAGTGATAGGTGCCGTATTTTGGGAAATTCATGTGTTTTTCAAAAACTAAAAATTAGTTGAGAACTCTAGCTACTAGATTGATCGCTAACCTCTGGAGGGGTTGGAATATATAGAGTACCCTCAAGTTACCTTGGGTCGAGGATGCGCAAGGATAACCAAACCCCAAACACTCCTCCTAGGGGTACTTGACTCTTTGTGAATTTCCTAACTAGATAGAGAGTTACCGATAATAAGTGTATGAGTTCTTCAGACTAATGCGAGTATTCAATTGTTGGCACTTCCACCATCCATATTTTGCTAGCCTGTTCGGTACCGTGCATTGCCCTTTCTCACCTTGAGAGTTGGTGCAAAATTTATCGATGCATCCAAACCCTTGGCATGATACGCTCTGTCATCATAAGCCTCATTATATCTTTCCTCAAAACAGCCACCATACCTACCTATTAAGGCATTTCCATAGCCTTTCTAAGATACATTGCCATGCAACATCCACCATCTCATGACTTGATATTCATGTCATACATGCTTTTGCTTGATCGAGGAGCCGCATGCTAGTTGGGCCTTGCCCTTATTATTGCTACATGACATTCTAGTTTCATTGCATATCCTGTTACACTGGCAGAGGCATACATTTGCATACATCATGATAGTTTCCATTTGTCTTTATGTGAGTACTTCTTATAAAGTGTGATGATCTTCTTTTTACTCTTGTAAAACATAGAGTGTTGCACTTAAGTGAGGAAAAGATCCCAAAGAGGACGAATTAAAAGGTCCCAAAGAAGAGACATGAAAAGATCCCAAAGAGGACAAATGAGAGATAAATAGAAAGAGCCAAAGAGGCCACAAAAAATTAAAAAAAAGGAAAAGAAAAAAGAAATAAAAAGAGAGAAGGGGGCAACACTACTATTCCTTTTGAAAGATCCACACTCGTACTCCATTGTTATATTTGTACTACATAGAGATTATCATTCATGCATAACTATGAGGACCCTCACACTATAGAACTTGGCGTGTATATTCCAATGATGAGCCTCCTCAATTGAGCTCTAGGTCTTCATGAGCAAGCAAGTTGGATGCACCCACACTAGTTCCATTGGAGAGCTTACCTTAGCTCATATGTGCATCCGTTGCATGGCAATCCCTACTCCTCACATCATATCTATCATTTGGCTTTCTCCCGCCTATGGTTGTCCTCATTGATGTGAGCCTTTCACACCTTTTTGTTTTCCTTCCCAATCATTATTCTCTTTGCCATACTAAGTGGCAACATATCTTGCTCGCGCTCATCCATTGCATGAGTGCTCAAAGTCGAAAGGGAGAGGATCATTTTGACTTGTCCATGGCTAGTGCTTTGGGGATGAGTCAAAATAAGATTCCGAAGGAGACCAAGTGTGAAGTTTAGTAGATTGAGTTCTCAATTAAAAAAATATTTTTATACTCTCAACCCATCTCCCATTTCTTGCACGCAAACACCATTTGGAGACATTCGAGTCACGGACATCGAGAGCTCTTGCACCTTTATGTTCTTACTTTGATAATTTCAATACTAGATATAGACTCTTGCTTGTTATTGTCTTGACTTGAATTGCATATCTTACTTGATTTACTTGGAAGTTCTTATATGTGTGTTAGCATGTCACCACAGAAATTATTGTGTTATCATTAACCTACTCGAGGACGAGCAGGAATTAAGCTTGGGGGTGTTGATACGTCCCAAACGTATCTATAAATTCTGCTTATTCCATGATCTTTTGGGTGACATTGTTATATGTTTTGCTACACTTTTATATCTTTTTACACATATTTGGACTAACCTACTAAATCAGTGCACCCAGTCCCAGTTTCTGTGTGCTGATGTCTTTTTTTGCACGGGCTTTTACCCAAATTTCCACAGCCCCAAAAATCCCGAGAAAAATGTATAAAAATTAGCGTGACGAAAGCTTCCAGATCACCGAAGATGGGCCAGAGGAGAGCGAGGGGCTGCCCAGGCGACCTCCCGGCGCGGCCTGGCCCCTGGCCGCACCCACAGGCCACCTGGGTGGGCCCCACCTCCTCTGACGCACTCCTTTGGCCTATATTTACCCCTCCGAACAAAAACCCTTCTAGCATATCCAAAATCGTGAATTTCTCCATCGTTCCGCTGCCACAACGCTTCAGAGACGGGAGCGTCAAGAGACCTCTTCCCGGCACCCTGCCGGAGGGAGGATTGACCTCCGGGAGCTTCTCCACCGCCATGGACGCTTCCCGGACGTGTCGTGAGTTGTCCTCCTTGGACCATGAGTCCATGACCAGTAGCTATGTGATGACTTCTCTCCAATCTTGTGCTTCAATGATTAGACCTTGTGAGCTCCCCTACATGATCAAGGCATCTATGTAATTTTCCTGCTATTGCTATGCTCGGTTTGCTGGGATCCGATGGATTATGAGATTATGTTCAGATTGTGATGATTTATATATTTGATTATCCTTTTATATTATGTTCTTTAGTGATTCATGCATGTTCTCTATTGCTCTTTATTGCTTTGGCCGAGTAGTAGATTGTAACTCCAAGAGGGAGCGTTATGCATGATTGTGGGTTCATGCCCCCTGATTTCTAGCTTCAGTGACAGAAACATGAGACTAGGGGATGTGGTGTTGCCACCAGGGAGAAAACAACGATGCTTGTGACCATGGTTACAAGGATTGTTTACCTTACGCATAGTTCATTAATGTAGTTGTCTGTTACTTTGAGTTTACACTTTGGGTGGGGCTCGCAACTTAATACCAGCTAGATGTTCTGGATATATATCTCAAGTTGGATGATTAGTAAGTAGATGCTGATGAATAAACGGACTACTTGTCTTGGCGTACTGCCCATTACTATTGAGCCTCTAACTTTCAAGTAGCATAATTAGCATTGCGGTGCGTTTATAATTCTGTCAATTGCCCAGCTGTAATTTGTTTACCCAAGCATAGTTATTTCTCGCCTTTTGGGAGAGAGACATCACTAGTGAACATCATGTGACTCAGGTCCATATCACCACCATTGCTTACACCTCCACCATTTATTGTTTTCATTTACTTTTCCGTTGCAATCACTATCACTATTCCCGCTTGTGTTTTGATCCTTTGCAAACTACAAGGCCGGAGAGATTGACAACCTCTTTGTACTCGTTGGGAGCAAAGTTATTTGTTGTGTGTGTAGGTCCACGTCTTCTTCTAGCGCCAGAGCAGCGGACACTTACTTGTTGATCCTTGGAGTCCTCCTGGTTCGATAAACCTTATAGTCTCCGTGTAAGGGAAACTTGTTGTTGACTACATCTCCACCTTCCACTTGGGGTAACCAACGAGGGGTGAGAAGTATATCCATCAACTCGACATCAGTTAATGCTCAAAAATAATATAAATTGGTAAATAAATACCCCAAAATTATTATAAAATGATAATATATGAGCATGGAACAATAAAAAATTATAGATACGTTGGAGACTTATCAAGCATCCTCAAGATTAATTCCTACTCGTCCTCGAGTATGTAAATGATAAAAACAGAATTTTGATGTGACATGATATCCATGATGTAACCTTATGCATGTATGCTCATTGAGAAATGATGAACTAAAAAATATCAACACAACAATACAAAATCACTAATCTTTCAAGGTATACAATCCTCAAAGATTGTTTTGCCCCTATCCATCTTATTATATTAGCAAGACATAGCTCCATCTTCACCACATTAATACAAATGTCAAGCACCATGGTGTCCAATGAGGCAATTGTATCATACTTTTTCAATATGCATCATACTTTTTCAATATGCATCAACTTTCTATTCTTCATGCAATACATGAGCGTTAACCATTGTACATATCATAAAGGTGGAATATAATATGGTGGTAGGTTCAAAGGGTTAAAAGTGGATAATATAGTCTCACATCAACTAGGCGTACCAACTAGTTATGGAGATGCTCGTCCATAGATATCGATGCAAGGAGTAGGGATTGGCATGCAAATGATGCACTATAGCTACAAGTGTATGAAATCTCCATTGAAGCTAAGCGGGGTGTGCATCCAACTTGCTTGCTCATGGAGACCTCGGGAATTTTAGGAAGCCCGTCATCGGAATATACAATTCAACTTTACGAAAAAGTGATTCCCACTAGCATATGAATGATATAACATGAGACTCTCTATATGAAGAACAATGCGCCACTTGGAGGCACAAATGTGGTAAAGGATAGTAGCAAAGTCCCTTCTCCCTTTTTCTCTCATTAATTTTTTTCTTTTTTCATTTTATTATTATGGTGGAATCATTTGGCCTCTCCCATTTTTATTTTCTCACTAGGACAATGCTCTAATAATGATCATCATCACACTTTTATTTACTTGCAACTCAATATGAAAACTGATAGGACGATATGACTATGTATGAATGCCTCTGGCAGTATACCTGGATGTGCTAGCAGTGTATGAGGATGGGCAAACATCTAGCACTACATGTATCAAAAATATGATGAATGCTGGCTTTGCCACAAATACTATGTCAGCTCTATATGATCATGCAAAGCATTATGATGATGAACGAACTAGTCATGTGAAGTGATGATGGCATTTGCATTGCAATATATCTCGGAATGGCTATGTAAATGGCATGATAGGTAGGTATGGTGGCTGTTTTCAAGAGGATATAAAAAGGTTTATGTGAAACAGAGCATGTCATGTCACGGGGTTTTGATGCACCGGCGAAAGTTGCACCGATCCTTAAGGTGAGAACGGGAGATGCATTGTACTAAAGAGGCTAGCAAATACGAGGAAGTGAGATTGCGTATGCCCAAGGTAACACATTAGACATGAAGAACTCATGTACTTATTGCATAGTTTTATTAGTTTTATCACAAATCAAAGTACTACTCGCATGCCCCGAGGGAGAGGGTTGGTAGGAATTAATCATCGATCGTGCGATTCAGACTCAAAACAACACTAGGATTTCTACGAGGAATAGAAATTCTCACACATCATCACCATGCCCTCTTAATTTTTTAGATGAACAAGAAGTTTAACATCTTTTAATACCTACACCTATCTGAATTAATAGTAATGCACTCACACCTTTTTCATATCACCACATCAATATCATTAACCTATAGTTTTAATTATCACTCATTGAATACCCATTATTTATTATCTAGTCTTATGACCCATGCAAATTACCATCACTATTTATCTAACTCTAAAACAAATATAAGTGAACAAAACGAGCATAATATTTCTATAAAATATACACACCACCATGTTCAAAAAGATATAAGTGTAGTACTAGAGCAACTACTAAGCTCAAAAGATATAAGCGAAGCACATAGAGTATTCTAACAAATTGTGATGATGTGGTATCTCTCTCAAATAGGTGTGTCCAGTAAATGATTATTGTGCAAAACTGAAAGTAAAAGCAAACAACGTTCCACGCAAAACTCATATCATGTGATGAATAAAAATATAGCTCCAAGTGACATACCGACGGATTGAGACAAGAAGAGGGGATGCCTTCTAGGGCATTCCCAAGCTTAGACGCTTGAGTCTTCCTAGAGTATTACCTTGGGGTGCCTTGGGCATCCCTAAGATTAGGCTTTTTTCTGCTCCTCAATCCCTTGTCTATCGGGATAATACCTAAAACTTGAAAACTTCAATCACATAAAACTCAACAAAACTTCGTGAGATTTGTTAGTATAAGCAATATATAAAATACTTTCAGGTGCTATTATAAATTGATTCTTATTTTATTTTAACATAGGGTATTGTATTCTAACTTCTCCATAGCTTATAACCCCCGATACAATCCATAGCATCATCAAAACAAGCAAACTACGCAAGCAAATATAAAATCTGACTAAAACAGAACAATGTGTAGTAATCTGTCATGAACCTATACTTCTGTAACTCCAAAAATTCTGAAACATTACAAAGACCTGAAAAATTATCATCGCAATATTTTGTAAAAATCAAGCTTAAAAATACGTTCTAGTAAAATCATAGAAATTCTGCACTAGACGTCAAAGTTTTTTGTTTTTGCACCATATCAATTCTACTCATCATGCAAATCACCCCAAAGGCTCTACTTCACACAAACAGTAATTTAAACATAAAAACACATTAGTTATAGAGGAAATAATAATGTTATCACAAGAAACATAAAGTTAAAAGCAAAAATAAAGATAACTATTGGGTTGCCTCCCAACAACCATTATTGTTTCACACCCCTAGCTAGGCATATTGCATAGTTTCAAGTGTTGTCATCTTTGTAAGAATGACCGATCATGCTATAATCATATTCCCTTATTTTAGCAGAAATATTTATGATAGGTAAGCAAAAATAAGTGGAGGGACTAAATAGCACAATGTTAGGATCCGAAAGGTCTACTTCTCGAGGAACACGAGGCTCTTCCTTAGGTTTTCCATAAGTGATAGTTAGTTCCTCATTGTATAAATTCCTATGGAGGCATTTACTTAATTTTATTTGAAGCTCATAATCCAATCCAAGTTTTGGTATATCAAATTGGTCATTGTGTTCAGAAATCTAATCAACTAAGAGATTAAGCAGTACCTACTTTCTAAGGTTCTTATCATAAGCAACATAGTCTGTGGATCTTAATTTTCTTATTTCTTCCAACTCGTAAAGAATTCCCTCTATGGGTGGGCACTCACCGTTAACCCTATAATGATAAAATATATGCCTACCTTCTTATATGATATTACTAAATTCTTGACAAAGAAATATAGTAGCTAGACGTTTAGTGGAAGCTTCATGTATATTAGAGAATTCTAGGAACAACCATTGTATAAAAGGATGCATGTGCACAAATTGTCTCTCCAATTTTACTATAAGCGAAGATATGACATCCACATAACTTTTAGTTCTAGCAAAAATACAAACTCCTATCAATGGTAATGATCCTGCACAAGTGAAAAAATCTTGGATCACACTCTTTCCAAAAATATTACCACTTCCTCTGCGGAGTTTCTTAGTTTGCATAATAGGTTCCACCTTAAGGGGGATCATCATTCGCAAGATTATCAAGTTTTTCATTATCATGTTCATCATTTTTTTAGCATTATCATCACAAGGTGAAGTTGGCAAATCAAGGGTTTCCGCACTAGAGGTGAAGGCATCACTAATTTCAAACTCACACATGATAGCAACTTTCAAGCAAACTAGAGAGCGAAGATTCAATCTAGTGATGAGCTAAGCAAGCAAAGGTAAATATTTTTGATTTTTATTTTTATGAGACAAACTAAATATACCAGCAAATAAAAAGAGGAACAAGTGAATTAAAATTTGTGTGAAGTTACTTGGTAGTTGGTGATGATATTCCCTGGCAACGGCGCCAAAAATCCTTCCTCATATTTGTCATCTACGTTGGATTTTCCGTGAATAGGAACGGGTTATCGCAACATGATACGTCTCCGTCGTATCTACTTTTCCAAACTCTTTTGCCCTTGTTTTGGACTATAATTTGCATGATTTGAATGGAACTAACCCGGATTAACGTTGTTTTCAGCAAAATTGCCATGGTGTTGTTTTTGCGCAGAAATAAAAGTTCTTGGAATGACCTGGAAATTTACGGGGATTTTTTGTGGAATATATCAGAAATACTGCGCAAGAATCAACCGAGGAAGTGGAGCATGGATCCCACAAGCCCACCAGGCGCGCCCCCTGGCCGCGCCTGGCAGGCTTGTGGGGCCCATGTTGCTCCACCGCCTCCAAATCCAGCTCTATTTAGTCCCTTTCGTCCGGGAAAAAAATCAAGGAGAAGAGTTCATCGCGTTTTACGATATGGAGGCGCCGCCACCTCCCGTTCTTCCTCTGGAGGGTAGATCTAGAGTCCGTTCTGGGCTCCGGAGAGGGGAGATCGTCGTCATCGTCATCACCAACCTTCCTTCATCGCCAATTCCATGATGCTCTTCACCGTTCGTGAGTAATCTCATCGTAGGCTTGCTGGACGGTGATGGGTTGGATGAGATCTATCATGTAATTGAGTTAGTTTTGACGGAGATTGATCCCTAGTATCCAATATGTTCTGAGATTGATGTTGCTACTACTTTGCCATGCTTAATGCTTGTCACTAGGGCCCGAGTGCCATGATTTCGGATCTGAACCTATTATGTTGTCGCCAATATATGTGTGTTATTGATCCTATCTTGCAAGTTGTAGTCACCTACTATGTGTTATGACCTGGCAACCCCGGAGTGACAATAGCCGGAACCACTCTCGGAGATGACCATAGTATGAGGAGTTCATGTATTCACTAAGTGTTAATGCGTTGGTCCGGTTCTTTATTAAAAGGAGAACCTTAATATCCCGTAGTTTCCATTAGGACCCCGCTGCCACGGGAGGGATGGACAATAGATGTCATGCAAGTTCTTTTCCCTAAGCACGTATGCCTACATACGGAATGCATGCCTACATTACATTGATGAACTGGAGCTAGTTATATATCTCTCCGTGTTATAACTATTGCATGTTGAATACCATCCGGCATAATCATCCATCACCGATCCAACGCCTACGAGTTTTTCCTACTGGTCCTTGCTACGTTACTTTGCTGTTACTGCTGTCACTGCTGCTACTGTTACTCTGTTGCTACTACTGTTACTCTGTTGCTACTGTTGTCACTTTGCTGCTACTGGTTACTGCTACTACTGTTGCTATCACACTACTCTGCTACAGATACTTTTCTGCAGATACTAAGTCTTTTAGGTGTGGTTGAATTGACAACTCAACTGCTAATACTTGAGAATATTCTTTGGCTTCCCCTTGCGTCGAATCAATAAATTTGGGTTGAATACTCTACCCTCGAAAATTGTTGTGATCCCCTATACTTGTGGGTTATCACAACACAATGTGGGTACCTATTTCGCCCAGTTATGAAACCAAGGTTTATCGAACCAATACGAATATCAACCACAACCGTCTTCAACGGTTGTACACAAAAGAACAAACAACTTGCACTCAACACGGACAAGAGGGTTGTCAATCCTCTTGCTCTTATTATTTGCAAGCGAGTGAGGTGTGTAGATAATTGTAGGTAGCAAGATAAAATGAAACCAAGTATGCATGATGGCATTCCCTCAAACACGCCCTATTGTTCTTAGAAAGCTTAGCGGTGTCTTTTTTAACACAACACAAACGCAAGCACTCATCCCTGTGAACGCACACACGCCCAACCTATCCCTATGAGCACCTCCGACAGACTGAGCCAACATATCATCTTCAGATTTATGAAGTCACCGTAGGCGTCTCGTCGTCGACGAAAAAGTCTCCTCCCATTAAAAGCGTATCGTCGAAAACCATGAAATAAATCCAGGAATAATGCAAGTAAGAGGCTTGAATCCTCGTGGGCTAAGATACCAGCTGAGTAGTGTCAAAACATGCCCGCTAAGGGCTTGCGGACGTTAACGGGCTTCGCTAACGTGAAATTTCCAAAAAATATTTTGTAAACATTTTTTGAAAAACAAGAGCAAAAGTGAAAACATAAACTGTTTCGTATTTACAAACAATTTTTACAAAACTCAAAACATTTTTTGAAATTCTTAATGAATATTTTATGAATTGGCGAACAAATTGTGAAAAAATGAACATTTTTTGAATTTGTAATTTTTTCCGAAAACATAGCATTTATTGAATTCGTGAACAAACTTTGAAAACATGATCATTTTTGGAACAAATTTCAAAACATGAAGGGTTTTTTAAATGTGTGAACAAACTTTAAGAAACATGAACAATTTCTTGAAATCCTTGAGCTTTTTAGTTTGTGAATAAAATGCAAACATTTCTTGAAACTTTAAACAATTTTGAATTTTGGAACATTTCTCGAAAAGGAGCAAACAAAATTTCAAATTATAATCTTTTTTTGATTTTCTGAACAAAAATTAAAACATGATAGTTTTTTAAATGTGTTAACAAATTTTAAAAACGGGAACAATTTTTTTGAAATCCTTAAAAAAATTAGTTTGTGAACACAATTTGCAAATGTGAACATTTTTTAAATTTTAAACTGTTTTGAATTTTTGAACATTTCTCGAAAAGAAGCAGACAAAATTTGAAATTATATACTTTTCTGGAATGTCTGAACAACTTCCTTGAAATCTTGAAAATTTATTGAAAATGTGAACAGAAATCTTATAATCTATAAAACGTGAACAAAATATTGAATGTTTGATTTTTTATTAAAAATTTAAATAAATTCTGGAATCAAATATTTTTTTGAAAAAGTGAACAAATTTTGAAAATCTGAACCAAGTTTGAAAGTTTGAACTTTTTTTGAATTATTTGAAATTATGGAAAACAAAAATTGGTACGCAGAAAAGAAATAGGAAAAAGCAAAATGCAAAAGGCAAAAAGCAAAAAAGAAAAACCGGAATAACCAAGAAGTAGAAATTTAAAAGAAAAAACCTTATGGGAACCTTCTAGAAGGTTCCCTAAACCAGTAGTAATCTCTCCCTAATAATAAAGCACGGAGTGTTTTTGTCGTATGCTGTCGGTGTTTTTGCAAAAAAGCCCCTCATGTTTTCTAAAATTAACCTGCGGTCCATGTTTATGTCGAACACGTTTTTGTGTAGAACAACCTCCGCAGTTGCCTCTACAATCCATGGTTACTAGAAATTAGCTGCTACTTCCTATTTGAGAAAGAACAGAGGGGGTGAGAAGAGAAAGAGGAGACCGGGGAGATGCACGGGGAGGAGATGGCTCACCGGCGTGGTCTTGCTGCAGGTCGCACTCACGGGATAGAGCATATGAGGTTGGGGATGGAGGGCAGATCCGATCCGGTGGCAGCCTGTCAAACCCGGCGACGGGAGGAGCAGACGAGGCCGACGACGGTCGCGAGGGGGTAGCCGAATCCGGAAGCGACGATGGAGGCAGATCCGGCGGCGACCCATTGAATCCGATGACAAGAGGAGCAGACGAGGCCGGCCGGATCCATACGAATCTGGTCCGATGGGAGGCGATCCAGCGGTGGATGGACTTGGTTGGGTGTCTCCCTCTGGGAAAAAGCAGGGAAAGGGAGAGGCCGGGGACACGTAGGGCTGAATGAATTGATGGATGGGGTAGGGTTGGGTTGAGTGGAGTCAAGTTTTGGGCTGGTTGGACTCGATGTCTCTTTTTTTTCCTTTTTAATTAAACACAAACTTGAATAAATTAAAGAAAGAGAAAGAATTTAGACCAACGAAGTCATTTCTTTGGGATCAAAGAAATACGGGGAATCTATACCTAATAATAAAGCGGCTATTCCTTCCGTCGAAAACCCACTTTGGAATTTTTATAAAAAAGCCCCTGTAATTTCTGTTATTCAACCCGCGCTCCATCATTTATCTGCAACGCAAAAGGAAAAAACGATTCGCTGCAAAAATTATACCCGTACGCATCGCCTCCTCCCGTCGACCCTGGGCCACCCTGGCCTGTGCCCAGGCCGCTCCACCACTCACCGCTGCGGCCAACCTCAACCGTCACCGCTGACGATCTCAACCCACCCGCCTCCGCGGTCGTACCTCTCCCCGCTCATTGCCCCTGTTGCGGCGCTCGAGCGCATCACGTCGACCCTCGTCCACCCTCGCTTGTGCCCAGGCCACTGCCACACCACTCGCCGTCGCGACCGACCTCAACCACCACTGTTGTCGATCTCAATCCACCCGCCTCCGTGGCCGTACATCTGCCCGCTTGCTGCCCCCGTTTCGGCGCTCGAGCACAGCTTCTGGATCAAATCAACGCGACAGCTACAGTGACTAGAGATGATGCGTCTTCTCGATGCAGAACGGTGGCGACGCGCGGATAAGGCGCGGCGAAGCAAAGTACTTGCAGGTGGAGGCGGCCCTCCATGGCTCACACGGGGAACTCCGAGGTTATGGCGCAGCAACGGCGACTCCTTATGGCCAGATAGAGGCGCCTAACCCTTGCTCCCCTCATCGTATCCCCTCCTCCGGCAGGAACTCATCATCTAGTGAGATCCCCTCCCCATGCCTCCAACCATGTGCCAAGCACCGGCAAGAAATTTTGTTTTGTGGGGATTTGTTTGCTGATGAATGAATGTATTGAATGTAAGATTGTATTGTTGTAGAGACAGAGAATGGAACACCACCTTTAGTTTGTCATCTAATCCCACATTCTCTGCCACACCACTCGCCGCCGCGGCCGACCTCAACCACCACTATTGTCGATCTCAACCCACCCGCCTCCGCGGCTGTACCTCTGCCCCGCTTGCTGCCCCCGTTTCGGCGCTCGAGCACAGCTTCTGGATCAAATCAACGCGACAGCTACAGTGACTATGGATGATGCGTCTGCTCGATGCAGAACGGTGGCGGCGCGCGGATAAGGAGCGGCGGAGCGAAGTACTTGCAGGTGGAGGCGGGCCTCCATGGCTCACACGGGGAACTCCGAGGTTATGGCGCGGCAACGACGACTCCTTATGGCCAGATAGAGGCGCCTAACCCTTGCTCCCCTCATCGTATCCCCTCCTCCAGCAGGAACTCATAATCCGGTGAGATCCCCTCCCCATGCCTCCAACCGTGTGCCAAGCACCGGCAAGAAATTTTGTTTTGTGGGAATTTGTTTGCTGATGAATGAATGTATTGAATGTAAGATTGTATTGTTGTAGAGACAGAGAATGGAACACCACCTTTAGTTTGTCATATGATCCCACATTCTTTGCCACACCACTCGCCGCCGCGGCCGACCTCAACCACCACTGTTGTCGATCTCAACCCACCCGCCTCCGCGGCCGTACCTCTGCCCGCTTGCTGCCCCCGTTTCGGCGCTCGAGCATAGCTTCTGGATCAAATCAACGCGACAACTACAGTGACTATGGATGATGCGTCTGCTCGATGCAGAATGGTGGCGGTGCGCGGATAAGGCGCGGCGGAGCGAAGTACTTGCAGGTGGAGGCGGGCCTCCATGGCTCACACGGGGAACTCCGAGGTTATGGCGCGGCAACGGCGACTCCTTATGGCCAGATAGAGGCGCCTAACCCTTGCTCCCCTCATCGTATCCCCTCCTCCGGCAGGAACTCATCATCCGGTGAGATCCCCTCCCCATGCCTCCAACCGTGTGCCAAGCACAACCGTGTGCCAAGCACCGACAAGAAATTTTGTTTTGTGGGGATTTGTTTGCTGATGAATGAATGTATCGAATGTAAGATTGTATTGTTGTAGAGACAGAGAATGGAACAACACCTTCAGTTTGTCATATGATCCCACATTCTCTGCCACACCACTCGCCGCCGCGGCCGACCTCAACGACCACTGTTGTCGATCTCAACCCACCCGCCTCCGCGGCCGTACCTCTACCCGCTTGATGCCCCCGTTTCGGCGCTCGAGCAATGCTTCTGGATCAAATCAACGCGACAGCTACAATGACTATGGATGATGCGTCTGCTCGATGCAGAACTGTGGCGGCGTGCGGATAAGGCGCTGCGGAGCGAAGTACTTGGAGGTGGAGGCGGGCCTCCATGCCTCACATGGGGAACTCCGAGGTTATGGCGCGTCAACGGCGAATCCTTATGGCCAGATAGAGGCACCTAACCCTTGCTCCCCTCATCGTATCCCCTCCTCCGGCAGCAACTCATCATCCGGTGAGATCCCCTCCCCATGCCTCCAACCGCGTGCCAAGCACCAGCAAGAAATTTTGTTTTGTGGGTATTTGTTTGCTGATGAATGAATGTATTGAATGTAAGATTGTATTGTTGTACAGACAAAGAATGGAACACCACCTTCAGTTTGTCATTTGATCACACATTCTCTGCCACACCACTCGCCATCGCGGCCAACCTCAGCCACCACTGTTGTCGATCTCAACCCACCCGCCTCCGCGGCCGTACCTCTGCCCGCTTGCTGCCCCCGTTTCGGCGCTCGAGCACAGCTTCTGGATCAAATCAACGCGGCAGCTACAGTAACTATGGATGATGCGTCTGCTCGATGCAGAACGGTGGCGGCACACGGATAAGGCGCGGCGGAGCGAAGTACTTGGAGGTGGAGGCGGGCCTCCATGGCTCACACGGGGAACTCCGAGGTTATGGCGCGGCAATGGCGACTCCTTATGGCCAGATAGAGGCGCCTAACCCTTGCTCCCCTCATCGTATCCCCTCCACCGGCAGGAACTCATCATCCGGTGAGATCCCCTCCCCATGCCTCCAACCGTGTGCCAAGCACCGGCAAGAAATTTTGTTTTGTGGGGATTTGTTTGCTGATGAATGAATGTATTGAATGTAAGATTGTATTGTTGTAGAGACAGAGAATGGAACAACACCTTCAATTTGTCATCTGATCACACATTCTCTGCCACACCACTCGCCGCCGCGGCCGACCTCAACCACCACTGTTGTCGATCTCAACCCACCCGCCTCCACGGCCGTACCTTTGCCCGCTTGCTACCCCCGTTTCGGCGCTCGAGCACAGCTTCTGGATCAAATCAACGCGACAGCTACAATGACTATGGATGATGCTTCTGCTTGATGCAGAATGGTGGCGGCGCGTGGATAAGGCGCTGCGGAGCGAAGTACTTGCAGGTGGAGGCGGGCCTCCATGGCTCACACGGGGAACTCCGAGGTTATGGCGCGGCAACGGCGAATCCTTATGGACAGATAGAGGCGCCTAACCCTTGCTCCCCTCATCGTATCCCCTCCTCCGGCATCAACTCATCATCCAGTGAGATCCCCTCCCCATGCCTCCAACCGTGTGCCAAGCACCAGCAAGAATTTTTGTTTTGTGGGTATTTGTTTGCTGATGAATGAATGTATTGAATGTAAGATTGTATTGTTGTAGAGACAAAGAATGGAACACCACCTTCAGTTTGTCATCTGATCACACATTCTCTGCCACACCACTCGCCACCGTGGCCGACCTCAGCCACCACTGTTGTCGATCTCAACCCACCCGCCTCCGCGGCCGTACCTCTGCCCGCTTGCTGCCCCCGTTTCGGCGCTCGAGCACAGCTTCTGGATCAAATCAACGCGGCAGCTACAGTGACTATGGATGATGCGTCTGCTCGATGCAGAACGGTGGCGGCGCGCAGATAAGGCGCGATGGAGCGAAGTACTTGGAGGTGGAGGTGGGCCTCCATGGCTCACACGGGGAACTCCGAGGTTATGGCGCGGCAACGACGACTCCTTATGGCCAGATAGAGGCGCCTAACCCTTGCTCCCCTCATCGTATCCCCTCCTCCGGCAGCAACTCATCATCCGGTGAGATCCCCTCCCCATGCCTCCAACCGTGTGCCAAGCACCGGCAAGAAATTTTGTTTTGTGGGGATTTGTTTGCTGATGAATGAATGTATTGAATGTAAGATTGTATTGTTGTAGAGACAGAGAATGGAACAACACCTTCAGTTTGTCATCTGATCACACATTCTCAGCCACACCACTCGCCGCCGCGGCCGACCTCAACCATCACAGTTGTCGATCTCAACCCACCCGCCTCCACGGCCGTACCTCTGCCCGTTTGCTGCTCCCGTTTCGGCGCTCGAGCACAGCTTCTAGATCAAATCAATGCGACAGCTACAGTGACTATGGATGATGCTTCTGCTCGATGCAGAACGGTGGCGGCGCGCGGATAAGGCGCTGCGGAGCGAAGTACTTGGAGGTGGAGGCGGGCCTCCATGGCTCACACGGGGAACTCCGAGGTTATGGCGCGGCAACGACGACTCCTTATGGCCAGATAGAGGCGCCTAACCCTTGCTCCCCTCATCGTATCCCCTCCTCCGGCAGCAACTCATCATCCGGTGAGATCCCCTCCCCATGCCTCCAATCGTGTGCCAAGCACCTGCAAGAAATTTTGTTTTGTGGGGATTTGTTTGCTGATGAATAAATGCATTGAATGTAAGATTGTATTGTTGTAGAGACAGAGAATGGAACACCACCTTTAGTTTGTCATCTGATCACACATTCTCTGCCACACCACTCGCCACCGCGGCCGACCTCAACCACCACTGTTGTCGATCTCAACCCACCCGCCTCCACGGCCGTACCTTTGCCCACTTGCTGCCCCCGTTTTGGCGCTCGAGCACAGCTTCTGGATCAAATCAACGCGACAGCTACAATGACTATGGATGATGCTTCTGCTCGATGCAGAACGGTGGCGGCGCGTGGATAAGGCGCTGCGGAGTGAAGTACTTGCAGGTGGAGGCGGGCCTCCATGGCTCACACGGGGAACTCCGAGGTTATGGCGCGGCAACGGCGAATCCTTATGGCCAGATAGAGGCGCCTAACCCTTGCTCCCCTCATCGTATCCCTTCCTCCGGCATCAACTCATCATCCGGTGAGATCCCCTCCCTATGCCTCCAACCGTGTGCCAAGCACCGGCAAGAAATTTTGTTTTGTGGGTATTTGTTTGCTGATGAATGAATGTATTGAATGTAAGATTGTATTGTTGTAGAGACAAAGAATGGAACACCACCTTCAGTTTGTCATGTGATCACACATTCTCTGCCACACCACTCGCCACCGCGGCCGACCTCAGCCACCACTGTTGTCGATCTCAACCCACCCGCCTCCGCGGCCGTACCTCTGCCCGCTTGCTGCCCCCGTTTCGGCGCTCGAGCACAGCTTCTGGATCAAATCAACGCGGCAGCTACAGTGACTATGGATGATGCGTCTGCTCGATGCAGAACGGTGGCGGCGCGCGGATAAGGCGCGACGGAGCGAAGTACTTGGAGGTGGAGGCGGGCCTCCATGGCTCACACGGGGAACTCCGAGGTTATGGCGCGGCAACGACGACTCCTTATGGCCAGATAGAGGCGCCTAACCCTTGCTCCCCTCATCGTATCCCCTCCTCCGGCAGCTACTCATCATCCGGTGAGATCCCCTCCCCATGCCTCCAACCGTGTGCCAAGCACCGGCAAGAAATTTTGTTTTGTGGGGATTTGTTTGCTGATGAATGAATGTATCGAATGTAAGATTGTATTGTTGTAGAGACAGAGAATGGAACAACACCTTCAGTTTGTCATCTGATCACACATTCTCTGCCACACCACTCGCCGCCGCGGCCGACCTCAACCACCACAGTTGTCGATCTCAACCCACCCGCCTCCACGGCCGTACCTCTGCCTGTTTGCTGCCCCCGTTTCGGCGCTCGAGCACAGCTTCTAGATCAAATCAATGCGACAGCTACAGTGACTATGGATGATGCTTCTGCTCGATGCAGAACGGTGGCGACGCGCGGATAAGGCGCTGCGGAGCGAAGTACTTGCAGGTGGAGCGGGCCTCCATGGCTCACACGGGGAACTCCGAGGTTATGGCGCGGCAACGGCGAATCCTTATGGCCAGATAGAGGCGCCTAACCCTTGCTCCCCTCATCGTATCCCCTCCTCCGGCAGCAACTCATCATCCGGTGAGATCCCCTCCCCATGCCTCCAACCGTGTGCCAAGCACCAGCAAGAAATTTTGTTTTGTGGGGATTTGTTTGCTGATGAATGAATGTATTGAATGTAAGATTGTATTGTTGTAGAGACAGAGAATGGAACACCACCTTCAGTTTGTCATCTGATCACACATTCTCTGCCACACCACTCGCCACCGCGGCTGACCTCAACCACCACTGTTGTCGATCTCAACCCACCGGCCTCCGCGGTCGTACCTCTGCCCGCTTGCTGCCCCCGTTTCGGCGCTCGAGCACAACTTCTGGATCAAATCAACGCGACAGCTACAGTGACTATGGATGATGCGTCTGCTCGATGCAGAATGGTGGCGGCGCGCGGATAAGGCGCGGCGGAGCGAAGTACTTGGAGGTGGAGGCGGGCCTCCATGGCTCACATGGGGAACTCCGAGGTTATGGGGCGGCAACGACGACTCCTTATGGCCAGATA